>NW_016806491.1:1234858-1274444 GCF_001698545.2 Rhinopithecus bieti
TGGGGGGGTGTGCGGGGTGGGGGTGTGCCACATCTGGGTGTTTTGCACTACATACAAGGACTTCTTTTCTTGGCTGTTACAAATGCTGAGAAAGGAAGATCATTTTCATTAGCTGGTTTCTGCTTCTTTGTAAAAATTAAGTTCTCTATCTTGTCAGATGAAATAGTCAGCAAGGTGAAGTGTAACTTATCAGATGCTCGGCCATTAGCTGAATGAGACTTCCAGCAGAGCTCCCTCATCACAAACCCCCATCCCTGCTCCAGCTCACCCCTGAGAAAGTTCTGACACCTCTTGGGAAAACATCCACGCACAGACTAAGAACTAGAACAAGCAGACATCAAGAAGTCTCATAGGTTGGAATTTGTCATTTTATCTAAAATAAAAATGGGTGTTCAACAAATGTACACCGTATGTTCAGTTCAAAAAGCTGTCTCGAATGTCATCCTGTATCATCTTAACTTGGTACATGCCTATCCTTTCTTCATAACCTCCTGGGGCTCATTCAATAAATATTTATCGGGCACCAACTTTGTGCAAGGTCCGTGTTAACTTGTATATGAGGAGACGATAAGCTCAGATCTTCCACATCTAAGCCAATTTCCTGAGAGTGGGAGGCAAATCTTCCAACGTGATGCTATGGCCAGTCTTGCTTCCAACCCTGGAGCCAGAATCCCTGGCTCTAACTTCTGGCTCCTTCACTTTTACAAGTTACTTAAAGTCTTTGTGTCTCAGTTTCCTACATATAAAATGGGGATAATGACAAGGCCTACCTCCTAGGGTTGTTTTGAGGAATAACCTGAGTTAACACATGTAACAGGAGTTAGCATAGTAACTCGCACATAGGAAGTGCTCGAGCAGTGTCATATTTTCCTATTACTTGCTTTGTGTAATACATCATTTCAATATTAATAATCATACTCTCAGATGGCGAAAAGATGCCAATGACGCAAAAAATATTCCATGATATATTATAATTTGAGTTTAAAAGAAAGTTTCAAACAGTGTAATTCTTCGAGAATTATAAGAAATACAGATGCAGAATGGCAGAGCTTACTTGTGAGTTATATTCATCTTCTCCTTTATGATTAATCTATTTTCTAAATTTTTTTACATGGGCATGTGAACAGGAAAAAAGTTATTTAATAATATTAACAATAATGAAAAAGACCATAGCTATATCCTATTCATCCGTCTTCTGTTGGCCAGAATCCAGACTTCATGAAGGCAAAGGCAGTGGCATCTCAGAATTTGACAAAACTCCTTTCGTCAGTGTCTGGTTCCATTTCAGGCCGGCCCAAAGTCAAAGTAAGAGCTGGGCCAACTTTTTTCCATTCCAACCTCCTCTTTCATTCCCTCCTGTCTCCCTTCTTAAGTGCCCATCTAAGGGGCTGATTCCTTCCTTCATTCAACTAATAGGTATTGAGGGTCCACAGGGGTCCAGCACTGTGCAAGGGACTGAATGCGAAGAGAACTCTGTCCCCGGTGTCCTTTGGCCTCATGCTGCCCATCAACTGTGATGGCCCATTGCCCGGAGTGCATGCCACTCCCCGGTCTTAACTCTGCCCACGCCTGCAGAGCGCACACCTGTCTCTGCTCCATTTTCTACAGATGACATAATCCCTGTGCATCTGTCCTGATGTGTCCCTGTGCATCAGTTGAGTCCTGGCAGAAAATAGCATTGCCTTCAAAAGGGCTTAACTCATGATAGTTAAATAAAAGGACAATTCGAAGAGATGTAGGCAGAGTTCAGGGATCCAGTCAGGCATGTTGATGCCCCCCAAGGACTAGGAATAGCAGGAAGCCAGGACTACTCCTTGACTAGAAGGGGAAATATTATTATTGGAGTTTGTTGAAGATACTGTGATTATCTGCAATCACAGAGTAACACAGGCATTGCTAGTCCCTGGCATCAAAGCCAGGAGAGAATGAGGAATAAATACCCTGACCTCTTTCTTCCTCCTCCTCCTCCTCTCTCATCTCCTGTCAGTGCCCATTTGGCTGAAATCATGAGCCAAAGAACGAGGATGCTCAAGTGATGCAGTTCACCTAGCAATGTGTTACTCTCCATAATGATGGTTTTATGGTGGATCAAAGTTAAAATGTATACATCCTTAAGAGCCTTATAAAAGAATGGCGTCCATTTCAGACCTGGGTAGACCAGTGGGGGAGATTATTTTAGGTCAGACCTCCTCAAATTAGACCTTCTGAGTAATGAATCCTCCAGTTTCTTCTGTAGGTACTTGGAAAATGCTCAAGAAGAGGCTAAATGAATGCATTGAAGCTTGGTAGTTTTTTCTCCTTCTTTCACATTTTATTCTGGTTAGATTTGAAGCAAATCTGGAAGGAGAGGGGTGCTTGGTTGATTTGAGTAACTAGACTGTCTCTACAATGTCTTTACTTTTTTTGTTCATAGTAGGCCTCAAAGACAAAGACGAGAAGTACACGAAGATGCCCACAAGCAAATCAGGTATGACCATAAGCACATGCACACTGTTTTGCAGATGTTTCTTCCCTGAACCTTGACCATAGTGATTTTCAGCAGAGCCCCTCCCTGACCCCTCACCAAGGATCAGAAAGTGGAGGGTGGGGGACCAGAGGAAGGGGAGCCTGAAAGGAGACGGCAGCAGCGGGTGGGGGACTGGCTCCTGGATCAAGCTGGTGAGAGAGGATGTCCGTGGCAATGGGAGCTGGTGTTCCTTCTCTTGACAAACCTGGCTTCCTCTCTTATATCTGTAAGCAGCTCGCTGGTTCCAATTCTTTCCCTGGGCCACCTGCTTTGCTGCCAGCAAGGTGATTCCTCACTTTAGAAGGACACTTCCTGGTGGGTTCAGAAATAGCAATGGCTCCTCCCATTTGTGTACCACTTTCTAGTTTGAGAAGTACTTCTAGGTTGGGTGTGGTGTCTCACACCTGTAATCGCAGCACTTTGGGAGGTCTAGGTGGGAGGATTGCCTGCAGGCCAGGGGTTTGAGGCCAGCCTGGGCAACAACATAGTGGGGTCCCTGTCTCTACAGAAAATTTTAAAATTAACTGGACTCAGTTGTGTGTACCTGTAGTCCCAGCTACTTGGGAGGTTGAGATGGGAAGATCACTTGAGTCCAGGGTCACTCGAGCCCTGGAGTTTGAGGCTGAAGTGAGCTCATGATAGGTCACTGCACTCCAGCTTGGGTGACAGAGCAAGACCCTGTCTCTAAAAATAAATAAGTAAATAAAAATATAAAATAAAGAGGGGATAACTAAGAATATAAATCTGTATATACTTATATACAAGAAACTCTGCTCAGATAGACAAGAAACCAGTAAGAGAAACACCTGGCCAGGTGCGGTGGTTCATGCCTGTAATTCCAGCACTTTGGGAGGCTGAGGTGGGTGGATCACTTGAGGCCAGGAATTCAAGACTAACCTGGCCAACATGGCAAATTCCCTGTCTCTACTAAAAATATAAAACTTAGCTGGGCATGGCGATGAGCACCTGTAATCCCAGCCACTTGGGAGACTGAGGCATAAGAATCACTTGAACCTGGGAGGTGGAGGTTGCAGTGAGCCGAGATCATACCATTGCACTCCAGCCTAAGTGACACAGTGAGACTCTGTCTCAAAAAAAAAAAAAAAAAGAAACACCTGTGGATGAGGGCTGGGGCGGGTGGAGGCAGAAGTGGGAGGCTGAGTCTTCACTACATTTCTTCTTCTAAAAAATTTTCAAATGCTAAAAGTATGTTACCAATAGAGAAAAAGAGAAAATAAATACAAATAACCCCAGGTGCAGTTCAGAAGCAGCAGTAGGAGTAGCCGCCTTCCATGCAGACGGGATGGTCAGCATTTCCCTCAAGGGCAAGGTCCTGCTCCCTCCACAGTGGGCCAACAGAGATCAGGGGACCAGGCTCGGACCATACTCACTTGCTCTCCCCTCCAGCTCAAAACCCCTCAAAAGGCTGAGGCACTTTAAGGGAATTTGGGCTGTTAATAACAAGACCAGAACCAGCGATTTTCAGTGTTGGTTACACATTAAAATCATCTGGGAAACTTTAAAAAGACCAACTTCTAGGCCCTATTTCCAGACACTCCAAATCAGCATCTCTGAGGTGGGGCCTGGCCATCATTTTTAAAGCTCCACTGTCGTGGTCAAAGTCAATGTCTTGGATCTTCTGGGTCAGTTCATTTATCCAGAAAGATGGAGAAAGGAAGAGCAGATGTCCAATAGCTTAAAAGAAGAAATAGCACACCCCACCACACCTATCAAGATCAAATTAGAATGCGAGTTACTTTTTATTTGTCTTGGTTGGAATATATGATCAGCCTGGTTTCTTCCCCCTTGGCAGCCCAATTCTGAGACGAAGCCCTGACATCACCAAATCGCCTCTGACAAAGTCGGAACAGCTTCTGAGGATAGATGACCATGATTTCAGCATGAGGCCTGGCTTCGGAGGTATGGGACGTGTGCTCTCGGGGTGCGCTCTTTCTTCTGGTCCTCTGTCTGTGGGCAGGAAATTAGCCAAGGTACAGCACAGCTTTGCTCTCCCCTGACCCAGTCTGCCTCGTCTGTGCTTGGTGGACAAGACATCGAGCCGACAGTACATTCTGAGCGTCTGCCTTGCCCCGCCCTGGGTTCTGCTGAACACAGTCTGAGGAGGCATCTGCTGCTGGGTGGCTGCTGCCCCTCTAGGATGGCTCACAACGAGGGAGGCCAGCAGCTGGCTGTAGGAAGGGCAGGGGAACACAGGGCAGCTGCAGCCCAACACAGCCTCCTAAAAATACCTGGAAATAACAACATTGGACTAAATTTGTTGTCATCTGGGAGCTGGCAGATAGAGTTCAGGGTACATATCTTAGGGCAGAATGTGATCTGCTCATTTTAATTAAATGAAAATAGCTTGAGAGAGTAATGATTTAGTGCAGAAGAATAGCAAAGCCCTATGAAGCTTAGCCTGCAGCTGCTGGATTTCAGCCTTCTTAATGTCAAGAAGTTTTCATCCTTATGGGTTTATTTTCCTGGAAAAAAAAATATTTATTTTAGAAATCATTCTCAGCTGGGCATGGTGGAATACACCTGAAATCCTAACACTTTGGGATTTCATCTGCCCTGGCTGAGGCGGGCAGATTGCCTGAGCTCAGGAGTTTGAGACCAGCCTGGGCAACATGGTAAAACCATGTCTCTACTAAAAATACAAAGCTGTGGTGGTGTGCACCTGTAGTCCCAGCTATTCAGGAGGCTGAGGCAGGAGAATCGCTTGACCCCAGGAGGCGGAGGTTGTAGTGAACTGAGATCACACCACTGCACTCCAGCCTGGGCAACAGAATGAGACTCTGTCTCCAAAAAAATAAAGAAATAATTCTCTTGCCATTTATTTCTTCCAGTCACTTTTATCCAAAGAATAAATAGGCTGTAGAAGAGAGTCTCTATCCAGTCCATAATCCACCATTATTGAATCCAAACCCACCTTTTTAATACTCTATAATGATTCAGTGTGCTCCATGCCTGCCCTTCATCCTGAGAGCAGGGAAGAAAGGGGGCGGGAATTGATTCCCTTCATTATCTTCCTTACTCTTTATCAATATTGAGTCCATATGGCCCAGAAATAACAAAAAATCTAATGTTTTAAGGTCACTTCATCACGTTGCAAAGATGCAGATCTGTGGGTTTGGCTAATGACCTGAATATGACTTTGGTTCTGAGTGCCTATTACCAAACAATGCCTTTCTCATGGCCAGACAAGAGACACTGACTTCCAGGGTGAAAGAGGGTGCAAAACTAGAAGCCAAATACAGGGAATAATGTGGGTGACCTCATGCTAAGAAGTCAGTTACTCTTAGATCAGACCCAGCCTTTGACCTAGGTCTTCATCATACCTTCAGATGAGCATATATAACCAAGAAAGGATGTTTTCAAACTTTTGTTGGAATATTTCAGAAAGCCAGCCTATGGTTCCATGCTTTTGTCTCTGGTTTGACTTCAGGTTGGCATGACCAAACCTCCAAATCTGACATGACGTTGAGGTTCCAGGGGAAATGCTTCTTTTGCCTATTTCCTCCATAGTAAAATTTCAAGTAAAAACAGTGAATGCTCTTATCATACTCTGTTCCCAGGCCCTGCCATTCCTGTTGGTGTGGATGTGCAGGTGGAGAGTTTGGATAGCATCTCAGAGGTTGACATGGTAAGTGCTTCTCTGACTAGGGCCGTGGCAGGGGGATTCACAAAGCCTGTCCAGGGCCAGGAGCTCCACGCACCTGAATTCACTTAGTCTCACAACTGACCGGGGTGGTGGGAATCCCCACACTCCTTTTACAGATGGCTCAAGAAGATTTGCCCAAAGTCACCCAATTGGTATGAAACAGAGCCAGATAACAAGCTTGGCCTTTCCCCTCCAGTGGTCAGGCTCTTGCCACTGGGATGCATTTTCTGGACAAAGGCTCTCAAATGTAAGCAGCAGGGCCCAAATTTGCAGCTGCCAAGTAAACACATCTTATTCCTGTGGATTCTGTACCTGGCTGTGGAAATGCAAAAGAAGCAAAAGAGTGTCCTTTTCTCCCCACTTTTTGGTGGGTTCAGATAAAAAGTGCAACATTCTCTAACTCCTTGACTTACAGGACATTTTAGGGACCTAGCTTAGTTTGGGTCCCCCAAGAAGCAGACCTGAGACAAGCAGTCACAAGCATAAGTATAAGCAGTTTATTTGGGAAGTGATCCTGGGAAACACCAGAACAGAGTAGGGAAGGGAGAGAGAGGAGTAAAAGGAAGCAAAGAGGGCTGTGCTATCAAACCAGTTACTATGGAACTGGTATAGAACTCAGTTACAGAACCACAGAACTCAGTGCCACTGGAGTAGTCTGGGAGTCAGCGAAGAACACACTTCAGGGTTATCCTGACTCAGGGGTGCGAGAGCTGGGGTATTTATCCACCACCTTCTCTCTGGTTGAGTGCTGCTTGCAGGCATTAACTTTCTGGCACTTGTGGCTTGAGTCACACATGGTGGCAGTAGCAGCCCCTCAAGTGTAGAGCGAATGCCAGGGGCTTGAGGCAGGCCCAGGCATGCTCACACTGTCTGCTCCAGGCTTCTCATTGAGTTCCTTGCCACTGCAGCATTCTCTTCCTCCTACTGCAGCAAACTCTGGGGACTAGAAGCAAGACCTCCCTTGGCTCAGTTTCATTCCCCAGCTAAGTGATGGCTCCACAGGGGCTACAGAATCCACACTTCAGTGGGTTTGTGTGTGTCTGGGGTTCCCTCTCTGCCCCTCTGCCCCAGGACTTTACGATGACCCTCTACCTGAGGCACTACTGGAAGGACGAGAGGCTGTCTTTTCCAAGCACCAACAACCTCAGCATGACATTTGATGGCAGGCTGGTCAAGAAGATCTGGGTCCCTGACATGTTTTTCGTGCACTCCAAACGCTCCTTCATCCATGACACCACCACAGACAACGTCATGTTGCGGGTCCAGCCCGATGGGAAAGTGCTCTACAGTCTCAGGTAGGAAGAAAAGCAGATTTTCCATATTAACCAAGAAAAGCATTGGTTTCACAACAGCAATTTGGGTTTTTGGCTCTGAATGTCTACTTTCTAACTTTTCAGTAGCTGCCAGCTTCTCAACATCAAGGAAAACTAACTTTATATGTGAGTAGAAATTTTAAAGAATTAGCCTTGAAAATACATTTGGGGCAATTTCTCAAGCTGATACTATTCTATATGTTATCTTTCAATAATAAACAAGTTTTTTTCTCTAGTAGGAGTCAGAGAAATAAATAATGTGTTCTCAAGGACTTACCTCCTACGATCTCTCTGATTCCCATTTTTCAGGAACATTTTAGAACTTTTGTTTAAAAAAAGTTCTTCTGCTTCATCTGGCCACCACAGGCATGTTTTCTGTCCTTTCTCTCCACAGTGTCCTACTTGAGAAACTATGGGGACCCCCGGCTACTTTATGACTTGACGTGCCATTCTGAACATCACGTTTTAAATATAATAAATAAAATCTTCTTACCAGTTCAGACACTTTAAAAACATTTAATTGCTCATTAAACGCTGGCCTGAGGAAGCTTTCCTTAAACTCAGCTCCACAGTATGGTTTTCAGGCTGCACAGGAGCTTTAGAAACTCATGGTACTCTAGGCATGTGGAGATGAGCAGCCGACCTTCACAGAGAAGGGATGTGGTCACTTGCTGTGGTCTGCTCCTATTTTGCTGTGTGGACGATGCATTCCAGTTTCACGGACTTTGCTTTGGCTTCCATGTTGATGAATGGTAAAGATGAATCCACACATCAGTGTATAAGTAGAAGGTTCATGGATGGTTGCACAGTAGACCTATAGATCTATAGAGTTAGAGATTGCAATGTTGAAGCTGACTTTCTGTCCCCATTCCCCAAAGGAATATTTATGATGATCCCTCCACACTCATTCTGGCCTGGAACCTAAGTAATTAGGTACCTGACACAGAGTGGGATTATGGGGTTTTCATCTTTAAGGCTTAAAATGCTTTCTCCCATAAGAAGTACTCAGGTGGTTGCAGGATGTGCAGCCCCTTCCCCAAGCCATGTTGAGCTGGTTCTGCCTGAAGTCCTCATTTCTGAAGCAGGTTTTCTTTCTTTTTCATTTTTTTCTTTCTTTCTTTTCTTCTTTTATTTACAGAGTTTTGCTCTGTTGCCCAGGCTGGGGTGCAGTGGCATGATCATGGCTTACTGCAGCCTCAACCTCTCAGGCCCAAGCGATAATCTGACCTCAGTCTCCCAAGTGGCTAGGACCAAAGGCATGTGCCACTATGCCCAGATAATTTTTTTTAAAAATATTGTTGTAAAGACAGAATGTTCCTATATTGGCTCAGGCTAGTCTTGAACTCCTGAGCTCAAGCTGTCCTCCCACACTGGCCTCCCAAAGTGCTGGGATTACAGGTGAGAGCCACCACACCTGGCCCACTGAGACAGGTTTTCAAGGCATCTTAAGGTTCAAAAACTATCAACACAACAACACAACTCAATGGCATCACCAGGGCTACAGAGTACTAGACCATAACATATGTGACCATTGGTATGCCAGTAAATGTTTAACAATTGGTTACCTGGGGAAAAAGTATGCATATCTATGTGTATATAAGTTTATTATAAACATCACTGACATAAAGGATGTATAATGCTCTTTATTATAAATTCTATGTTATGTATTTATAACTTAAGCACGATTTCCTAGTTCTTGGAAAAACCACTGTAAGTTTTTTATAATTCTATCATCAACAAATGAATGTAGATCTGATGAATGTTGGTTGATATTTTCTTTTCCATTAATAAGACAAAAGTGAAACAATGAAGAACTATATAGGAACTTTACTCATTCATCATAGAAAAAGCAAGTTCTTTGCTGAATTGGATGATAGCTTTCAAACATTGAAATATGTCCTCAATATTTTGTACTACTCACAATGTAATGGTAATAGGCATAACACCCTTTTAGGCTTAATCTGCCTTAAGTCTAGACAATCAACAAAACAATAAATCAAGCCCTGATTTATAGTGTTTGCTGATTTCTGTAGTGTAAATACTCCCATCCTGGCTGATGTCAGGCTCCCAACCTGATGCAGAATTAGGAAGAAATTCATGGCAGCACACCATCATGCAGTATTTCCACCATACAGATGCAATAAGTGTAAATGACTTCAAGAATATAGATAATAATAAAATGTGGTTAAATAATTAGGAAGTGATGAGTATTTTTTACTTTTGTTTTTACAAGATAAGTCTGTTAATAGTGAGTTCTCTCAGCTTTTGTTTGTCTGGTAAAAGACTATCTCTCCTTTACATTCAAAGGATAATTTTGCTGGATATAATATTCTTGGATGACAGTTTTTTTTTCTTTGAGCACTTTGAAATGTTCTTCTACTTCCTCCTGGTCGGCATAATTTCCACTGGGAAGTCTGTTGTCAGACAAATTGGAGCTTTTTTTTTTTTTGGAGATGGAGTCTCACTCTGTCCCCTGGGCTGGCTCACTGCAACCTCCACCTCTCAGGTTCAAGTTATTCTCCTGCCTCAGCCTGTCAAGTAGGTGGGACTACAGGTGCATACCACCACCCCCAGCTAATTTTTCTGTATTTTAGTAGAGACGAGGTTTCACTGTGTTGCCCAGGCTGGTCTTAAACTCCTGAGCTCAGGCAACCTGCCTGTCTCAGCCTCCCAAAGTGCTAGGATTACAGGCATGAGCCACTGTGCCCGGCCCAAATTGGAGCTTTTTAATGTATTATTTGCCTTATTTATCTTGCTGCTTTTAGGATCTTCTCTTTGTTCTTGACCTTTCAGATGGATTACTATATGCCTGGAGGTAGTCTTATTTGCATTGATTCTGTTTGGCGTCCTCAGACCTTCCTATACCCGTATATTTATCTCCTTCTTGAGTTTTGGAAAGTTTCTTGTTATTATTCCTTTGAATATGCTTTCCACCCCTTGCTCTTGCTCAGCTCTGTCTTGAACACCAATAATTCTTAGATTTGGTCCTTTGAGGTAATTTTCCATATCTTATAGGCAGCCTTTGTTCTTTTTTATTCTTTCTTCATTTTTTCTCCTCTGACTATATTTTCAAAGAGCTAGTCTTCTAGCTCACAGATTCTTTCCTCTGCTTGGTTCGTTCTGCTGTTGAGAGCCTCTAAAGAGTTTGTCAGTTCAGCAAATGTATTTCACAGTTTCCGCATTTCTGTTCGATTTTTTTTGTTGTTATTTCAATCTCTTTGTTAAATATCTCTGATAAATTTCTGAATTGCTTTTTTATGTTATTTTGGATATCACTGCATTTCCTTAAAATTGCTATATTGGATTCTTGGTCAGAGAGATTACAAATCATGGTCTTGTTAGGATCCCCTTTTGGGGAGGTCCTAATTCCCTGTTTGCTGTTGTTTCTTGTTGGTATACATCTACGTCTTTGCATTGAGGATTAGTTATTTATTCCAGTTTTCTCTGTCCAGTTAGTTTTGTTTTTTATTGACTATATTTGTTTAGTGAATCTGTTACTAGGTTGCTGCCTCCTTTTCAGCTCTAGGTGGCACCTTAAGCCCAGGTTCGCCTCACTCCAGTAACCTGTCTGTCTGTGCACTACCAGTCCCAAATCGGGGAGGTCCTGAGGGAATTATCCCAGCAGTGTGGGAAGGCTGGCTGGGAGTTCGTGCCCAGGGGACCTACAGAATGTTCTTCCTACAGTACTACTGAACAGCCACTCTGATTTGGCATCTCTGATTTGGTCAGGTTACAGAGCATAATTTCCAGGATGAGGATGGTAGTCCTGCCTCCCCTTTGTCTCTGCCTGTTCTCAGGGCTATTTCACCCTTCAGGCAATCATGATGCTTCCCATTGGTTAAGGTAAGACGAAATCTCCTGCCAGGGAACCCAAGAAAGTAGGGAATCTTACTGATCACCTCAATTTCACTTTTTCCAGTGTAGAAGTCATGAGTTGGGGGGAGATTTTCCATGCATTTGGTGGCAAGTAGAACGGGAGAGAGGAGCATCAGGGATGTGTTAGTCCAGTTCTCCTACTGTCATCTCAGTTTTTCTACTTCTCTGTGACCCAGGGAACTGTCTCATCCTCATCCTTGAGCTCGGGGTTGTTGCTGGTGAAAATCTTGGCGTGATATATTTGTTTTTGGTTTTCGGTGATGGGGAGTAAAGCAGCTTGCCTCTATGCCACGATTTTGGAACTGGAAGCTATTGTTTATGTTTTTTACTGTGACATTTAACTTTAATGTTTAATAGTGACTGTGTTTAACAACTGGCTCACAAGCTTCCTAAAAATCTAGCAATCAACTCCCGAAAGCCTGTAGAAGTCTAGTCCAGTGCACCACTGGATGTGAGTGCAAGAAGGGAGTAGAAAATCTTTTGTATGTTCAGAATAAAAAATCCTCAGTGAGCCTCACCCACCAGGAAAACACCTCCTTTCCCTCTCTGTGCCTGAAAACAGATGAGTTAATTTCTCATTGCAAATAGAGTTATGAGTTTGTTCAATTTAAATGAAAAAAAAAAAAAGAGGTCTGAGTTACTGAAGACCACCACTTTGAAGTTTATTTTAAGGAAAACATGTCAGCTCTGTTAGCCACTGGCCAGCTCCTAAAATACATCGAATTAACCATCTCCTCACTTCATTCACTCATTGATTACTCCACCAGAGTCTTATTAACAGCCTCCTGGGTGCCATGGTGGCCTGGGGAGTTGTACGAATGAAAGCCATGCCAGGTTCTAGATCAAGCTCTGGGGACATAAAGACAGAAATAGAGGTCACTGTCCTTCCTGGGACTGCAGGCTAGTGGAGGAGACAGGCACAGAACCCAATGCTTAGTACGCAAATGAGGAATGCAGCAGTGCAGTGGGAGGAGGAGCAAGGAGCCACAGATAATAGGATGATGAGAACAGTTTCCTAGGCATCAGCATACAATAAAAACTGAAATCCACAAGTAAGATGCTCTGTTATGCTTGGTAAATATTACTAAGGTAATATTGAAAAACCAGTTCCTTGACTTTTGAATCCCTAGTCAACTTCAAGATATAAAAGAGTAAATGAGGCCGGGCGTGGTGGCTCAGACCTGTAATCCCAGCCCTTTGGAAGGCTGAGGCAGGTGAATCATCTGAATTCAGGAGTTTGAGACCAGCCTGGCCAATATGGCAAGATCCCATCTCTACTAAAAATACAAAAATTAACTGGGCATGGTGACACATGTCTGTAGTCGCAGCTACTCTGGAGGCTGAGGCTGGAGAATTGTTTGAACCAGGGAGGTGGACGTTGCAGTGGGCTGAGATTGCACCACTGCACTACAGCCTGGGAGACAGAGCAACACTGTAAAAAAAAGAAAAAAAAAAAAAGAAGAAGAAGAAGAGGAGTCAATGACAGCGGGAGAAAGGAAAGATTTGTGAAATTTTCCCAGGAGAGCACTGTGGGCATGCCGTGAGTGGGCCTTCACTGGGACCTCTCAGAAAGTTTGGTGTGTGTGTGCCTGCAGTTTGGGACACTGTGCAGTTAGGTGGGAGAGAAGAACTGTCTGACCACCCTGGGGGCAGAGCCAGAAGTTTTTGCTGCAGTGGGATCAGCCTGTACTTATCTGTGAGTGTATGTGGAGAGGATGGTGGGTGAACCAAGAGCTGGAGAACAGAAGCCTGCAGTGTGGAGGTGCCCAGTCGTGGGAGTGAGGAAGCCAGGTAAGAAAGTATCAGTTTCCACCAGGTAGCAGGCCCAGAGAGCAGGAAACTGCCCAGCCACAGAACTGCCCTGCGCCCACCTGCCTGTCTCCTTGCACTTCCACCTGTGCGGGAGAAGATCGGAGATGGGCAGAAGCTGACCACTCAAATGCCAACTTTTTTTTTCGATGGAGTCTCCCTCTGTCGCCCAGGCTGGAGTGCAGTGGTGCGATCTTGGCTCACTGCAACCACCACCTCCCCGGTTCAAGCAATTTTCCTGCCTCAGCCTCCTGAGTAGCTGGGATTACGGGCACACGCCACTACACCTGTCAAATGGCAACTTTTTATCTTAGCTGAGGAGGGACAGCAGAAGTCTTCATTTGAATGAACTTTGAAGCTAATGAATACCTCAGACCAAAACTCTTAATTTCTGAATTAGGGTGTTGTCTGTAACTTAGAGAGGGTTTTGACTATTACATGAGAGTGAGCAGAAGAGCCACGGGACCTGCCAAGTTTCCATCCAGGGCAGGGAAGAGCCCCTCCAATGAATCCTTTAAAGGGACTTGTGGAAACGACAATAAACATGGGCTTTGATTACATCACAAATAGTTGTTTTCCGTTTAAGTTATACGGAGAGAAGCATCAACTCAGGGTGGGAAGACCCATTCTGATTATGTCTGTAATTCTGAAAACAACGAACAGAAAGAGAAGGAGTATTCAGTCCCCTTGTTCGTAGCAAAACATTTCCTTCATTGGGCATTCCATGTCCCTAAAGTTAGCTCCAAGTGTCCCTGAAGTTAGTTCTTAGCTTATTTCATGTTGATGATGCCATTGGGCATCGTTATGCAATGATGTACCCACAGAAATGGAAACCCATCCATTACACATCCGAGTCAGCTGCCAGCCTGACCCCCACCTCAACCCCTGCACTCTAACATTCCCTGTTTATCAGGATTTCTGGGACACAGAAGACCACCCAGCTGCTGGCAATCAAAAATGCCTCATAGATAGAATATAACCATTCCATCCTCAAAGCAGTGGGAAAAAATGAGGCAAATGTTTGAAAATTCCATTTCAAGAATGCTCTTTTCTTGAAATTTCCATTTAAATTAAAAGTGATTTTCTTTTGACCATGAAATTATTCATATAATTTCCACAACTTTTACATAGCAAATATTGCGTGGTCGAAGGAAAAGTAGTCCACTCAGCACCAGCGAAGAAGAGTTAATCATGTCCTGCTGCGAAATTTCCCACTGGATAGGAGGCTTTTCACCTATGAAGAATGATCTGTATGTGTTTGGCTTTTGATGCAGAAGCCTCTTTCCAAGTGTAAACTCTGAAATACAATCACTCAGTGCTAGCAAGTGCTTGCCTGTTAACACAATAAGAACTTTCAGTGTTTTTCCATTACTTTGATCTTTGATCTCCAAGTAATTATCCACTAACAACACATATGTCCACTATACTATTATCAATATAAAAATATCAACATTGTTAAAGAAAAAGTGCCAGGCTTGGCAACTGGGGTAAGTGTACACCATATTGTATACGATATTGAATATCAATAAAATCAATAAAAGAACAAAGGAACTGGAATTTATCTGAAACAGGAGAACAATATATGGTCCTAGGGCTTCTTTTAAGAAACCACATCATGTAAGTTTTTATTTCACATTATTATGTTGATTGAGACCATTGCTTCTTTAAAATGCTTGAATGTGATAAGAGTTAGCAGAGACATTCTATTTGCCTCACACTGACCCTTGGGTTAAACATAAATGCCAAAGAGTACTCCAGTGAGGATATCTCTCTCAAGCTACTTATCTAAACCCTGACACATTGCTTATGAAGTATGAGAAGAGGCATTTATGATATTGGAAGGAAGCAGAAGCTTTTCTGTTTATCATTTTGCACTTGTCTTTTGCAGGCTCTGAATAAATCAATTTTGTCTTTTTGGCCCTAGGGTTACAGTAACTGCAATGTGCAACATGGACTTCAGCCGATTTCCCTTGGACACACAAACGTGCTCTCTTGAAATTGAAAGCTGTGAGTAGACTTGTGCCTAGGCATCAGCACACAGCTCCCGATAATTCTCAACACCTCTACACCTCTAACTCTCAGCTGCAGGAACAGTGTGTGTTCCTTATTCATGAGTAGACTTTTTTTTTTTTTTTTTTTTTGAGATGGAGTCTCACACTGTCGCCTGGGCAGGAGTGCAGTGGCGCAATCTCTGCTCACTGCAACCTCTGCCTCCCAGGTTCAAGTGATTCTCCTGCCTCAGCCTCCCAAGTAGCTGGGATTACAGGTGTCTGCCACCACACCGGGCTAATTTTTTGTATTTTTAGTAGAGATGGAGTTTCACCACGTTGGTCAGGCTGGTCTCGAATGGCTGACCTTGTGATCCACCTGCCTCGGCCTCCCAAAGTGCTGGGATTACAGGCGTGAGCCACCACACCCAGCCTTCATGATTATACTTTTAAAGTAATGTGTTAGACTGAAGCTAGGTCTAGGGTAATTTTAAATATCGGGAACAAATTTGAAACTAAAATCTTCATTGCCATAACTGGTCTTTTTAATGCCCTGTGGCAATGGTTTTAAACTTTGTTCTATTGAATCAGGGTAACTGCTTGGGGAGGGGAAGGAGAGGGATAAGCGAATGTGGGTCTCCTTCTAAGCCCTTTGCCCAACACACACACACACACGAGTTCATCCAGAGAGCTCATTTTTGATATGTTTTATTGCTTTTCTGAATGTAATTTCTGCTGAAGAAAAGATTTCCTGGCCAAAACAAGTTTGACAACAGTTGCCCTAGGGAACTGCCACTGTGAGTTCGTGTGGTGGATGAGACTCTCAAGCACAACAAGCGACTTCAGGAAGCTTGCACACACACAGACATCCTGGAAAAGCTAAAAACCAGGCCCCGTGACACCATAGGCGCAGGTGACAAAAGAAAAAATACGCAAATTGGACTACATGAAGATTGTTAATTTTGAGCATCGACATTATCAACAGAGTAAAAAGACAACCCACAAATGGGAGAATATATTGATAAATCATCTATCTGATTAAGATTGATATCCGGAATATAAAGAGAACAACTAAAACTCAACAACAACAACAAAACAATCTGCTTAAAAAAAATGGACAAAAGGCTTGAATAGACACTTCTCCAAAGAAGGATATACAAATGGCCAAGAAGCACATGAAAAGATGTTCAACATCACTAATCATTAGGAAAATGCAAACCAAAACTACAATGAGTTACATTTACTGGGATGAATACTGTCAATAAAACAGAAAGCAATGCTGGGGAGGATGTGAATAAATTAGAACCCTTATGCTTTGTGGGTAGTAATATATAATGGTGCAGCCACTGGGGAAAACAGCTCCTCAAAAAATTAAAACAATGGCTGGGCACGGTTGCTCACACCTGTAATCCCAGCACTGTGGGTGGCCGGGGTTAGAGGATCACTTGAGTCCAGAAGTTGAAGACCAGCCCGGGGAACATATAAGACCCTGTCTCTACAAAAAATACAAAAATGTGCCAGGCATGGTGGCTGGTACCTGTGGTCCCAGCTACTCGGCAGGCTGAAGCAAGAGAATCACTGGAGACCAAGAGCCTGAGCCTGCAGTGAGCTATGATTGTACCACCGCACTCCAGCCTGAGTGAGAAAGCAAGAGCCCTGTCTCAAAAAAAAAAAAAAAAAAAAAAAAAAAAAATTAAGAACATATGATCCAACAAATCCATTTCTGGGTATTGTATAATTGTATACTCATATTTATAGGAGTTTTATTCACAATTGCTAAAACATGAAAACAACCCAAGTGTCCATCATTGGATGAATGGATACACAGAATGTAGTATCTGCATACAGTGGAAGAGTGTTCAGCCTTAAAACACAAGGGTTTCTGATACATGCTACAGCATGAATGAAACTTGAGGGCAGCGTGCTAAGTGAAATCAGCCAATCGCAAAAGACAAATACCGTATGCTTTCACTTTTAAGAGGTATTTAGCAGAGTCAAAATTATAGAGACAGAAAGCAGAATGGTGGTTGCCAGAGGCTGAGGGGAGGAGAAGCAGGGATGAGGGGTTATTGTTAAATGGGTATGGAGCTTCAGTTTGGGAAGATGAAAAGAGTTCCGGAGACGGATGGTGGTATGACCATCATAATGGTTGCATTTATGTAGTAATGTAGTACAACATAAATACTGCATGAAAATTCAAAAATGCTGTGCATCAAAACATTATCAACAGAGTAAATGCAACCCATGAATGGGAGAATATACATTGGCAAATGGTATGTCCAACCATAAGAATGGTTGTATTTATGTAGTAATTTTCATGTAGTATAATTTTCATTATATTTATCATGCATCATAAATACAACACTAAGAATGTAGTGCAATATCACTGAAGTTACACTAAAGAATGGTTAAGATGGTAAATTTTATGTTATGTGTATTTTAACACAACGCACAAACACACACACACACACACCAGAAACCAGGCCACAGAAAGAGCCAGGCTGAAGCTGTGTAAAATGATCCACATGCATCTCTGTCCCTCTACATGTCCGCTCCTTTCTCCTCCCTGCCAAAACACTTTCTCTGACAGCACAGGGGACACCTTTGTGACTCCTACACTCCCCCTGAATGTTGGCACTCCCTGGCAGTGTCAAAGCCCTAGTGAGGGTTCTCACTGGTCCAGGGCACTTTGTAAGCCAGCCTGGGCTTGTGGCAGTGGATCAGGTGTCCCCTGGCTCCAATCACCTGGGACCAAGGAATGCAGGGATGTTGACATCACACACCACTGGGGCCAAAGGGACAGCTGCCTAGGGCATTGAATGTGGGGAAAGGGTGTAATAAAACCCAGGACCAAGGGAGCGGCTGCTTATTGCACCATGGCTTTACCTCTGCCTTGTCATGCAACCCTCACAAGAGCCTGATGAGCAGGTTATCATCATTTTACAAAGGAGGGACAGAGCTCGGTGGCAGAGCCAGTCTGAAATACTGAGTTCATTGTCTCCAGAACTTAGTTTTCCCCACTATGCCTGGGCAGCTTCTGCCTCCATCTGGAATGTAGCCTTTTTTCAGGTTGTATTGGTCATGGCTCCACCAAATAAATAGAACCAGTAGGATATACAGAGTAGAGATTTATTGCAAGGAAGTGGCTAGCGGGATTGTGGGGGCTGGCTAAGAGTCCCACATCTGCAGGGCAGGCCATCGGGAGTGCAGGAGGGGCACTCTGGGGCAGGAGCAGATGCCACAGTCTACAGGTGGGATTTCTTCTTCCAGGAAGCCTCAGCTCTGCACCTAAGGCCTTTCACCTGATAGAATCAGGCCCACCCAGATTATCCAGGAAAATCCCCTTTAAAGTCCACTGGTTGTAGATATTAGTCACACCTGCAAAACATTTTTACAGATTACTGTTTGATTGCATAATTGGGTACCATAGCCAAGCCAAGTTGACTCATGAAACTGACCATCACACAGGTCAAGTGTTAGAAAACAGGAATAAAATAGTGCCAGGGAGTCCTGGAAGGAATTGTTTACACATGAGCAGAGTGGACTGGCAGTGCCATGAGGCTTTTCCTCAGTTATGCTCAGGCTGGAGGTAGGTTTGTTCACTTGGAGTTCACCAGAAGCAGGTGAGGGAAGGGGAAGTGGTAGCACCAGAAAGGGTGATGATCATGGATTCACTTCGACTTTACCCTGAGTAGGAGTAACTGGAGTCCTACAGAGGAGGGACTTGTTCCACTCCCATCTCTTTGTGGGTCTTTTCTTGCTAAAATGTAGCCTTTATTACCTGATAGTGTTTACAGGTACTTGCCATCAATTGGTGAGTCGCCATACTTTGAAAGAAGAAAGGAAAAGGCTAAATTACTCCCTGTTTGTAAGGCTGAGCCATGTGAAATTTTGCCAATATTTAACCATTTCTAACTTACAAAAATAGCAGTTTCATTTGATTGAACCTAATAAATGGCAGGCCAAATTGTAGGGTGAAACTTTTGCAGGAATTATGAGCATTTGGGCTTGAGAACTTTGCTCTGGTGACTTTTGGAAGAGTGGAGATAATTAAATTTGTCTTTTTGGATATTGTTTTGCTTTATTTAGACTGTGGTTTGTTTTTCAAACTATCATGTCACAATCCCAGTATCGGTGTGGGAGGTCAGGGCACAGCTTCCACATAGCCCCACAGACCATCCTGTCTTGCCACCACCTTGTGTCTGATGCTGGCCCCTGTCTTTTCAGATGCCTATACAGAAGATGACCTCATGCTGTACTGGAAAAAAGGCAACGACTCCTTAAAGACAGATGAACGGATCTCACTCTCCCAGTTCCTCATTCAAGAATTCCACACTACCACCAAACTGGCTTTCTACAGCAGCACAGGTAAGTGTGGAGTGAGGGCTGAGAGTCAGGGCAGGCTTCAGCTTGGTCTCAGACGTTCACCCTCTATTACAGGAAAGGTTTGAATTGGTCATCAATTGAGCAGTGTCACTTATATTTGAAACTAAAGACAGAGGCAGGGTGCAGTGGCTCATGTCCCAGCACTTTGGGAGGCCAAGGTGGATGGATCGCTTGAGCTTAGGAGTTCAAGACCAGCCTGGCTAACATGGCGAAACTCAGTCTCTACTAAAAATATAAAAATTAGCCAAGCATGGTGGCACACGCCTGTAGTCCCAGCTACCCGGAAGGCTAAGGTGGGAGATCCCTTGAGCCCTGGAGTCTGAGGTTACAGTGAGCCGAGATCACACCACTGCACTCCAGCCTGGGCGACAGAGTGAGACCCTGTCTCAAAAAAAAAAAGAAAAGAAACTAAAGACAGAAATCCTAAGTGAAATCTAGTGGGTAGCAAGCAGTGGGTGGAAGTGATTTTTTTGATACCACCAATGCATCAGAGTAATAACCTAAAAAATTAGTAAGGACTGAAAACATAACCCGCGTGAGCGGGTTTATTTGAGACAATTGCATTGCCAGCTTAGTAGGCATCTCAGCCATGATATGCCGATCTGAGCCCCCTCCTTGACAGCAAGAAACAAGTGTAATTCAGGTCTGTTGTTTTCAATTTATGTTCTCCCTGCTCCAGCCAGCCCCGTGGGGTCACTCCACTCTTGACCAGTCTGCTCTTGCTATGCTGCTTGCACAGCCCCTCCTGGTGAATCCCTTCTAAGTCTCAGTGCAGTCCCCTGTGGACCCAGTTGTTCCTTTTTGAACCAAGGGTTGGGACAGGCTCACCCTCTCCTGTTGCCTGAGGGCATGCTCTGTGACCTCTCTCCTGGGAGTTTGCCTGCACTAAATAGCTGAGGTTAACTCGCTCCATTTCTTGCCTTTAAAAAAAAAATTTTCAATAGTTTTAGGGATACTAATGGGAATAGTAGTGGATTTTGATTACATCAATGAATTGTATAGTGGCGAAGTCTAGGATTTGCTTTGCTTTGTTTTGTTTTGTTTTGAGATGGAGTCTCACTCTGTTGCCCAGGCTGGAGTGCAATGGCCAGGTCTGGACTCACTGCAACCTCTGCCTCCCGGGTTCAAGCAATTCTCCTGCCTCAGCCTCCCGAGTAGCTGGGATTACAGGTGCCCACTATCAAGGCTGGCTAATTTTTGTATTTTTAGTAGGGATGGGGTTTCACCATGTTGGCCAGGCTGGTCTCGAACTTTTGACCTCAAATGATTCGCCAGCCTCGGCCTCCCAAAGTGCTGGGATTACAGGTGTGAACCACCGTGCCCGGCTGAAGTCTAGGATTTTAGTACATCTGTCACCTGAGTGGTGTACATTGTACCCAATAGGTAGTTTTTCATCCCTCACTCTCCTCCCACCCTCCCCGCTTCTGAGTCTCCAGTGTCCACTATACGACTCTGTATGCCTTTGTGTTCCCATAGCTTAGCTCCCACTGGTAAGTGAGAACATGTGGTATCTGCTTTTCAATTCTTGAGTTATTTCACCTAGAATAATGGCCTCCAGTTCCATCCAAGTTACTGCAAAAGACATTATTTCATCTTTTTTTTTTAATGGGAGAGTGGTATTCCATGGTGTGTATATACCATATTCTCTTTATCCATTCATCTGTTGATGGACACTCAGGTTGATTCCATATCTTTGTAACTGTGAATTGTGCTTCTTGCCTCTTTTTTGACCAGTCACCTTTCAGGATGATTTTGCTCAAATCTTCATGCAGTTTCTATGGCTAAAATTTGTGCAACTGACTGCACAGGGAAGCACATTCTTTTTAAATACCCCATGGTCTTTCTAATCTGTAAGAGGGAGAACCAACACAGCACTGCAACCCAGCACATATTATCTCCTGTATCCATCACCCCAAAAGTATTGGTTCCTTGGGGGAACCCTGTTCTTTTGACCCTCAGCATTCGGACAATCCCTATGCAGTCGCTTGCTGGTAACCAGAGGCATGTCCCATGCATTATAATGACCTGGGCTGCCAAGTTTCCAAGTTCATATTGCCAAGTCCCCATCCATTTTATTTTCAGTCCTAAGCATCTCATGCATATAAGGCCTTTTCCTTGTTTTTTTCCATCATCCTCCCTTTCTCTTCAACTCCTCCATGCATATGTTTGCCTTGTAAGGATACAAAAGAAGAGCTAAAATGTAGCTGGACCTGTGATTGTTCACTGTGTTCCTAAATACAATGTTGTATTTAACTTTCTTTTTTAACTTAAAGCACATTTCTCCCCTTAAGGAATCTAAAGAGATTGTTTGAATCAGTGCTTCTCAAACTTTGACATGCATAGGAATTATGAACAAATAATAAATATACATATATATATATATATACACATATACATATTTGTTTTTTTCCTAATAGAGACAGGGTCTCACTATGTGGCTCAAGCTGGAGTGCAGTAGGGCGATCATAGCTCACTGTAAACTGGAACTCCTGAGCTCAAGCGATCCTCCCACCTCGGCCTCCCAAAGTGCTGGGATTACAGGCATGAGCCACCGTGCCTAGCCAAGAATACTGTTCAATGGATGTCCAATTAAGTAGGTTTGGGTTGGGGCCCAGGTATCTGCATTTATAACAAGCTCCCAGGTGATAGTGAGGTTGCTGAACCCTAGACGAGGTAATGGGAGTAACAGGAGTTTAAAGGACCCAGGCATGATGGTGGTTCATACCTGTAATCTCAGCATTTTGGGAGGCTGAAGTGGGTGGATCACTTGAAGCTGGGAGTTTGAGACCAGACTGGTGAACATAGCAAGACCCAGTCTCTACCAAAAAAATTTAAAAATTCACTCGGTGTAGTGGTACCAGCTACTTGGGAGGCTCAGGTGGGAGGATTGCTTGCACCCAGGAGTTCGAGGCTGCTGTGAGCCAAGATTGAACCACTGCACTCCAGCCTGGTGACAGAGCGAGACCCTGTCTTAAAAAAAGAAAAAAATTTAAATGATCTTTTCAAGGGGTTCCCTTTGTAAATAGGACAAGGGCCAAAGGTTTCTCGAAGCAGATTCACCCAGGTGGTATGTGTTGCTGTATAATCACTTTGTTCCATGATTTCTGTCACTTTCACCTTATAAAGACATGGTCCAAGAGTCCATTGGAGTGTCTAAGGCACTTACAATTTCCTGAATAAAATGTGTTTTATGAAGGAGCCATGATGTGTACTGTCTTTTATTCCTGTGTCCCCCAGGCTGGTACAACCGTCTGTACATTAACTTCACGTTGCGTCGCCACATCTTCTTCTTCTTGCTCCAAACTTATTTCCCCGCCACGCTGATGGTCATGCTGTCCTGGGTGTCCTTCTGGATCGACCGCAGAGCTGTGCCTGCCAGAGTCCCCTTAGGTAAGGAATATCTCAAGTGCATATTCGAAGCATCTGCAAATATAGGTATTAACAATTCCTTCCAGATAAAACCATTCTTTTCAAATTAATTCTGTACCCCTTTTGGCGTTATGACTTGGAAAAACTCAAGAGTTATTTATTTATAGGTAAAATCCCGTAATTAGGAATCTATGTAGCAAAATGCTTTCCAGGACTCTGCAGGTGCCCATCCAAATGGACCCCCTTTAGTCTTGTCGAAGCCATGTTCCAGGGTGGGTGAGCCTGGTCTTTAGGTGCCTTCTTTGCTCACCTGCAAAATGAATCATATCCTACAACAGTGTTTCTCAAATGGTAGCTCAAGGGCTCTTTGTGATAGAATCTTTGTGGGAAATTGTTAAAAACGAAGGGTCCTGGGTCTCATCTGCATCTATAGAATGAGAATCTCTGAGGGAGGACCAGGAACCTGCATTTTTTACAGGCTCTCCCAGTAATTATTCTAGGCACTCAAGTCTGAGAATCCCTTCTCTATAAGCATTCCGCTTATGGCTATTTGCCATCAGCTCTTTTTCTCACCTTAAATATTGTACCCATTTCTACACACCACCACTGCTCAGACAGTTCAGGGGCTGCAGGGGAGAATGCGACCCACCAGGTTTTAGTGAAACTGGATTGGAGCTGGCCCTTAAGATGACCCCAATCCCCTGTGATTTGATGTTTGCCAAACAAATGTTCTGAGCTTAATTTGAAATCCTGGGCAAATTTCCATGGACAGATGCCTTGTCCTCCAACAGTTGTTCCATAGCTTGAACAGTTACTGTGCTAAATAGATAGACACTCTAGTTTTAAAATCTGTTTCCTATAAATGAAGTTAATGTTGTCATCCTTAGTGAAATTGACCCATGAATCCTCAAGTGAACAATACTGAATGGGCAGCTAGGTCCAGCATGGTGGTGGCTGCTGGGGGTGCCCTGGCAGCTGTCGACACAGGCTCAGGACAACAGGACTGCACACCAAGAGTCAGGACATGATATTAAAATAAACCTTATGGGCTTTTTCCCCTTGATGGAGCAGTAGTTATAAGAAACATATATACCTGTTCATACATGCAACCTCTTATTTTATAAAACTTGAATTGAAACAAATGTTTTAATGTCAAAATGTCTAGGGTTCTTTGCAGAAGAATAGTGGCACAGATGCTATGATGAATACACAGGGTATGCAGAGGGGTGAAAGGGTAGGGATGCAGAGGGAGAGGAACAGGAAAAGCTTCATGAAAAGCTGAATCTTGAAAGATATGTAGGTGTTTGCTAGACAGTGGAACAGGGATGGCGACATTCTAGGTTGAGGGAGCAGCAAGGACAAATGAGCAGAGGCATGAAACCATCCCATGTTTGGTGAAAGACAAGCAAACACTTGTTTCTCATTCTTGTGTTTACAGGTATCACAACGGTGCTGACCATGTCCACCATCATCACGGGCGTGAACGCCTCCATGCCACGCGTCTCCTACATCAAGGCCGTGGACATTTACCTCTGGGTCAGCTTTGTATTCGTGTTCCTCTCGGTGCTGGAGTACGCGGCCGTCAACTACCTGACCACCGTGCAGGAGAGGAAGGAACAGAAGCTGCGGGAGAAGGTGACTTTGCCATGCGCTTGTAGTGTCTGGTCAGGATGGAGCCTGATCTAGTTCTGGAAACTCAGGCAGGGCAGACCTCCCCTGTAAAGCAGGGTCATGAAACCCTCTCCTGTGCCTACTTCACAGGGTTGTTGTGAAGAGCAAACAAATTGGTGTATTTCAAGTCATTGTGAAATTTACTTTGGGTGACATCTTTCATTCATTGAAACTTTTATTTTGCACTTACCACATACTTGGACCACGTCTTAGTTAAGCGTTAGGGAACTTCTTGGTGTTGTTTATAGTTTAGTGAGGGAATTCCAGGAGAAAAATAAATGACAATTTAACATGGTGGAACAAATTATTTATGAACATAAAAGTGTAATAAAAGAATTGTCCAGGAAAGAACTTTCTCATTCTAGGAAATCTTTCTTCATATGTAACCTCATGCATCCTCCACCTTTCCCCAGGTTATCTTCCCTCCCACCTGACTCTCCTTTCCTCCTGCAGTGTGCAGCTCAGTGGTTATCTCCCCTAGCAAACTCTAACCATATTGCAGTAATCTGTCCCCACAATGCCAATCCCCATCCCGATGGCAAATGCACATGTTCATGCACACACTTGTAATAATGTGATCTGTAAACGTTTTCATCAAGGGCTCATAACAGCTTATGATCTCATGGAGAACAGGGTGATCTATGAATCATGAGCATTCTTGTTGGTCTTTGGTATGGCATTGTGATATTTCCCAAGAGTCAGTATGCAGATTTTAGGTCAGCAAAAATGGATACCAGGCTGGGCTCAGTGACTCACGCCTGTAATCCCAGCACTTTGGGAGGCTGAGGTGGGTGGATAACCTGAGAGCAGGAGTTTGAGACCAGCCTGGCCAACATGATGAAACCACGTCTCTACTGAAAATACAAAAAATCCACCTGGCATGGTGGTGTGTGTCTGTAATCCTAGCTACTTGGGAGGCTGAGGCAGGAGAATCGCTTGAACCCCGGAGGCAGAGGTTGCAGTGAGCTGAGATTGATTGTGCCATTGCACTCCAGCCTGGGCAATAAGAGCGAAACTCAAGTCTCAAAAAAAAAAAAAAAAAAAAAAAAAAAAAAAAAAAAAAAAAAAAAAAGGATACTTACCCTCTTCCCAAACTGGGAATACCAGAAACCAGAAAAAGGTAACACCCTCCACTATGCAGTTCCTTTTGAAGGGCTTCTGAGAGATGATGCTGAGCTCACACCCCAATGTGTGTTTGCTGTTTGCAGCTTCCCTGCACCAGTGGATTACCTCCGCCCCGCACTGTGATGCTGGATGGCAACTACAGTGATGGGGAGGTGAACGACCTGGACAACTACATGCCAGAGAATGGAGAGAAGCCTGACAGGATGATGGTGCAGCTGACCCTGGCCTCAGAGAGGAGCTCCCCACAGAGGAAAAGTCAGAGAAGCAGCTACGTGAGCATGAGAATCGACACCCACGCCATTGATAAATACTCCAGGATCATCTTTCCAGCGGCATACATTTTATTCAATTTAATATACTGGTCTATTTTCTCCTAGATGCTTATAATTCTATAAATTTCACATTTCCATGGCATGCACTACAGAAATAACTATATAATGAAAAAGAATTTAAGGATATGGTTAAAAAAAAGTCCCAGGACGCACCCATGTTTTCACTATCCCTTCTGCAGCTTTGCAAAGCTACATTGACAAGACACTTACTGGTTTAATTTGTACTTATTAACCATCTATTGAATATACAGCATTATATTAGGTGCTGCAGGATTATGACTCTGTAGTGATTGATGTTAGTTGTTACCCAGATCCCCTGGAAAAGCACACTACCAGTGTTGTGGGCACATTTAGTTCCACCCGTTAGACCCTTGATGCTATTCACATGAATAATTTATTTTCCTCGAGTGTCATTACATTCTTCAGGCTAGGTGGACTTGGAAGCACCTAAAGGCCATTTGCATGAAATTCACATACACCTAAATCCTCACTTTGACAGAAACTCATGCTTCAGTTTATAACCTATTACCTATTTTGTATGCGACTCTGCCTCCGCATGTTTATTTTAATAAAAGGCAATGATAATATTCACATTATTTTTCTTTATATGCTGTGGTTCACAGGTTTTACTCCTTCACAAGAAAAACTCTTTAGATTGGTGCAATTGCTTCTGATTTTGGTACTTTGAAGATAAGAGTACACACACGCATTTTGTCTGTTGTGTCATAGAGGTAACTAGGCTAGAAAATTTGTGTTTAAATGTTCCCTTTTTATATAATCACCACTTCATGTATCTTCTTCTTGGAGCATGTCCTTGTTCAAAGAGAAGTCCTTTTTCAGTGATATGATATCTTCACTGAGGAACTTGGGTAGGGAATGATTTCTTCTGCATAAACATTTCAAGGATATACATTATTTGGGACTACTTGTAACTCATTAGAATGAGAAATACTCACATGGTTTCTTAAGAGAAAAAGAACATCAGAAAGCAAAATAAGTGGGAAGACGTCACTGGACATCTGCATTTATACTCGAAATGCCAGCATTTTCTATGAACCAGAAAACTGCCATCAACTAGACCACACAGCCCAGATACCAGGCAGAAGGATGGCCCAATGGCAACTGATGTCAGGGCATGGGGTAAAGGAGCGGGTTCTAATTTGATGTATCATTGAAAAACAGTTATTTATATTATATATCTACTATATAGGTCAACCCCTACCAAACTTACCCAAACAGCATTTGTTTTATTTGAAACTCACTTTAATAAAGTGAATTATATACACAATAATGTCATTTTCATTTCGAAGTTAATTTGACTCATCACCAGTACTAAATATTGTATTTCTACATATGCAGGACTGTATACTAATTTGTAAAAGCCTATTTGCCTAAACCCTAATTATAATATAATCTCCCATTATCTCCAATGAAAACTTGCCAAAAGAAAGTTTTTTGGCAAACTTGAATAAACTTAAAGGGATTTAGATGAAATAGTTAAATTTTAAGTCTTTAAATGTTGTGTTCTCATTTTACTTTTTTGAGACAGGGTCTCACTCTGTCACCCAGGCTGGAGTGCAGTGGTGCCATCTCAGCTCACTGCAACCTCTACCTCCCAGGCTCAAGTGGTTCTCCCACCTCAGCCTCCTGCATAGCTGGGCTACAGGCGTGCTCCACCACACTCAGCTAATTTTTTAAAGTTTTTGTAGAGACAAGGTCACATTATATTGCCCAGGCTGGTCTCAAACTCCTGAGCTCAATCAGTCCTCCCACCTCAGCCTCCCAAAGTGCTGGGATTATAGGCGTGAGCCATTGCACCTACCCCTAAATGTTAACTTTTGATATTTAAAAATGTTATTTTAAAAACACTGCTTTTTTCCATGATTATTTTATAGAACAATTGCAATCAAACTCTTTACAAACATCTTTGCTGCTGTCTTCTTCCTCATGATCACTAGGGCCACTGTGAGTCAGCTGGAATGCATCGAGGGCACACCATCTGAACTTCCGTCTGTTTGTACGGGATACTCCACCGTTTGAAGCAGCCTATGGTATGCTCTATCAGTGTGCTAAAGTTGCCATAGCGAAGTACCACAGACTGGGTGGCTTAAACAACAGAAATTTATTTTCTCACAGTTTTGGAGGCTGAAGTCCAAGACCAAGGTGTTGGCAGGCTTGGTTTCCCTGGAAGCCTCTCTCCCTGGCTTGTAGATGACTATTTTCTCAGTGTCTTCACATGGTCTTTCTTCTGTATATGTGTGTATCCTAATTTCTTCTTCTTATAAAGACAGTGGTCATATTGGAATAGAGCCCATGCTAATGAACTGATTTAGCCTTTGTAAAGGTTAAACCTTTGTAATTAAACCTTTGTAAATGCTTATCTTTAAATACAGCTACATTGGGAGTTAGGGCTTCAATATATGAATTTGGGGGCCATAGGGAGACCCAGTTCATTCAATAACAGATGCCAATGGAAATTATCAATTTGCTTAATAGTATAATGCATCTTTTAGATGTTTATTCTTGATTTTTATGACATAATCACATGCAGCATTGTTTTTTAAAGTGAGATTTAAAAGACTTATTTACATTGATAGTCACACCAGTGATTGTGAGGAATCAGTGATTAAATTCATGTTAAATGTCTTTGCTATCTTTTCTGGCAATTCCCGGTGACCACTATGAGTATCTAAAACTAGCATTAATTGAATAATTTCCATGCTAATGTGTTTTTTTAAGGCATTACTTTTTCTGTCAAAGTTATGTAATTGACAGAGAGCTCTGTAGTATAACTTAGTAAGGACCCAAATATAAAGCAACTCCCTCTTTTTTGAAGGATAATTTTGGAGAAAACCACATAATGTATCTGAGCATCTATAGTACTTAATACATTTTACTGGCATGAATAGGAAGATTTGGTTAATAATATTGTCTGGTTAATGGGCAGATATCATGTAGCCATATTGAATATATTTTTTCAATTTTTAAAATTTTTTGAAGAGACAAGATCTCACTATATTGCCCAGTCTGGTCTCAAGTAAAATTCCTGACCTCAAGCAATCTTTCTCTGCCTCGGCCTCCCAAAGTGCTGGAATTATAGGCATGAGCCACTGTGCCTGGCTTGAATAATTAATTTTTAAAGAGTTAAAATATATTTGACTAAAACCATATCAAACATAATGTATTCTCTGCCTGGTATTCAGAAGGCGCTGTAGGATTCTGAAGGATTTTTATCGCTGTGATACAATGTGGGCATCATCCAGATGTGCAGAGGGGTTAGGCAGTAGAGAACTGGAGTTTCACTATTCTCTAGTTGCCTTCATAATTCATACTTTATAGGGAAGCGTGGTGATGCTAGATCTTAGAATATGGCTTATATTTTAGTGACAATGAAACCTCACATTTGTAAATCCAGTTTTACAAAAAATACTTTCACATTCTGTATCTGAATGAGGAACCTGAATGAGGAAATTCTAAAAGCCAATAGAGGCTGATGGAACAACATGCAGCTAACATAGTCAATAAGTGAAAGACACTTTTTTTTTTTTTTTTTGAGACAGAGTGTTGCTCTGTCACCCAGGCTGGAGTGCAGTGGTGCAATCTCAGCTCACTGCAACCTCTGCCTCCCAGGTTCAAGCGATTCTCCTGCCTCAGCCTCCTGAGTAGCTGCGATTATAGGTGCCTGCCACCACGCTTGGCTAATTTTTTTTTTTTTTTTTGTATTTTTAGTAGACATGGGGTTTCATCATGTTGGCCACGCTGGTCTCGAACTCCTGACCTCACGTGATATGCCCACCTCAGCCTCCCAAAGTGCTGGGGTTACAGGCGTGAGTCATCGTGCCCAGCCTTAAGTGAAAGACTCTTGACTCAATGTTCATTCACCTTATTACAGATAATAAATACTGGACAACCAAACCGTCATACACAATACATAAACATTGCTATAAGGAAATATTTTAACTGATCATTGGTATATTTTAATTAATTAATTCGTTTATTTATTCATATATTCGTCAAGTCATACAGAGCACCTATTACATTGTAGGAAACATTTTAGACCAGAGCTTCTCAAACTATCTGTGGTGAAAGTTCGGCTTGTTTTATTTTTTAAAATGTCAGTCCATCAGCTATTTGTATGATGAGTTTTTTGAACATGGAGAGTCCCTGACATAACCCAGTCCTGTGCCTGCATCTCCTCCTTCAGAACCATGGAGCCCAGTACCGTGTGTGGCTAAAATAACAATCACAATAATCCATGTATAGAAAGAACAATTTCATTTTGATGTTATCAAGAAAATTGCTACAACTGAATTTCAGGGCTTGCTATGTATGGGAAATTTCAGTACCTGCAGTAATAAGAAAGTACATTCTCCAATGCACACGTCAACAATGTTAAAAGTAAAACCATTTAGCTCACTTCAGTATTATCACAACTCTTAAAATAAGTGGATGTGTTTTCAATTCCGTATTCTAAGTTTAATTTCAATCTATTTCCTTTCAATTATTTCAAGTATTAGTATTTACGTAGAAGGAAATATCCTTACTTTTCTTGAGACCGGAGTATTTTACGAAAGCCCTCTAGTTTACTTCAAAAACAATGAACAGATCCTTATTGGTGAGTTTAGTGGGTTTCTTCAAGTAGCATTTATAGCTCTGTACACACTCGGTGCCTATTGTGATGAAACACAGGCATTTGTAGGCTACTTGGCTGGCAGGCAGGCCTTGGCCGTGAGAAATGAACGAAGATAATGGAATCTCTTTGAGAATCAAAGCCATGCCTAAGTGAGGTTAACTTATATGAAGTGTTCAACCATACAACTATACCTTATATCTATAATGGGGAGTGGAGAATAGAGAAGTGTTCAGCTTTTTCATTTTTCTTGATTTGCAAGCTTCAATACTCTGTTTAAAACAGCATAATTTTAGCCAGGCACAGTGGCTCCCACCTGTAATCCCAGCACTTTGGGAGGCTGAGATGGGAGGATCACTTGAGCCCAGGAGTTCAAGACCAGCCTGGACAATATGGTAAGACCCCGTCTCTACAAAGAATAGAAAAATTAGCTTCAGCTGGGCATGGAGGCACATGCCTGTAGTCCCAGCTACTTTGGACACTGAGGGAGGAGGACTACTTGAGCCCAGGAGGTCAAGGCTGCATCGAGCCGTGATCACACCACTGCACTCCAGGCAGGGCGACAGAGCAAAACCCTGTCTCTAAAAAAATAAATAAAATATTGTGAAAGTAATTAAGGAAATTTTTTAAAATAGGAAATTTAAAATCTAGTTAGCAGGACAAAACAAAAAGTGAAAAACTTCCATTTCAGTCCAAATGGAGTTAAACACAATCCCACTGACTGAAAGATAAAAATTTAGGCAATATGTTTTGAGTCTATACAACGTTAGACAGTTTGACTGGTATGCTGAGTTGAATAATTGCTTTGGCATTTTGTAGACTGAACCCTCATGTACCTGTCTAAACTTTGTGATTCTCCAATAAACAAAAGTCCTTTAAACGTTTCAAAAATCTAATTTGTTTTGAAAACTAAAAATAAGACAGGACAGCTGGGCACAGTGGCTCATACATGTGATCCCAGCATGTCGGGAGGCTGAGGTGCAAGGATGGCTTGAGCCTGGGAGTCTGAGACCAATATAGTGAGCCTCGTCTCCACCAAAAAAAAAAAAAAAAAAAAAAAAAACAACTTAAAAAAATTAGCTGAGTGTGGTGGGGTGCACTGGCGGGAGGATCGCTTGAGCCCAGGAGGTGGAGGTTGCAGTGACCTGAGATGACGCCACTGCACTCCAGCCTGGGCAACAAGCAAGTCCTTGTCTCAAAATCAATCAATCAATCAATCAGTAAAAATAAGCAAACATAAGACAGGGAACCACATGCCATAAAGAGGTGCAAAAAGTAAATCCTCTCAAATTCCCACCATTTCCGTGGCTTAAAATTTTAATCGGCATTTCTAAAAGTGGTCACTAACACTGAGGAAAACCCACTGGAGCAAGAAAAAAAGTCCAGCAACAAATAAAAAACATAACCTCAAATTTAATTTTTTGTTGCAATGTACCCAGATGAATGTCATTCCAAAACACTGTTCCTAAAATGATAGATTCCAAAGAAAAGACATTAGTTGCAGGGTGAGAGGTGAGTGGAATTATTTGAGAATTAAAGAGGCAGAAGCTGCTTTAGGAATTTTTACTGGCTGCAGTGCCAAGATTTCTGTTGTTCAAAGGCCAAGTTTTAAATCTCATTCAGGCATGTTATAACAGGATTCTGTTTGTAATTTTCCAGTGGGTTTTTTCTCTTAGACTTTCTTCTTCTTCTTCTTTTTTTTTTTAGACGAAGTCTCGCTCTTGTCCCTCAGACTGGAGTACAATGGTGTGATCTCGGTTCACTGAAACCTCCGACTCCCGGGTTCAAGCGATTCTTCTGCCTCAGCCTCCTGAGTAGCTGGGCTTACAGGTCCCTGCCATCACACCCGGCTAATTTTTGTTGTTTTTTTAGTAGAGACAGGGTTTCACCATGTTGGCCAGGCTGGTCTCGAACTCCTGACCTCAGGTGATCTTCCTGCCTCAGCCTCCCAAAGTGCTGGGATTACAGGCGTGAGCCACTGTGCCCGGCCCTCTTAGACTTTCTATTGGAAAGCAATCAACTTTATATTGCCCAGTTAATGACATGTGCAGAGAAACAGATCAAGCATGATGAGAGAAGAAAAAATGATCTTTGAAAATTTCTCAGTCTTCACCCAAAATTGGTACCGTTTCTCATGTTTTGCCTCCGCACGTAACTATCCTTATTTTAAAATCAATTTTAATGTTCTGGCTTGTCTCCAAAACACTGTAATTACAACTTAATATGAACCTAGCTATAAAGTTGCTGGCTTTGCCGTCACAAATAGTTAACATTCTTTGCAAAATGGTCTTTAGTTATGATATATGGTATGATTATACTCATATATATCGGGTAGATTTACCTAAAAACTAAAAACTTAAGGTACAGCATTAGAACTATTTTCCCATTTTGTAATATTTTTCCATAACACAATTTAATTACCATGGCATTCCTCTAGTTGAATTTCCACTTTAGGGTAATCACTGCACTTTTTTTTTTTTTTTTTTTTTTTGAGATGGAGTCTTGCTCTGTCACCCAGGCTGGAGTGCAATGGCATTATCTTGGCTTACTGCATCCTCTGCCTCCTGGGTTCAAGTGATTCTCCTGCCTCAGCCTCCCAAGTAGCTGGGATTACAGGCACCTGCCATTATGCCTGGCTAATTTTTTAATTTTTAGTAGAGATGGGGGTTTCACCATGTTGGCCAGGCTGGTCTTGAACTCCTGACCTCAAGTGATCTACCCGCCTCGGCCTCCCAAAGTGCTGAGATTACAGGCATGAGCCACTACGCCCGGCCTCAATGCACCTATTTTTAATTGAGATAAATACAATTAGGTTCTTGTAACTCATAGTATCCCCAGAGCAGCACTGGCATTACCTTGGAACATGTCAGGGAATCAGACTTTCAGGCCCCATCCCAGACCCACTCTGTTAGAACCTGTAGTTTAACAAGATCCCCAGGTAATTCACATACACATTCAAGTTAGCAAAGCTGTAAACTAGGTTCTCATAACCATACACCTTTGTCATTCACAGAAAGTGATGAGCGTTGCATCTATATATTCAACAACTTATTCCATACTGAGTGGTTTTTTGTTTGTTTTTTGTTTTTTGTTTTTTTGAGTTGGAGTCTCACTTTGTAGCCCAGGCTGGAGTGCAGTGGTGTGCTCTCAGCTCACTGCAAGCTCCGTCTCCTGGGTTCACGCCGTTCTCCTGCCTCAGCCTCCCAAGTAGCGGGAACTACAGGTGCCCACCACCATGCCTGGCTGATTTTTTGTATTTTTAGTAGAGATGGGGTTTCACCCTGTTAGCCAGGATGCTCTCAATCTCTTGACCTCATGATCCACCTGCCTTGGCCTCCCAAAGTGCTAGGATTACAGGCTTGAGCCACCGCGCCCAGTCACTGAGCACTTATTATATGTGCTAAGCACTGTGTTAAGAACTATAGCTGATCTATTGATCTCAAAGAAATTGGTAAACTATCCCCCTAGGGTCTGCACCTTCAAACACCAAGCTTTTAAATTTTTTCTTAATTTTAATTTTATTTTCTTGAGACAGAGTCTTGTTCTGTCATCCAGGCTGGAGTGCAGTGGTACCATCTTGGCTCATTGCAACCTCCACCTTCTGCGTTCAAGCGATTCTTCTGCCTCAGCCTCCTGAGTAGCTGAGATTACAGGTGCGTGCCACCACACCCAGCTAATTTTTGTATTTTTTAGTATAGATGGGGTTTCACCATGTTGGCCAGGCTGGTCTCAAACTCCTGACCGCAGGTGATCCGCCTGCCTTGGCCTCCCAAAGTGCTGGGATTATAGGCGTGAGCCACTGTGCCGGGCAGAAGCCCAGCTTTAAAGAACACAATTCTCTCTTCAAAATAGGAAGAATGTTTGTTCAGGAATATTTCTTTAAATTATTCCTCTACCACAAAGCTCAGTTAATTTTTTTTTTTTTAATTCTGATGGAGTATGAATCTGAGTTACCTGGGATTTAAGTGTTGATTGTTTTTTTCCTTTTTTTTTTGGCAGTGGGGTAACCTGTAAAGTTCACCAAGTTTTAGAAGGCAGAAAAAATTGAATTTTTTCTTTTCCAAAACATAGCATTATCATTTTCTACTAAAACTCTCCACATTTTGCAGCCATTATAACAATTCCACACTATGGATATTGAATCTTTTCCCTAGTATTGAAAGAAAAAATAATATTGTGATGAATACTCCTTATATTCCTATCACAGACTATTTCCTCACATTAACAATGAGCATATAGAATGAGGTTCATTTGACATCAATTTTCTTTATTATATTACGGCAGTACAACTCTAGGTCCCTAGCTTTTTAAGACTTAAAAAAATCAGGAAAGGGTATGAAACTATACCTTAGTGACATTTGATTTTATGAACAGTAACCCACTCAAACTAGCCTAAGAAAGAAATAGAATACAGGGGAATCTCACAGGCAGGAAATAAAATGAAGCGTAGTTGGGGCTCACTGGAAAGATTTCAGACAGCTGCCCTTTCTAAGCAATACACTACTTTTCTTTACTTCTTGCTGGACTATTGCTTTATTCGTAAGATTGGACTTCTCATAGCCATAAAAAAGAATGAAATCATGTCCTCTGCAGCAACATGGATGGAGCTGGAGGCCATTATCCTCACAGAAACAGAACACATAAACAGAAAATAAGTATCTCATGTTCTCACTTACAAGTAGGAGCTAAACAAAACGTACAGATTGACATAAAGAAGAGACAATAGACTCTGGGAACTCCAAAAGTGGTGTGGGGAGGGAGGAGGGTGATAGTTGAAAAGTTACCTATTGGATACAATGTCCATTGGACACTGTAGGTAGTATGTATCGCATGTATACATGTATGTATGTTACATGTAATACCCATGTAACAAGCATATGTACCTCCTGAATCTAAAAAAAACAAAGTGCCACTTCCCTGGGATTGTGTTATTGAAATCATCTTTGCAAGAATTATAAGTGAGAAAATTATGACAGTGAAAGAGATCTGACCAAACTGACTTCATCTTGCTTCTACCCTCCAAATTGCCCTTGTTCATTCCTGGGTGTAGGCCGGACTAACTTTGGGAGGAACTTAAAAGTTTAACTTTGAAACAAAGATAACAACCCTGTCCCAAACAAACCCCCTTCTTGCCTGAGGGCCAGACTGCCTTTGTTAAGACTAACAAATTAGCCACAAGTTTAGAAATTATAGTTTAGGAGTCATTGTAACCAGAGGCCACAAGATCCTGAACCTCCCTAATTGTTCCTAGGGATAACATCACTATAGCAAAACCTAAGATCGGTGCTTCAGGTATTCTCCAGAACCTCACTCTGATACACCAGCCGGAGCCACCCAGACCCATAATCTGGCTCAACCAGCTCTGTGATCCCATCCAGGAACAGAATTCAGCAAGAACCCACTCGGGCCCCACTGTGATCGCATCTCCGACCTGACCAATCAGCACTCACCTCCCTGACCCTCCCCCCCCCCAACCTGCCAAATCAGCCTAAAAAACCCCAGTCTCCAGATTTGTAGGGAGACTAATGTGAGTATTAAATCTCTGTTCACCTGTTTAGCCTAGCTCTGTGTAAATTAAACTATTTCTCTATTGCAACTCCCATCTTGATAAATCAGCTCTATCTGGGCAGTGGGCAAGGAGAACCCATTGGGCGATTACATTATCAGCTACTTGATTTAAATGATGTAATTATATTATTTAAATTATTCTGTTAAAACATTAGACTCCTCTGACATTCAGCTGCAGGATTATTGACCTCAAATTCCAGGGCTCATCATCATCAGTGGAACTTCAGGCCGGGAGAATTTAGAAAGTGCAGAGGGGGCCAGGCACAGTGCCTCACATCTGAAATCCCAGCACTTTGGGAGGCTGAGGCAGGAGGACTGCCTGAGCCCAGGAGTTCGAGACCAGCCTGGGCAATATCGTAAGATCCCCATCTCTACAAAATGTGTTTAAAAATTAGCCAGGTGTGGTAGTGCACACCTGGAGCCCCAGCTACTCCAGAGGCTGAGGTGGGAGGATCACTTGAGCCCAGGAGGTTGAGGCTGCACTGAGCCCTGATTATGCCACAGCACTCCAGCCTGGGTGACCTAGTGAGACCCTTTCTCAAAATAAACAAACAAAAAATAAGAAACATTATGAAAAAGGAAAGTACCAGAGGGTAGGTGGGTGGTAGTGGCAACATCAGAAGCTGGGAAACAGATTCAAATCTGCTTGGAGAAATGCTTAATCATGGTTGTAATCTCTTTCTGCCTGGGATTTTTTCTTTTTGAGATGGAGTCTTGCTCTGTCACCCAGGCTGGAGTGCAGTAGTACAATCTCGGCTCACTGCAACCTCTGTATCCCAGGTTCAAGAGATTCTCCTGCCTCAGCCTCCTAAGTAGCTGGGACTACTGCACCACCACGCCTGCCTAATTTTTGTATTTTTAGTAGAGACAGGGCTTCAGCCTGTTGGCCAAGTTGGTCTCAAACTCCTGACCAAAGGTGATCCGCCCACCTTGGCCTCCCAAAGTTCTGGGATTACAGGCGTGAGCCACTGCACCCGGCCCAGATTTTCTACTATAAACTATTACATATTTTTACAAGGGACCTTTTCTTAAAGAACACACAACCCACCTATAAACCTTCAAAAACTATGCCAAACACAGCAAATAGCTGCCGTGAGTAACTGCTCCATATCCAAAGAACGTCATGGCTCCACAATCATTTACCACCACACAACGTTCAGAGATAACGGGACTCGGATATTAGTTTAAAGCATTAGGTTTCAACTGCATCTGAGTTCACTTCTTCCTGGCATCCTATCGTGCTCTCAGACAATGAGCAAACTTTCATTCATTCATTCATTCATTCATTCATTGAGACGGAGTCTCGCTGTTGTCAGCCCCGGCAGGGGTGCAATGGCACGATCTCGGCTCACTGCAACCTCTGCCACCTGAATTCCAGCAATTCTCCTGCCTCAGCCTCCTGACTAGCTGAGATTACAGGTGCCCACCACCAGACCCAGCTAATTTGTGTATTTTTTTAGTAGAAACGGGGTTTCACCATGTTGGCCAGGTGGTCTCGAACTCCTGACCTCAGGTGATCCACCCACCTCGGCCTCCCAAAGTGCCGATTACAGGCATTAGCCACCGTGCCCGGCCCAATGAGCAAACTCTTAACTATTTATACTCAAGGATTTTTACTCAGCTTCTAATCAAACTCTTTAAGGTTCTGTACTCTAACACATGATCTTTCTTCAAGGAAAGTGTCAGATCAGATGACATGCCATGAAGCTACTGTTAATCCTGAATCCTTATCATTTCAGGCAATAACCAGTGAGTCAATTTAGAAGCTTTGGTTTATCTTAAATAAATGCATATGGAAAAGATGCAGGTTTTTAACTCTTTTCCATTCTCTTGAGCTAAGTATGTTGTCAGTGACCAACAGCACAACAAACAGAAAAAAAATTCAAACTCCCAAATGTGATTGTTCATCCAGGGAGGCAATGTCTACTGTCTCTGACCTCAACAAGATTATTGTCCACTTAAGACCCTGACCTGATAATCTTCTCTATTTTGTATTTCTGAGGTTTCTTTTTTAAGGTGGTTAGGTGCTTTGATCTATTGAGCTAACAAAAGCTAATCTTACATATTAATCTCTTTAAAAAAAGAACAGATTTGGGCTCTATTTTGAAAGCCAGTCTAAGGCTGGGCTCAGTGGCTCACACCCTAATCCTAGTCTTTTGGAGGCCAAGGCAGGAGGATCGCTTGAACTCAGGAGTTTGAGACCCCATCTGTACAAAAAGTTTAAAAATTAGCTGGGCATATGCCTATAGTTCCAGCTACTCAGGAGGCTGAAGCAGGAGGATTGCTTGAGCCTAGAAGGTGAGGCTGCAGTGGGCCGTGATCACAACACTAACGGTACTCCAGCCTGGTTGACAGTGAGACCCTGTCTCCAAAAGTAAGAATAAAAATAAAAAACCAGTTTAAACAAAGAAACATGGACATTTGTGATTTTTCTCATATGAGGCACTTATACTTTAACCAGGATCTAAAAACCTGTTCCATTGCATTTGTGTTATTATATGGAATTACTCTGTACCAAAGGTGGAAACTTTTTTTAAAAAAGGACTCAGTACCATAACTATGTATTCACCTCCTGTCATGTACAATTTGCACCGCAATTTTTTAGTTTCTGAGACTAGTGAAACATTCATTTTTCAACAAAAGAACTTAATTGTTTTTTTAAAATATATGACACATAATTGAAAAGCAAGTCAACATCTATGATACTGATGCATAAGAAAAAGTATATCACAATGGATTTGGGTAATTGTGCTTTATCTTCATATATATCTTCATGTCATTAAAAAAGCAAGACAATTGCTATCAGATAAACATGTTTATTATAGATTTTGCATACATATTTTATGTACTTATTAAAATATTACAAAAAAGCTTATCATCTGATGGTAGTAGACTGTTTACTTGAAAATATTTTCATACATATCAAAATACACCATCCTCAACTATATATAATTGGACTGCAAAATGCTTGCTATGAAGTATGTAATAAAGAAGCAGTTTATCATAACTTACAACCTTATAAAGGGTTGCTATCTAGTACAAAGATAACATTTATCTTACAACAAAAATCTGATAGTTTTAAAGGTTAGTCTTATGTAGGATATTTTCCAAAAGACTAAAGAGATAATTCAGGTAAAAGTTAGAAATGTGGCCGGGCGCGGTGGCTCAAGCCTGTAATCCCAGCACTTTGGGAGGCCGAGACGGGCGGATCACGAGGTCAGCAGATCGAGACCATCCTGGCTAACACGGTGAAACCCCGTCTCTACTAAAAATACAAAAAACTAGCCAGGCGTGGTGGCGGGCGCCTGTAGTCCCAGCTACTCGGGAGGCTGAGGCAGGAGAATGGCAT
>NW_016806491.1:1274461-1309503 GCF_001698545.2 Rhinopithecus bieti
AAAAAAAAAAAAAAAACTTTTTGCATCAATTTCTGCTGTTCAAAATGACTGAAGTATTTTTAAATATTTCAGAAACACTTCCTCAAAAATTTTCAAGATGGTAGCTTTCAGATGTTCCCTCAGTCCCAGCGTTACTCAGATAAATAAATCTCGTGAGAACTTACTACCCACCACAAGCTTTCTGGGGCATGCAGTGTCTTTTCTTTCTTTTTTTTTTTTTTAAAGGCACAGAGACTCATCATTTTTATTCGGATAACCAATGGTCTCCAAATTATATTGAAAAACAAATCCTAATTAATATCACTCTTGTAAAGAAGTTGAGCACACTTTTCACAAATGATTTATGTAAAAGAGAAGAAAATACACATAATTTTACATAATATCTTAAACTCTTTAATTCCCTACCACACACATTTTGTCTTTTGTTTTCTTTCAGTTTTCTACAATTTCAAACTTGTACCTGTGTTTAATACTGCTTTAGTGTGCTAAAGACATTAACTGATTGCTTTTCTAAATCTAAGGATTATATAGTTTTAGTATAAATATATATTACATATTTTCATAAAATTTTGACAAAACCAAATAAGTAAGCCTTGTTTTAAGTCCATGCTCCTGCCACTGTTTACAAAATCTGATTTAATGATCAAAAAATTCTTGGTTGTCACTCTTCTGTTATAACAATCTTCCTTCTGAACTGCCACCCAGTTTTTACATAATAATAACAAGCAATAGACAAACCAAAGAAATTATGTTAATCTTAGTTCTTCCTCTTGCAGTGTCTTTTCTTCTTACACCCAGTGCTCAGAAATACGCACTCCTCAACCAATGTTCACTGAACTCAACTGCTAAAATTGTAACAGTTAAAATATCAACACAACTCTTAATAAATAAACATTCCTTTGGGAAACTGTGGGAGATCAAAACACTTTTAAGTTTATACAAGTATTCATAAACATAAAATATTCTAGTTTATCCTAATGCCCTAGCTCTTATGAGTGTTATAGAGACAATTAAAAAGGGAAAATTCCTTGAGTAGTTCACATAATGTGGAGAATTTGTTAAAACTGAAAGGCAGTCCAAAATTTTTAAAAGGCATACTAAATATTAGCTATACTCACTATTACATGGTATATAGCAACTTAGTAATTCACAGTACCACATAATAATTTTACTTTAAAAGCAGGTCCCATATTAAGGCCTGCTTTTAAAATTACCACTAAAAAGAAAATATTCTCAATTTGTATATTTAAACCATTAACTTAGATAATATCTTTTAAAGTCTATAAATTTAACATAGCCAAGAGTTGGTATTTGAGAAAAAGGTTTCAGTACAGGGCATGAACAATGGAAAATTATAAAGTCGTGTAGTAAAAATGTTCCATAAAACAAAGATATCTCAAGCAGGTCCACCTATACCTCTAGTTTAGGTTAGAAACTAATTCCGCATTTTAAGAATCGTATAATTTTAAACTTTGCACTACGTCAGCCTAACCTTTTAAAAAAAATGAGTCAGGGCCAGGTGCAGTGCCTCAAGCCTGTAATCCCAGTGCTTTAAGAGGTTGAGGTGGGAGGACTGCTTGAGTCCAGGAATTCGAGTGGTATGATTACACCACTGCACTCCAGCCTGGGAAACAGAGCAAGAACCTGCCCATTAAAAAACAAAACAAAAATGGGCAGGTGTGGTGTCTCATACCTGAAATCCCAACACTTTGGGAGGCCAAAACAGGAAGATTACTTGAGCCCAGGAGTTTGAGACCAGCCTGGAAGATATAGTGAGCCCCTGTCTCTACTATGTAAAAAAGTAAGAAGTTTTTTTAAAAAGAGGTTTTCTTATGTGTACCCGAAGCAAAGTAGTAAGTATATCTTTTCTTCTCCAGGCTGTACAAGAGATGACTATAATCACAATTAAAACTCATCTTAGGATCATGGTCCACCCACGAAGCTACTTTAAACTTTGATGATTCCAAGCAAGGAAGCAATATTTGCTTATTCAAAAGTACTGTAACAATTTAAAAATACCAACACACGTTGTGTCTTAAAAAGACACTGGCAGGCCAGGTGTGGTGGCTCATGCCTGTAATCCCTTAGGAGGCCAAGGTGGGTGCATCACCTGAGGTCAGGAGTTTGAGACCAGCCTGGCCAACATGGTGAAATGCCGTCTCTACTGAAAATACAAAAATTAGCTGGGCATGGTGCCACACACCTGTAATCCCAGCTACTCGGGAGGCTGAGGCAAGACAATCACTTGAACCTGGGAGGCAGAGGTTGCAGTGAGCCGAGATCGTGTTACTATACTTCAGCCTAGGCAACAGAGCGAGACTCTGTCTTTAAAAAAAAAAAGAAAGATACTGGCTTCAAATATACAATCTGGTAGAGGAATAATATACGATTAGAGAACAAGTTTACCACCCTATACCACAAAACACTCTCATAGGTGTCAATTCTGAATACAAGGTTTGAAATCTCTTAAACTTTTAAAAATACAGACAACATGTAAGGCTTATAAAAAGGTTTATTAAAATATTTTATTAAAATGATGCCATGTATCCTCCAGGTAGTTTAAGAAATGGTATCACTACTGTGAAGGTGAGTGGTTGCGGGGGCAAGAAAAGAAATGGCATCACATACCAGCTCCTGTAATATCATAATCCCATCGAGTACGGATTTGCAAAAATTTTCACTTCAGATATGAGGTAATATGTTTTCTCCACACCCTGTCCTCACTTATCAGGTAAAAAGAATTTGACTCCTTTAAGATTAAGAAACAAGCACGCCTTCATTAAAAGAGATTAAAAGAAAAAAATCATCACATCTTCTTGATTTATAAGCGGTCCCTAAGTCTTCCTTCTATTCTACTGCATTTACAAACTGTTCTTCTTGAAGTTTCAGTTTAAAGTCCTCTCTGATTCTTTCCAGTAACTCTGGTTTAAAAATAACATCCAGTGCTGTCATTGCCAGGGCTTTGGCCGTCCGCAAAGCGTAGAACTGAGCTTCCTGTGACCCTAAAAGGTAGAGAAAATAAAATACCTTCTTACTTATTTAAACTGTATTTAATTTCACAGGTTAGCTATCCGTATCTCACCTGGCTCTCCAACTGCCCACCACAGTGCAGTATTCACTGAGGTGATGTTATGTAGTGAAATAGTAGGTTAAACAGAAAGGCAGCTACTACAGAAGAGTGTGCGTGCCAAAACGGTCACATACAACAACACTTACCAGCAGCTTCAGTGTACTGTTCAGTGTGATTCAAGGCATTAGATCCAATGTGAAAATATGGATGAATTCCAGGAACCACAAAAGTAACATTTCCAAAATCTGTAGATCCTTGGAACACACAAAGGAAAAAAACTCTATTTAAGTATATGTGGTTAAGTATTCTTGAGTTATGAAGTCACAGTCCCTGTTAGAAGAGACCCAGAGAAGTGAGCTTCTTGGAGAGTTGTCCATATGCTCGTGCTTTCACGGGCTCACCTTCCACTGAGTCCGCCACACACTCCCCTGCATCAGTCACATCTCTCATGAAGGTCACTGCAAACCTGTCCTTGCCTGGTCTTAAGGCTTTTACCGGCCCTCTTAGCCAGCACTCCACACTGTCACTTACTCCCTTTCTTCTCTTCTGTGACACAGCACTTGCATGGCTTCCCTTCTGCCTCTCTGACGGCCCCTTCTTCTGTCTCTCTTGGGGATACAGCCCCCTCTACCTGACGATGAAATATTAGTTACGGGAGACTCCATTCCAGGCCCCTTTCTCTTCTCACTGCATATTCTTTCTCAAGATTTTGTCCATATGTATTGCTTCAAATAATCACCAACTCAAATCTCTTCCCAGTCTCTTCTAAATTCTATGCTCATACATCCAGTTGCCAGCCTGGTATCTTCTCTTGGATGTCTTCAAGGTAGATCAAACTTACCATATCTAAAGTCAAACTCATGATCTTTCTCCTCTTCTACCTCCACCCCACCTATCAACAGTATCTGCCAAGTATCTCAGAATCCTAATGCTCTTTGCATCACCATCACCAACACCTGTCTCCAGTTTATGCAATCATTATCTCTTGTCTGAACTAAAAGTTTTCTAATTGGTCTAGCAGCATCTACTCTATTTGCTGATTTTTTTTTTCAATCTTCGTTTACCTTTCCAACCTGATCTCATACCACGTTCCCACTATCCTTTATGCCCCAGCCACTCTAGACACTCACTATGCTCTCCCCGTCACAGAACCCTTGCACATGCTATCCCTGCATCATCCCTGTAACTCTTACTTAACCTTCAAATTCCATCTTAAGCATCATTTTCTCAGCAAAGCTTTACTTACTTCACCTCCCCATAAAGTGAAATTCCTCTAGGACAGGCTCTCACAGAGATGTATTGCTGTCCTTTACAGTACTTTTTAATTTTCCATGTATTGGATGATTTGGTTCATGCTTATCTCAGAAACTAGATTATGAGGCTGTATACGGCAAGAAATAGTATTTGAAATGACTGTGTATCTAACCTCTCACAGGATTGACACACAGACACTTGCTGAAGAAATCACAGTAAAAACAAAACCTTATGTTCACTCAATGGATATTTACTGAATGTTTATTACATGTCAAACACCAGGCAGGCAAAGTGAGACTACACAGTGAGTGGTAAGAGAACAAAGGAATATGTAACAAAGAGTAGCTAACATTTATCTGGAATACTCCATTCCAAACACAATCCTCAGTGCTTTGTATGTATTCTCATTAACATTTAGAACAGTTTCCATTTTAAATATGAAGAAACCAAGGCTTATGGGTATTAAGTAACATGCCGATAGTCTCACAGCTGCTAGTTATGTGGCAAATGCAGACGGAGGCCAGACTTTGAGGCACAGTAGCCTCTATAAAAGTACTGCTTCAGAAAATATTCACTAAGCACTTAACTGTGCCAGAAACGGCTCCAGACACTGAGGATGCACAGTGATGGGACATCAGTGAACAGGATGGAAAAAGCCTCTCTGGTGTTTAAAGAGTCTGAACAGTCTGAGTGTGAAAACAAAACAAAACAAAACAAAATAGGATGGACAAAAAAAAAGCCTGTTGCATATTTTAAGATGTTACTTGTGGAGCTAGACCCTAGAGCCCACAAATCATACCAAAATCACAGCCACTTTATCCTACTGATTTATCCATTATATAAAACCCAAACCCGGGGTACAGCTGTCCGTGTGTCTTTCCTTCTTCAGCTAGACTGCAGAAACCTGCTAGGGTAAAAGAACAGAACCATGAAGACTGCCTTAACAACAAATTCATAATCTTCAATGCTGAGGTGAGCTCTCAGGCTGTCCAGAAACAAAAGAAAACATGAAACTCTGATGTCCCTGGCCAACTCCTCTCAGTGGCAATTCTCTCTCAATCCCTCAGCCCTACCAGCTCAATGCTCACTGTGCGCTACTTCCTAAAGGGAAAGTCTCTGAACTCCCTGAACTTCTTCTTAAACATTACATCTACTTCTCAAGTATCTTCCCTTAAAAACTATTTTCGTGGCCAGGCACGGTGGCTCACGCCTGTAATCCCAGCACTTTGGGAGGCCGAGGAGGGCAGATCACGAGGTCAGGAGATCGAGACTATCCCGGCTAACACAGTTAAACTGCGTCTCTACTAAAAATAAAAAAAATAAAAAAAATAAAATTAGCCGGGCGTGGTGGCGGGTGCCTGTAGTCCCAGCTACTCGGGAGGTTGAGGCAGGAGAATGGTGTGAACCTGGGAGGCAAAGCTTGTAGTGAGCTGAGATCCGGCCACTGCACTCCAGCCTGGGTGACAGAGTGAGACTCCGTCTCAAAAAAAAAAAAAACCAAAAAACAAAAAAACTATTTTCTTTTCCATATTTCCCTCAAGCTTGTATCCACTCTATTTTCTTGAAAGCTAACTCTCTTGAAAAGAATGGTCTTCCTTTGCTACTTCCACTATCTCACCAGTCAATGCTCTGGGTAGAGAAGTGAGACCCAGCATCTGGTACCACTGGTCTTGTACCATTTTCTTCCAGACAATTTGTGAATTTCTAATTACTAGAATCCAGCGGACACTAGACCATACTCATCCTATTTAGTTTCTACAGCACCTGACATGTTTACGCCTCCTTCTCTTCGGTAAGTTTTGTTCTCCCTTGGCTTCCATGACTCTCCTTCTCCTCTCTCCTGATTGTCTGGCTTTCACTCTGTTGACTGTTGACTACCAATGTCTGATCTCTGGGAATCTTTTTCCTTTATGTATTTGGGCAACCTCGTCGACATCTTCTATTACCTTTCATATATGGACAACTCCTAAATCTCCAAACTAGACATCTTTTTGGGTTCTAAATTTAACAGGTACTGAACAGCTCCACTTAGAAATACTATAAGCACCTCAAGTTTAACATACTAGTTTATAACAACCCCCTCTTACCCTAACCTGCTCTTTCTCTTGAACTCCTTATCTTAATGAGAAACAATGACACCCCATTTCACCACCAAGTCCTTTTGGGCCTACTTCATCAACATCTATTTTTAAAACAGAAGATACATCTCTAACTTGCAAATGTGTTAGTAATAATATGCTTTTAAAAGGAAAAAAAACTAGCATAACCCCAAATATGCTTATTTCAATTCTAGTTGTCTGTTGCTCCTCAGAAACTGAAAATGCCCCAGATAACTAAGTACTTAGTAACCTGCTTATAGCGATGACTAAGAATGAATTAAAATTCTATATCCCACCTTAGCCACTTACTTAACAATTAAAACTAAAGAAACTTAAACACTAGAAAATACTTAGAATATAGACAAAAATGTAGGTTGACTATTTCTAAAATCAAGTCGGCTCGTTTGACATTCTACACTCACTCAAGAGCCCATTGGTTTCTTTCCCCTAATCATAAAGTTTGTGAAAATATTAAAAATGTCAGCAGTACCTCCCTACCTCCCAAACCATTAAATAAAACCAATTTAACCAAAGATGGTATTTCTCTTCCTCAAATAGCTCAATATATTAAAAAAAGAACTTAATTACCTGAAGGGCCATTCAACATTGTATCTTCTGAAATGAATTCTATTCCTAGTTTTCTTCCATTTTCCATATAGGCTTTCCATAGGCTTTTATTGGGAAGGACATTGTAATAATCATGTGCTCCACTTTTAATTTCCACCTAATAAAAAATTGCAAAACAAACTTTGAAATAAAAAACTCAAATTCACTATCTAATTTTCAAACCAGTGATTGCTCTCTAATAGGAAGAGGTTTTAAGAGAAGATACTTTCCCTTCCAGATATAAACACTCTCAAATCTCTTGCCTTAAAAAAGAAAAAAGAAAAGAAAAAAAGATGTATTTTCTATAACGAGAGTTCCTAAGCCTCTATCTCCTTTATATTATATAAACACTAAACCCCACAATGTCACCAAGCTCTGTACTAGCTAGTGAGTGTCAACTTTAGTCACCTAGATAGGGTGTGAGGAGGGCCCAGAAATGTTTATTAATTTTTAATTATTTTATTTTTGAGATGGAGTCTCACTCTGTTGCCCAGGCTGGAGTACAGTGGTGCGATCTCAGTTCACCGCAATCTCTGCCTCCCAGGTTCAAGTGATTCTCCTGCCTTAGCCTCCCAAGTAGCTGGGATTACAGGCACCAGCCACCAAGCCCAGTTCATTGTTTTTGTACTTTAGTAGAGATGGGGTTTCGCCATGTTGGCCAGGCTGGTCTCGAACTTCTGACTTCAGGTGATCTGCCCGCCTCGGCCTCCCAAAGTGCTGGGATTACAGGTGTGAGCCACTGCGACCAACCTAATTTTTATTTTAACCAGCACCCTCCAAGACATTCTGACATAGGTGACCCAAAAACCACACTCTGAGGAACACTGCTCTAGGATTCAGTCTCCAAAAAAAAGAAATTAAGCTTTACTAATATTCAATATGCAAACTGACACTGACATCACTGCCTGGTGTGAGAGGTAGAAAAGCACTCTGAGGGAAACGGAGAAGACTTGCAATGAGGAAGGGTTGACAACAGTCCTCATTTATTAATTTCAGAATATAAAGATACGGAAGCAGCTTTTATGTGCCCAGTTAAGTGGATTTACAGATTCAGTTTTGATTAAATGAAAATTGGCAATATTCCCTCAAACTAAAGATAACACCAATATTAGCAAAAGCCAATCATAAATAGCAAAGATGACATTTCTTTTATTCTTAGCAACATCTATGGTAGAAACTATGACAACTGAATCAGACCTTACAAGCCAGCCAAAACGTAAGAAATTACTAAAAGATTATTTAAAATATAGATTCAGGGCAGGCAAGGTGCCTCACACCTGCAATCCCAGAACTTTGGGAGGTCAAAGCAGGGGGATCACTTGAACCCAGGAGTTTTGAGACCAGTCTGGGCAACATAGGGAGATCCTATCTCTACAAAAAACTTTAAAAATAAATTAATTAAATTAAATACAGATTCAAATCCAGTAACAACAAACCTTACCATAAGGGAATACTGTATGCCTTGAGATATTGCCTAATGATAATAGTTCACATGCATATGTATTTCACAAATAAATATTTATAATTATAAATAAATAAGGGAATAAATATTTAGTTTTTACTGTCCTAGGCTATGGACACTTCATAGTTTTCATTCACTAAATCTATACCCATCTTCTCTAGTCGCAAATGAGAATACATCTTTGCTCCTACATCTGTCCACATGTTTATCTATTCACTACAACACAACATAAGCTTTTATATTCTTATCTTTGCTGACTATATTCCCTAAGAACTGCCAGTCTCTGTCCTTCCCATGCATATCTGAAAGTACGATCACCCTTCAAAACTCAATTCAGGTCTGCAGTCTTCCACAAAACCTTGCTCCAAGGTTAACCGCCCCAGACCACTCTTTCCCACCTCTGATCCTCATGACGCATTCCATACTACTTTCAGGACACGTAACATGCTTTCTGAGAATTACTGCTACTATGAGATACTGCTACTACATGAATTAATCATACACCTCTAGACTAATAAGAACAGAAAAAAATAAGGTAATATAAATGAAGGCTGGGCTCTAAAACCTTCAGAAACATTATCTCATTTAATTCTCACAAGAACCCAAAGATAGACTGTTATTATCTCCATTTTTCAAGCAAGAAAATGGAGGGCCAAAGACACTAAACATTTCTAAAGGTTATAGAATCAGCTAGGCTGAGAGTTATGGGTCAAGATCCTGTTTCTCCAACTAGACCTAAACAGGCTCCCTCCAGGGCAAGATTCTTATCTTGTATAATTCTAAAACTCACTCCACTTTACGCAGTACATGATTGGTATTTAAATACTGCTAACTTTAGGTTCAAAACCAGCTGGCGTGGTGGCTCACACCTGTATCCCAGCACTTTGGGAGGCTGAGGCGGGTGGATCACGAGGTCAGGAGTTCGAGACCAGCCTGGTCAACATGGTGAAACCTCATCTCTACTAAAGATACAAAAAAATAGCTGGGTGTGGAGGCACGTGCCTGTAATCCCAGCTACTCAGGAGGCTGAGGCAGGAGAATTGCTTGAACCTGCAAGGCAGAGGTTGCAGTGAGCCGAGATCATACCACTGCACTCCAGCCTGGGCCGGGGTGAGACTCCATCTGAAAAAAAAAAAAAATTAGCTGGGTGTGGTGGCACGCGCCTATAGTCCCAGCTACTTGGGAGGCTGCAGCATGAGAATCGCTTGAACCCAGGAGGTAGAGGTTGTGCTGAGCCAAAATCGCACCATTGCACTCCAGCCTGGGCAACAGAGCAAGACTCTGTCTCAAAAACAAACAAACAAACAAAAACAAATGAATAAAACCTCTTAACTAACTTACGTGTCTATTTTATCTTCCATTCCAGCAAGCCATAGTATTTATATCACTACTATATACATCCTAACTTCAAAAATAGCTTTCACTGGCTGGGCGAGGTGTTTCATGCCTATAATCCCAGTACTTTAGAAGGCCGAGGTGGGTGGATCGCTTGAGCTCAGGAGTTTGAGACCAGCCTGGGCAACATGGTGAGACCCTGTCTCCACAAAAAGATACCAAAAATGAGCCAGGTGTGGTGGTGCATGCTTGTAGTCCCAGCTACTCAGCGGGCTGAGGTGGGAGGCAGAGGTGAGAGAATTGCTTGAGCCTGGAAGGCAGAGGTTGTAGTGAGCCAAGATCGTGCCACCACACTCCAGCCTGGGCAACACAGCAAGACCTTGCTCCCCTCCAAAAAAAAAAGTTTTGCTGATTTTGCCACAAAGTTTCCTTTATAGAAACTACATAGAGCAATTCTAAAAGTATAACTGCCAATAAGGAAGAATATTAACTTGTAAAAAGTCAGGGATTCTAGCACAGAAGTATCAGAATTATTCTAATTACTATATAAGTAAGATGACCTGTCACCTTCCCTGTTGCAGGCACTGAGGAGTGAAACATGTAAAAATTAAAGACTTTCACATTAACTATTCAGCCAACAAATTCTGCATATTCAACATGTCACCAAATAAGAGAGTCAAGTTAGGTTTCAATCTAACAGCACTAGCCCACATATATACCTCTGATTGTAACTTAGATTAAGTTTTAAAAGTTCTTACTGTGCACCCTGAAGCCAAAGCTGCAGCTCTGAAGCAATCTTCTGCCTTTTTGGTCAAAACTTGAAGTTCTTTCATTGAAGGTGCACGGAAGTAATAGATTAATTCAGAATAAGAGGGAATGATATTGGGTTTTACACCACCATTTTTTATTATACCTATAAAAAGAACCAAATTACTAGAATTAAGCTTGGTGACCATTTATTTAAGCTTAAATACGCTCATTAAGTTTTTCAGTCAATATGTTCATAAAGAAAAATAATTTAAACTCACTAGCTCCACCAATATACCAATCAAAGATTTTGATATGTTGTACAACTGAAATTTCTGTACATAGGGTGATATTTTTTGGCTGGTAAGAAAAAAATAATTACCCATATGTACTTCATTCAAAGGAATTTATATAATGTTAAGAAATTATGTTACAGACTATAATGAAACTTAAAAATTATATAACCACACACACACAAAAACGTAGTAACATCTTAAGCTTTCTGGAAAAGATTTTACCATACCTCCACAACGGTATGAGGTTCTATAATTACCCTCCTACCTCAGGAATCCCATAAACATTTTAAATGGCATTTAGCTCTAGAAAAATAATTTTCATGCCAAGAAAAAAACCAATGCAGGTCAAAGATCACTAAGTATTATCAACTGTCAAAACAAATGCATTTATTTGGAATTATAAAGAATTAAGATTTATTCATTTGAAGTAATAACTAAAATAGATACGAAAAATCCAATGTCATATGACCTACTTTAAAAAAATATTTCTACACATTCCTGTTTGTTCCTTTTAAAGAAACTAAGACAGGAAAACTGGTAAAAGTACAATTACAAATTGACTTCAGGCTACAGCAAAATCAGGTAAAGAATAGATATTAAAATATAACAATTTCCTAAATCATAAAGAAACAAATTAAAAAACAAAAGTGTGCCTTCAAGATAGTACTTTATGACTGTATTTATATTATGGTGACATATGTATAATTTTAAAAGACACTATTCAGAACCAGGCTTAGTGGCTCACACCTATAAACCCAGTACTTTGGGAGGCTGAGGTGGGCAGATCACTTGAGGCCAGGAGTTTGAGACCAGCCTGGCCAACATAGCAAGACCCCATCTCTGCAAAAAATACAAATATCAGCTGGATGTGGTGGTGCTCGCCTGCCTGTAATCCCAGCTATCTGGGAGGCTGAAGCGGGAGGATCACTTGAACCCAGGAAGCTGAAGTTGCAGTGAGCCGAGATTGCACCACTGCACTCCAGCCTGGGCAATAAAGCAAGACTGTCTCAAAAACAAAAAAACACCCAAAAAAAGATATTACTCAGGACTAACGGCACTTAAATAAAACTAGCAGTTACTATACATTTTTTTAATTGAGGAAGTAACAAAATTTGGTTATCATTAAGAAATAATGAGGACAATTGGAAAATCAAGATCCAATTTTCAAACACCCACTGAAAGAACACAGTTCCTTACATAAAACCTTTGATACTCAAAGATGACATTCCATTTATGTACAATAATCAAAACTGTCTTTCTACCCATATATAGACAAACATCTTAGTATCCTGTCACACTAATTTCTGAAAATATGCTTAAAAATCAGAATATTCATATGAAGTACAAAAATATTTCCAAATTTAAAAAAATTGAATATTAAATAATTATACTGCACTGAACTCTATTAAGCACCATATATTATAGAAGGTATTTGACATTCATACCATGAACTCTCCAGGTTGGTTTCATTTGCTGTCTGAACACAGACAGATTGTTATAGGCCAGCACAGCAGCATCTAATGCATTTAATCCTTCCCAGGGATAAGCAGCAGAATGAGATGCTTTTCCATAGTATTTCACAGTCACACTAGGAAATAAAAAATCATTTGAAATTACTTTTCTTATTATTGCTAAAGTAGTCAGAATTACCCAACTACTATTCAAAATTAATTCACATTGCTGGACTTTTGATTTGCAAGTTATCTATAGTAGTAACACTATAATTTATTTATGTTAGATATAGTTTATTATTAGGTAACATAGTGCTTGACACAAAGAAAGCATTCCCAAAAAAGAGAGAAAAAGAGAACAGATTAAATGTATACACAATTTAATTCAAACAAACATGCAATATGGTATCAAGTGCTGAAATTACAAAAAAAAAAAAAAAAATGGATCCTGTATGTTTGTACACAGCATTGTGATGATTCTGTATCAAAAGTCTGCAAAAAATCAGAAATTCTGTCTGAAGAGGTGGAAGGTCAGGAAAGACAGAAAGGAGTTACTATTTGAAGTGGGTTAAGACAACCTCTGAAAATCAGATTATATTCAATGTTATCACAAGATACCCTAGTATTAAAGCAGTTGTTCCTGACCAATATCCGATATTTTATTAATGTTCCAAAATGCCTATATCACTAATATTTAACATTTTTATAAATTGTTACTCCACTTACAAAGAGTTCTCACACCAGTCTAACTGCTCTAATACAATAAAAAAAAAAATTAGAGAAAGGATTGTGTGTTGAATAGTTACTTATAAAGCTCTGTGATTGACTTGCCTAGATAACACTTTTTAAGCCTGATTAACAGTACCCACATTTAGATGATTAAAAAACCAATCTGGACTTATTTTAATGGGTTAGATTCAGGAGTCCTTAGAATGTTTGTGATATTTCTTAACTGATTCCAGACATTTTATTAGCAGGACAAAATCAAGTAAAATATCAAACATATATTAGATTTCAGGATCCTGTATTGTTATTTCCTTGATATATATCTTATCACCATGACCTTGAAATGAATTTTTTTTTTGGATACTCATCTCGCTCTGTCACCCCAGCTGGAGTGCAGTGGCGCGATCACAGCTCACTGCAGTCTCAACCTTCCGAGTTCAAGCAATCCTCCTCTGCCTCAGCCTCCCACAGATGAATAGCTGAGACCACAGGAGTGCTCCATGTCCAGTTAATTTTTTATTTTTTTGTAGAGACAGGGTCTCACTATGTTGCCCAGGCTGGTCATGAACTCCTGGGCTCAAGAGACTCTCCTGCCTTGACCTCCCTAAGTGCTGTGCTTACAGGTGTGAGCCACCTGGCCTGGCAAAACTGGAATTTTATCACAACTGGTGATAAACATTACAAAAACAAAAAGGATCATATGGAATTATTTTCAAGCATACTATTTAATTTTAAAAAGCCAGAACAATATATTGAATGGAATACTTGAGGAAAACCTTCTTTCACAATTTAATTTACACAGGATTCTATTTATGTCCCATAAGTACACCAAAAACACTCTGAAAAGAATACATACCTCTAGAAAAAGGATTGGATTTGGGAAAGGTGGTCAGTAGGATTGCTTTATCTTATTCACTAGAAATTTTTGGTCGGGCATGGTGGCTCATGCCTGTAATTCCAACACTTTGGGAGGCCATGGCGGGTGGCTCACTTGAGGTCAGGAGTTCAAGACCAGCCTGGCCAACATAGTGACCCTGTCTCTACTAAAAATACAAAAATTAGCTAGGTATGGTGGTGCTCACCTGTAATCCCAGCTCCATGGGAGGCTGAGGCAGGAGAATCCCTTGAACCCAGCAGCAGAGGTTGCAGTGAGCTGAGATTGCGCCACTGTACTCCAGCCTGGGTGACAAAGCGAGACTCTCTTGAAAAAAAAAAAAAGAATTTTTAAGAAAAGTGGATTAGTAATTAAAAAAAAAAAAAAAAGGAGTTCTTGATCTTGTTCTTTTTTTTTGAGGTGGAGTTTCACTTGTCGGGCAGCCAGGCTGCAGCCGACAGGAGTATCACTTGTCGGGCAGCCAGGCAGGAGTGCAGTGGCGCAATCTCGGCTCACTGCAACCTCTGCCTCCCTGGTTCAACCATTTCTCCTGCCTCAGCCTCCCGAGTAGCTGGGATTACAGGCGCCCACCACCATGCCCAGCTAATTTTTGTATTTTTAGTAGAGATGGGGTCTTGTCAAGTTGGCCAGGCTAGTCTCGTACTCCTAACCTCAGGTGATCCACCCGTCTCAGCCTCCCAAAGTGCTAGGATTACAGGTGTGAGCCACTGCACCTGACCTCTCTTTTCTATCTTAAAAGATGACCAAAGAAGGCCAGGTGTGATGACTCATGCCTGTAACCCCAGCACTATGGGAGGCTGAGGTGGGTGGATCACTTGAGGTTAGGAGTTCAAGACCAGCCTGGCCAACATGGTGAAACCCCATTTCTACTAATAAAGTATAAAAATCAGCTGGGCGTCGTGGTGCATGCCTGTAATCCCAGCTACTCGGGAGGCTGAGGAAGGAGAATCACTTGAACCTGGGGTGCAGAGGTTGCAGTGAACCAAGATGGCGCCACCGCACTCTAATCTGAGCAACTGAATGAGACTCAGTCTCAAAAAAAAAAAAAAAAAAAGAGAGAGAGAGAGATGATCAATGAGAAAGCTAAGAAGGGAGACACTAAGAGGAGGCCTGGGGTCAAGTGCACTAACTTCAGAACCAAGACCATGAAGCCTAACCCTAAGTCCCAGAAGGGTAATGAGCTGCAGAGCCTGCCTGTATATGCAGGCCCCTTCTAGCCAAAGGCAAGGGCAGAAATTTCTAATCCCCATTGTTTTCTAGAGATGGACTAGTTTACCACCATCCTTGAAACCAAAGTTCAAAGATTCCTCCTACTGTCACAGTACCAACTCCCAGTGATAAGAAGGAAGATATCCTAATAGTTAAAACGATTGAAAACAGGGCCTGGTAAGGTGCTAAGAGGTGGGATGCGTGGGTACAATCTAGAAGCACTGCTGTGATGGTTCTGCCATCACTCCTTAGGTATGAGCTACTTCTGAGGAAAACACATGGTTTTGCTGAAGCAGCTAAGCAGTGGCTCCTTGTGCCTGGACCATTAACTACTATTGCTGTGGGAAGTCAGGGACCCCGAAAGGAGGGACTGGCTGAAGCCACGGCAGAAGAACATAAATTGTGAAGATTTCATGGACACTTATTAGTTCCCCAAATTAATACTTTTATAATTTCTTACACCTGTCTTTATTGCAATCTCTGAACATAAATTGTGAAGATTTCATGGACACTCATCACTTCCCCAAACAATACCTTTGTGATTTCCTACACCTGTCTTTAATCTCTTAATCCCATCATCTTTGTAAGTTGAGGAGGATGAATGTCACCTCAGGACCCTGTGATGATTGCATTAACTGCACAAATTGTTTGTAGAGCATGTGTGTTTGAACAATATGAAATCTGGGCATCTTGAAAAAAGAATAGGATAACAGCAATATTCAGGTAACAACAGAGAGAAGAATTCTGGCCGCAGGTGAGCCAGATGGAACAGAGCTATATTTCTCTTCTTTCAAAGGCAAATAGGAAAAATATCGCTAAATTCTTTTTCTCAGCAAGGCACATCCCTGAGAAAGATAATGCGCCCTGAGGGTAGGTCTATAGATGGCCCCCTTAAGGTGGCTGCCTTTTACGGTCGAAGCCGAAGGGATAAAATAAGCCCCAGTCTCCTATAGCGCTCCCAGGATTATTAGGACGAGGAAATTCCTGCCTAATAAATTTTGGTCACACAGGTTGTCTGCTCTCAAACCCTGTTTCCTGATAAGATGTTATCAATGGGCCAGGCGCGGTGGCTCAAGCCTGTAATCCCAGCACTTTGGGAGGCCAAGACGGGTGGATCAGGAGGTCAGGAGATCGAGACCATCCTGGCTAACACGGTGAAACCCCGTCTCTACTAAAAAAAATACAAAAAACTAGCCAGGCGAGGTGGCGGGGGCCTGTAGTCCCAGCTACTCGGGAGGCTGAGGCAGGAGAATGGCGTAAACTGGAGAGGCGGAACTTGCAGTGAGCTGAGATCCGGCCACTGCACTCCAGCCTGGGCAACAGAGCGAGACTCCGTCTCAAAAAAAAAAAAGATATTATCAATGACAATGTGTGCCTGAAACTTCGTTAGCAAGTTTAATTTCACCCCATCCTGTGGTCCTGTGATCTCGCCCTGCCTCCACTTGCTTTGTGATATTTTATTACTTTGTGAAGTATGTGATCTCTGTGACCCACACCCTATTCATGCACTCCCTCCCCTTTTGAAAATCGCTAATAAAAACTTGCTGGTTTTACAGCTCGGAGAGTGGACACCCAGCTTTAAATTTCTCTCTCTTGTGCTCTTTCCCTTTATTTCTCAAACCATCCGAGACGCCTAGGAAATAGAAAAGAATCCATGATAAATATCGGGGTGAGGTTTTCCCCGATATACTATGGTTACTACTATGGTTGAAATTTCTGGTATAAAAAATCCAAACCACTTCAATGACGTGTGCTCCCAGGTACTAAAAAGTGAGTTCTTCAACATAAAGACAAATAAAAGGTTTCAGTACCAGACAAATCGGAAAAGCACAGAATGAGAAGTTCCACAAAAATCACAGCTACTCATGTTCCATATTCTCTCTCAGGACATAATTTATCCTCTTTGCAAAGAACTCAAATTAAAGCAAATAAAATGGAGAAGGGTGTTTTCTTTCCATATCTAATAGAACGATCTCTTGCAAATCTATTCAGTTGCAAAGACAACTTCATATCAAAGGATAGATGCTTTCCAGACACCAGACTATTGACAGTTCAAAAGAGAACTTAATTGTCAACATGTTTGTTATTCCTATGGTTTCTAAGTGCTACTACTTTAATACTCCAATTATGAACACCATAATGAATCTCAAAAGAGGCTTGCCAAATGTCACTCCATAGATCAAGACATCTTGTCACTGTCTTTCAATTTACTTCCTAAATGTACAAATGAGTCTTCATCTCTGGTTTAGACATAAAAGTATTCTACAGCCTGTGTTCCCCTAAGAAGTTTATCTTCAACTTGATTACTTACTCATGTTCAGCCATATCTGGTAGATAAGCAGCATTCTCTTGTGATGGATGGGCCATAAAAACAACATCAAGATTTGTAAAAGCCCCTGCTTCAATTAAATCAATTTTGCCACCACCATCTTCTTCTGCAGGGGTTCCCAGGACAATTACCTAGAAAGAAATACTCATGTCAGGGAAAAACAACAAAATCCTCATAGGAAAATATCAAACAGGTTCACCTGCATATGTATTCACAATCTACATTAAAGTCCTTATCCTATTAAGAGAGGTTTTGTTCTATGACACTTACGCAGTGGACATCAACAAATGGTGCTAAAGTAATCACAAAATGTACACTGTTATACCAACTTGGTGCAAAGTATGTACTAAAGACACTATAAAAAGCTTTTCCCAATTTTACAAGTCAACTAATGGTAAAGATTAAAAAAAAAATACTCTAAGTTTAGTTCCTCCAAATTTGTTAGGATTTGTTTCATAAAGCTTCCTCTCGACTAAGCCTTTTAGTGTATGTATATAATTATTCTTAAGTACTTTATAGGTCAGGAACTTTCTGGTAACTTACTACTTATCCTCACAACAACCCTGTGAGGTAGGTGGGCGATCTCTATCATCATTTTACAGGGGGTGTTTTTGAGGAATTGAGTGAAGTGTCTTGCCCCAGGTCACAGAGCAAGTCTTCAAGCAGAATTAGGATGAGATGTCCTGACCTTCTGGCCTCAACTCTGATTCTTTATTGGGCTACCTACTTTAAAACTCTTAACTCATTAATCCTTTATGAAGAACATTAAACAAGTCTTAATGCCATAGTTAGAAACAGCCAACTATTACACAAACTTACTAATTCGATTCCACCAGTTCAACCAGGCAGATTTATTGGTCACCAAACACCTAATTAAACAAAAGAGAACTTTACAGAATAAACATTTTACTTTGATATTTAAGTTTAACTTCTTCAAACAATTTTAAAAATCAAAATAAACAACTAATATATTTTCAAGATCATGTATAAGAACACAATGAAACAAGCTGGAAAAAAGTCTTGGCTTGGAAAGGAAATCAACTTAAATTCCATTTTCAGATAATTAAAAACTTAACCTTGCTAAAACTGAGAACAACCATTTGAAATTAGAAGTGTGGGCTGGGAGCGGTGACCCATGCCTGTAATCCTAGCACTTTGGGAGGCCAAGGCGGGCGGATTACCTGAGGTCCGGAGTTCGATACCAGCCTGGCCAACATGGCTAAATCCTGTCTCTACTAAAAAATGCAAAAATTAGTTGGGCGTGGTGGCACGCACCTGTAATCCCAGCTCAGGAGGCTGAGGCACGAGGACTGCTTGAACCCGGGAGGTGGAAGTTGCGGTGAGCCAAGATAGCACCACTGCACTTGGCCTGGACGACAGAATGAGACTGTCTCCAAAAAAAAAAAAAAAGTGTATTACAATTTCCCAAAGTCTAGCTTTTTTTGGCGGTTCTAGCAGTTCTACAGTGCTCAAACTCTGACATGAAGCTGCTCCTCTTTTTTTTTAATTTTTTTTTTAGAGGGAGTCTCGCTCTGTCGCCCAGGCTGGACTGCAGTGGCGCGATATTGGCTCACTGCAACCTCTGCCTCCTGGGTTCAAGCGATTCTCCTGCCTCATCCTCCCGAGTAGCTGGGATTACAGGCATGAGCCACCACGCCCAGTTATTTGTTGTTGTTGTTGTATTTTAGTAGAGACAGGGGTTTCACCATGGTGGCCAGGCGGGTCTCGAACTCCAGACCTCAACTGATCCGCCCGCAGCTCTTCATTCTTAACCCTTAACTCATTAAATACAATGTGCCTGTCGCTGACTACTCAGAACCTTTCAGAAACGTGGTTGAAGTGAAATCTTTCCAGTATTTTGTGACATGGCAAAGGATGCTCCCCCCAACCCAAACAAAAACCTAACAAATACAAAAACGAGCCCCAGAGACAGAAAAGAGAAGGCAGCTAAAGTGAAAAAGCCACAAAAGATGTAGTGTTAGGATAAAAGAGGAAGGTTACTGACACTGGGGAAAATGAGCTAAAGAGTATGAAAATAAAACATTTGTTTTCCCCTTAACCTGAATGACGATTGAATCTTAGCTCACAGTGTAGAATATACCATCTGGAAAAACAGAGTAACACAGGATTAAACTTGCCCTACGAAAAACATAAACGACATTTCCCCGTTTAAAAAGACGAGATATTTCTTAAAATCATAAGACAAAAAAAAATTAAGACTTAAGGATGTATTAAGCGTCTATGTATAATGCTCATTCACTTCCCCTTTATTTATATACTTCTAGGGGTTTGGTGGTTTAGTGACTGAAAATTCCTATTCAAATCCCAATGACTTGAATCACAACATTTCCCAGGACTGCCACAAAAGATTTGGAGACGAATAAAAAGGGGCCGTACGATTCCTTACAAAAAGTTATTTCCTCCTGAGATTGATGGCACAACCTTGTCAGCAAATTGCGGTGGCCTCTCAGTTACCAAAAATAACCCGTAACAAACACCAGGCTTGGGTGTAAGTTCTTTCCTAAGGGAACAACTCAGCAGAGTTGTTTACAATTAGAGAGGAGGAAACAATAACCTGCAAAGATGTTGCTAGGTCGGCAACGCGAATCGACTTTGACTGGGGGTTCAGCTCTGCTCCTGCGCTGAGGCGAGGCCCGCAGGTTTACCCCGGTCCCGCACACACCTGCCACGGGAGGAAGGGCACCCAGACGCGCGGGACGCACCAGGGTCCCGCCCTTCCCGGGCAGTCGGATGGGGTCCCGCACCCGGGGCCCACCTCACCTTCACGGGCGGAGGCGGCCTGGGGAGGCCCTCCAGGGCACCCCTCACGCCCAGCGCGGCCGCCGCCCCGACCTCGGCGATGAGGTTGTGGCCGCAGGCGTGGCCGATGCCAGGCAGCGCGTCGTACTCGCAGAGGAAGCCCAGGTGCAGCGGGCGTGGCGCGGCGCTCGGCGCCTGGGCCTCCGGCGGCTCCCACTGGGCGCGGAAGGCCGTGGGCAGCTGGTAATGCGGCTGCACTGCCCAGGAGGCGGCTGGCGGCTCCAGCTCGAAGAAGTGCGTCAGCACGCGGTGGGCATGGTGCTCCTCGTAGGCCAGCTCGGGCTGGCTCCAGATCGCGCGACTCAGGGCCCCCAGCCGCTCGGCCGCCTCGTCGATGCACTCCGCCGCGCGCAGCTTCAGTAGCTCCAGCTCGGAGCGGCCATCGCATGCGTCCCCTTCCACGGACCGCTCCCCTCCCGGCCTCATGCTGCTCGAGCCAGCTGCTCTCGGTGCCCTCTCGCTCCCTCGCTCGGCTGCAGGTAGCAACGGCCCGCGCACGCGCCCAGCGGCCTCCAAGACCCCGGCGGAGCACGCACGCCGGCCACACAGCTCCCGAGGCGCCGCCTCCAGTCCCGGGGCCGCCCCCGGCGCCCCGCGGGAAACGCTGGCGGCCGCTCGCATCCTGCCAGGCGCTCTCCTCCGCCGTGGGGTTTTGGGGGTGCTGTGGGGAAGGCGGGGCTCGGGACTCTACCACCTCCTTGGCTGCTCTGGCCTTCTGAGTTATGCTCTAAGATTATCGCTTACTTTTCCGTTGTTGCGTACTTCCCACAGCAGCAGAATGATAACGGTTTTATTAGTTAATAGCCATCAGAGACAGACCAAGTGGAACATAGTCCTCGGAAAAACGCCACTCTCTAGCATTAGTAATTAAAAACCTCACCAGGTTTGTATTTCCTGAAGGAGGCCGTCAGTGTCAATGCTGTACTAAGGACGGTACTATACGTTAAGTTTCGGTACTGCCCCCACTTTCTTCTTGAGGTTGTATTACTAAAAGCTGCAGCTACTCTCTACAGTTTTCTCATTAGTTACTGATGTCTGGAACAGCAGCTAGATTATGCAGTAAGCTCTTGGTATGTATTAGCTATTACATAATAATTTATTTGAATAGAGTAGAACTAAAAATTTGAAATGAGTTAAAACAAAACCAAAGAGTTAAAAGATTTATGGTAATAAATATTCATACTGTTTTGTTGATTTGGACAGTTGTCTTGAACAGCTTTGAAAGGGAACATATGACAGGTTTCGTTAATAATTTTAATTGATGCTGAACTCCACTAACATGCTATGTTCAGCTGGTGTTACATTATAACTGGGTTTTTTAATTACCCAATGAAAAAATTCAAGATGTGATGCCCTTGTTTTTCTCCAGAGTGAAGCACAAAGTCTGAAAAACTGTTGTTGATGATATGCCTATTAATAACACTGTAGATGTTTATATTCTGAGGTTTTCCACATATTAAAAGCTTCTATCAGCTCTTCATACCCTATCATCTTTCCTTAATTTGTCTCAACTATGTTAAGTGGGACACAATATGTTGTGATAAACCAAATGTATATTTTGAAAATAAGTCTAAAGGAAGCTAACATGCATGAAGACTATCAACTACTGTTTTTACTACTCTATATGCTAATAATACCAGAGTAAATGTCACATTCCATTCGCGTCTGAAAACACTTTCTTTCTCAGTTAACACTCTAACAAAACTCAGCTCTAAAACAACAAATGTGTTATTAAATTCCTGGGCCCCCTTGGTGATACTTAATAAATCTTTCTCTGGTATTCTGCTGATGAAAATTTTCCCTGTATCCACGAGATTCAATATTATCCTGCTCAGTTAGTTGGCTAAAAAAAAAGGCAGGGGGATTGGAGAGCAAAAGCAATATGACATTTGTAGAGCAATTACTCTGTGCCAGGCACTGTACTGTTCCAAGGGCTTAGCATGTGTTAACTCATTTAATCCTCATAGCAAACTATGAGGTTGTTAATGTGGTTATTTATCTTCACTTTACAGATGTATGTCCAAGGCTATAGAGCTAGTAACTAGTGGACCCACTGTAGAACAGAAGCCTCTAGTGGTGGACTTTCAGCCACCATGGTCTATTGCTTATGTAAACAGACATGCAAATTCATAAATGCATCTACAGCTTATCTATTCAAATCAGAACCCACAACAATCACTCATTTTGAATAAATTTTACTGCAGCAACTCTGTCTGCTGACATAAGTAGAACCCATGTTTGCCCTCCTCAGGCATCAATAAACAGCAACAGAAAAGGGATGTATATAATTTCATAGAGAAGCTGCTATTTATATTGCTTTGCAGGAATTAACAAAGCTGCCACTTGAGGTGGAGGAAAGACAGATTCATTTCAAGCTCTGTTCCTTGTGTATATATGTGGGTGGATGGGTATACATGCCCACAGGCATGTATGTATTCAGTTTCTACTGTTGACACCTTGTATTTCTTGCCCATGGTATTTTGCACTCTTGAATTCATTTATCTGATAAACTCTGATAACTTGCTGACCGTTTATCTTCCTCTCCAGCCTTTAAACTCATTTGTTTTCCCACTGCATTCCCCAGCACCTAACATCTTACGGTCAGCGTTTCCTCCATGTTAATAAGTATTTGTTGGCGATTATTCTTCTTGAATCTAATAAACTAATTGAGTAATGGCAGCAATTAACCACTAAACTACACTGACTACCAGCAGACATTGTTATGCTTCTTCCTAGACTTCTCAGTCCTTTATGTGGAGCTGGGGGCAGGAAGAATTGCTTCTGGAAGCTGACGGAGTTGGACATGTGGCCTTCTTGAATCTGGTCAGCTCATAAATTCTTACTATTACTTTCATTTGTACCCATAATATTCATACAACTGTCTACCCTATCTATGTGCTACTGGTAAGGAACCTGGATATTTTTATTAGAAACAAAAAGATTTATACAAGCTCCTTTCCTTTAGCTGGTGCTGGATCTGAGGAAACAACACAGTATCCAGAATTCAGAATTTAGTATTAAGATGTGTGTGTGTGTGTGTGTGTGTGTGTGTATGTGTGTGTGTGTGTGTATATATATATATAACCTTTTTTGGGGGGTGAGAGTACAGATAGTTCTCTCTTGAGGACTGGTTTTAAAGTATATAAATATTCTTTCTTGGCTCCTGACGAGAAAAAAAGGGGAAAAAATATATAAAGATTCCTCTTCTTTCCTGGCTGCTTAGAAAACCAGCTGTCATCACAACTGACTCAATAACTTTGAGAACAGGACATTCATGACAAATGAGTGCTGTGGTAGAAAGAATAGATCAAAAATTTCCTTTACCCTGGAAAAGCAGTATTATTCATGTCTGAAATACAGCCAAATTGTACAAGACTATACTGGATATTATTTTGGGCTTCAGATTCAGAACTCCTTTTGACAAGGCAGCAGGCTTTTGTATGGTTTATATTCTTTGAATTAAGATAGAAATAATAAAATCCCCAACATAGCAAAGCACAAGCTCATGGCAAAGTACGAGCTAAATGAGAAAAAAAAAAAAAGTTTTGAAAACATAGAAAAGGAATGGAATGAAAATAAAATGAAGAAAATTAAAGGTAGAGAAAAGTAAATAGAAGTACCAGAGAGCTTCAGTGCAGGCTTTCAGGAATGAAAAGCAAACAAACGAATTGTGGGAATAAGGAATAAAAGTGCAAAATGATTTGATCCATGGAGAGAGTGCAGATATTTCACCCAAAAAAAAAAAAATCAAACTTATAATACCTTCAAAATATACAATATTTCCAAATGTACATGTAAATCCAGTCTACATCTTTTCAGTTTAACAATACTTGGAACTACAGCAATTTTCTCCTGAATAAAATGCTGACCACTGCACGATTTGGGGACTGCTGCTACCAGCATGGAGAAGCAGCAAATCACAGTGTCACTCTAGTATACTGGTCATTTACAACATTCTCCTAAGCATCCCCAGACACACATGCAAACTTGGTTAACTCCAGAAACCTCTCTAGCTGAAATAAACACATAACATGCACTAGATAGCACATGTAAAATCAATCTGGGCTAAGGTGTTGGAAGAGCTGGTTGTCATATGGCAGAAAGCAGACAACTAAGAGAGTAGGTGAGCAGAAAGGTGAATTTGATTGGGGATGAAGTGACATAGAGGAAGTGTACAACACATTGCTAAGGAATTACAACTTTATGCTGGTTTTGGTGGCTCATGCCTGTAATCCCAGCACTTTGAGAGGCCGAGGTGGGAGGACAGCTTGAGCCCAGGGGTTCAAAAGCAGCCTGGACAACATAGGGAGACCCTGACTCTACAAAAAACAAAATAAAATAATAAAGTAAATAAGCCAAGCATGGTGGCACACACTTGTGGTCCCAGCTACTCTGGAGGCTGAGGTTGGAGGATCGCTTGAGCCCAGGAGGTCAAAGCTGCAGTGAGCATGATTACACCACTGCACTCCAGGCTGGGCAACAGAGTGAGACCTTGTCTCAAAGTAAAATAAAATACAACTTAGACAATGGGTGAACTATTGGGATGTTATTAAGCAGGAGAGAGACAAGATCAGAAATTTGTTCTATAAGAATAATTGATGACTATGTGGAAGATGAATTGGAAACAGACCTAGGTCTGAGATAAGTTGAAAGCTTTTGCAGGCCGCAAGCGGTGGCTCACGCTTATAATCCCAGCACTTTGGGAGGCCGAGGTGGGCGGATCACTTGAGGTCAGGAGCTTAAGATCAGCCTGGCCAAAATGGTAAAACCCCGTCTCTATTAAAAACACAAAAATTAGCTGGGTGTGGGGCAGACGCCTGTAATCCCAGCTACTCAGTAGGCTAGGACAGGAGAATCACTTGAACCTGGGAGGTGGAGGTTGCAGCGAGCCAAGATTGTGTCACTGCACTCCAGCCTGGGTGACAGAGTGAGACTCTGTCTTTAAAAAATAATTTAAAAAATTAAAAATAAATAAAAGTCTCTTGCAAAGTCCAAGGATTCCAGAAACATTCCATGGGCAGAAGTGGCCAGACTTAATGCCTCACTAAATGTTTGTTTAGGTGAAGAAGGTGCTACAGAGAAAGGGGGAAAGAGAACTGAAGTTTCTCAAGTTAACAGCTGAGTGAATGGTAAAGCCATGAAACAAAATAGGGGCAGTAAGAGAGTGAGGGGCAAGTTGATGGATGTGCATTAGACACGTGGAGAGGAGGTGGATGCAGCTGTCCAGGAGGAGACCAGCAGAGCACCAAGGAAAGTGCATTTCTACGTAGCTAGTATAAGTAATGGTATACCCAGATGGGAATTAAACCATCCAGGGAGTGAGTTGAAAGGGGAAAATGTAAGCTGAGGAAGCAACCCTGGAAAACAAAAAGGGAATGAGCAAAAATGCCTGGCAGACCCTTGCTTCTGCTGGGCAAGATTCTTTTACAACTTGTTTTCAAGTTCTGTACAGATCTCTTCAAATGGCCCACAAAGTGAAGGCAGCAACTTTAAAGCCCTGAATGTCCTGGTACCTGATGACTTGAGGCTCCCTTTGGCTTTCCTTCTCTTGGCAGTGAAATCAGCTGCTCTGTTCTCCATCGCTATTCCTGGAAATGAGGACAGGGAGGTTCTGAGAGGACAGGCTTTTCCTTTGCCCTGATTCCCCACAGTGTGTACAAAACAACACTGCAAAGACGTAACCCAGCTTGTGGTAAACAAGAACATTTCTCTCCTACTGTTATGGCTTAGGAAAATGGGTGGAGAACTTTGACTGCCCCTGGTCCTCTATACAACATCTAGAGCTTGGGCCCAGTGCAGTGCTTGGAAGTCCTTCAAGAGATTCCTACATTGATCCCTCAAGCAATGTGTTCACTTTGACCGTGTACATACCATGGTTAATTACCTTTACTAAGGATTCACTTCGCAAACTTCCTGGTCATTTTGTTGCTACATATTTCAAAGATGCTAGCAGGAATGGATGGCAGGTATAGATGGTCACAGGTTTACAATCCTCAAGGTGTTCTATGGGAATAAATTTTATAGAAAATGTGATAAGAAGTCATGAATAAATAAAAATATGTGTGTTCAAAAATTAGTAAATAGGCCAGGACTGGTGCTTCATGCCTATAATCCCAGCACATTAGGAAGCCAAGGCAAGAGGATTGCTTGAGCTCAGGGGTTCAAGACCAGCCTGAGCAACATGGTGAGACCCCCGTCTCTACAAAAAAGTTAACAAAAAAAAATTAGCTGGGTATAGTGGTGTGTGCCTGTAGTCCCCAGCTCTCTGTCTCTGCATGTACATATGCTCACATTTGTGTAACAAATGTAATCTGTTTATGGCTGGGGCCCTTTTGCAGATTCTCTGTTTGCTCCATTTTTATCTTTAGGCCAGACTTGAGGCATTAAATTCAAATCCAGACCACAGATAAAAATTATAGATTTATAATAAAATTATAGATTTTATTGAATGCTTTGAAGGGAAATAAGGCATTACATCATACCTTGCACTGTAAACTTTCCTTAAAATGCTTTAAGCATTTCTCTTTTTCCCCAAAACCTCTCTCCCTCTGGCAACTGACTCATCTCTTCTTTCCTGCCTATGTATACCCAACAGTCACTCCAGCTGGGGCTCCACCCTTATCACCTTATTTATTTATTTGAGACAGGGTGTTGCTCTGCCACGTGGGCCAGAGTGCAGGGGCGTGATCACAGGTCACTGCTGACTCAACCTCCCAGGCTTAAGCAATCCTCCCACCTCAGCCTCCAGAGTAGCTGGAACTACAGGTCCAAGTGCTAACCTCCAATGTGACTGTATTTGGCAGTAGGACTTTAGGTAGGTAATTAAAGTGAAATAAGTTCATAAGGGTGGCTCTTGCCTATAATCCCAGCACTTTAGGAGGCTGAGGCGGGAGAATGGCTTGAGCCTAGGAGTTCGTGCACAGACCAGCCTGGCCAACATGAGACTTTACCTCTACAAAAGAATATAAAAAATTAGCTGGGTGTGATGGCACAGGGCTGTAATCACAGTGCTTTAGGAGGCCTAGGCAGAAAGATCGCCTGAGGCCAGGAATTTGAGACCAGTCTGAGAAACATAGCAAGACCCTATCTTCTCACACAAAAAAATTTAAAACCTAGCTGGTCATGGTGGCATGTGCCTGTAGTCCTATCTATTAGGGAGGATCAACTGAGCCCAGGAGTTTGGTAAGCAATGATTGTGCCACTGCACTCCAGCCTGGGCAACACAGTGAGACTCGGTCTCTAAAAAACCGAAGATTAAAAGGTTCCTCAAAAGCTTCATTTTACAGTCCTACTTCTTCTAAGTTTTCTAAGTCAACTAACAAAAATTTCATCATTGCTATTATTGTAGGCTACCCGACTTTGCTAAAATTAGCTTCCTTTGTTATAAATTAATTTGGCTTAGGGGAAAAGTTTGTTCAAGATGAACTATGATAGAAATATTTATTTATTTGTTTATTTATTTTTCCAAGACATGGTCTCACTCTGTCACTCAGGCTAGAGTGCAGTGGTGCCATCTCTGCTCACTGCAACCTTTGCCTCCCAGGTTCCAGCAATTCTCCCACCTCAGCCTCCCAAATAGTTGGGACTACAGGAGTGCACCAGTACACCCAGCTAATTTGTGTATTTTTATTAGAGACGGGGTTTCGCCATGTTGGCCAGGATGGTCTCGACCTCCTGACCTCAAGTGATCTGCCCTTTGTGATCAGCACTTTGGCCTCCCAAAGTAAGCCACTATGCCAGGCCTGATAGAGATATTTAATTCAATTTTTTTCAGGCAAATGTGATAGCTGGTCAATTTTTTGTTTTGTTTTGTTTTGTTTTAAATCTTTTTGTTTGTTTGTTTTTTAGAAACCTCATCTGGAAAATTTCTAAAACCTAGAATGCCATTTTATTACCATTTCAGAAAAGTAAATACTTTCTTCATTGTCTAATTCATACCAAGTGGCAGCAACTAATGCTCTCATTTCTTTTCTTGTCTAAAATTAGCTTATAATTGTACCCGAGTGTTGTTGTTGGCAAGCAGTCCAATTTCTTTCTCCAGAAACACTTGATCATGCAGAGGTCTGCAACCATGAAGACATATAATATGGATCTATCATGTTGCTTTGAAAGTTTGATGCTGGGTGCAGTGTCTCACGCCTGTAATTCCAACACTTAGGGAGGCCAACGCAGGAGAATGGCTTGAGCTAAGGAGTTTAAGACCAGCCTGGGAAATACAGGAAATATAGTGAGACCTTGTCTCTACAACAAATGCAAAATTAAAAAAAAAAAAAAAAAATCTTGAAATGCCAGATTTGACCATAGCACTAAATACCAAGGGTTAGTACAAGACAAAATTAATTGTACAACAGTGTGTGCTGTTGAATGGAAGTGAACCAAAATTATATTGAAAGTGTGAATAAAAGGCTTAAAATCAGTTTTAAAACTGGAATGTCCGATGATTTATATTTACCATTAGAAGAGACCTATACCACATAAATTAATTTTAGAGTAATAGAGAAACTATCAAAGGAAATGAACAATGAATGTGTCTGAAGGAAAGAGAAAAGAGGGGGAATAAGGAAACAGTATGCAGCTGTGAAATTTTTACACCGTTGTAGTCTGGTCTAAATATTTCTATTTAAAAAAATTAAGTCTGCAATAAAATAATAAAATAAAACTCAGTGTTTTGGAAGAGCGTTTCAGCTAGGTGCAGTGGCTTAGGCCTGTAATCCCAGCACTTTGGGAGGCCAAGACGGGTGGATCGCCTGAGGTCATGAGTTCAAGACCAGCCTGGGCAGCATGGTAAAACTCCATCTCTATCAAAAATACAAAATTAGCCAGGCTTGGTGGCACATGCCTGTAATCCAAGCTACTTGGGAGGCTGAGGCAGGAGAATTGCTTGAACCCGGAGGCAGTGGTTGCAATGAGCCGAGATCACACCACTGCACTCCAGCCTGGGCAAGAGAGTGACTCCGTCTCAAAAAAAAAAAGAAAAAAAGAGGATTTCACAGGTACTGATGTGAACTTCCTTCAGAAGAGCATATGATGTCTGGATGTTTCTCTTTGTATTAATTCAGAAGTCATTTATGGCCATTGTCTGGACCCATTACTTCATTAGGGATTGCAAAATTATGACATTATAATTCTATCATCTCTTCTTTATTTTATTGACTGGAATACTTTTAGAAAAATAAAGCAAAACAAAACTTCATCAACCATTTGGGTTACCCTGAGGAATAAATTTATACAGGAAAGTTAGGATCCAAAGGTGACCAATTAAGGTTGTTTTTTAGTATAATTATGAACTCGTGCACTTAAAAATATTTGATATGTTTTAATTCATTGCAGTTATTGTTCTTATTGCTACTCAAATTGTCTTATCTCTAGCCAGGATGGTCTTTGGAATCCTTTTCACATGACCCCAGAAGCTTTTGATAACTTTTTTCTGATACAACAAGGTATTTTAGGCTCATCCTATACATTTTTCCCTCAAACATGGAATCAGCCACACTTTCAAAAAGTCATTGTCTATTTTAAGACAAAATTATATTTAGGGATTATGGTCTGGGCCCTAAGGGGTGCCAGATGATACTGGGCTGGTCATTGTTTCTAAGCCTTTTCAGTGGACAATGCTAAGAACTAATTTTTTTTTGTTTTAAGACGGAGTCTCGTTCTGTCACCCAGGCTCGAGGGGAGTGGCGTGATCTTGGCTCACTGCAACCTCCACCTCCCAAGTTCAAGCAATTCTCTGCCTCAGCCACCCGAGTAGCTGGGATTACAGGTGCCTGGCACCATCCTCAGCTAATTTTTGTGTCTTTAGTAGAGACGGGGTTTCACCATCTTGGCTGGTCTTGAACTCCTGACCTCGTCTCCACCCGCCTCGGTCTCTCAACGTGCTAGGATTACAGGCGTGAGCCACCATGCCTGGCCTTTTTTTTTTTTTTTAAGACAGGTCTTTCTATGTCCCTCAGCCTGGAATGCCGTGGTGCAATCATGGCTCACTGCAGTCTTAACTTCACAAGCTCAAGTGATCCTCCCACCTCCGCCTCCCCAGTAGCTGGGACTACAGATGCGTGTCACCACACCTGGCTAACTTTTTAATTTTTTGTAGAGATGGGGACTCACTTTGTTGCCCAGGTTGGTCTCCAACTTTCAAGCCATCCTCCTGCCTTGGCCTCCCAAAGTGCTGATACTATAGGCATGAGACACCATGCCCCAGCCAAGAAATACTTTACTTTTTTTTTTTTTTTGAGACAGAGTCTCACTCTGTTGCCCAGGCTGGATTGTAGTGGCGTGATCTCAGCTCACTGCAACATCCACCTCCCAGGTTCAAGTGATTCTCCTGTCTCAGCCTCTCAAGTAGCTGGGGCTACAGGCACCCACCCCAACGCCCAACTAATTTTTGTATTTTTACTAGAGATGGGGTTTTGCCATGTTGGCCAGGCTGGTCTCAAACTCCTGACCTCATGTGATCCTCCCCTCCGGACCTCCCAACATGCTGGGAATACAGGCATGAGCCACCATGCCCAGCTGAGAAATATATATATATTTTTTTTGAGACAAAGTTTTGCTCTTGTTGCACAGGCTAGAGTGCAATGGTGCAACCTTGGCTTACTGCAACATCCACCTCCTGGATTCAAGGGATTCTCCTGCCTCAGACTCCCGAGTAGCTGAGATTATAGGCACCCGCCACCACGCCTGGCTAATTTTTGTATTTTTAGGAGAGACGGGGTTTCACCATTTTGATCAGGCTGGTCTTGAACTCTTGACCTCAGGTGATCCACCCGCCCCAGCCTCCCAAAGTTCTGAGATTACAGGCATGAGCCACCGCACCCGGCTGAGAAACACTTTTTAAAAGAGAAAATATATCACACGCAAGACCCCTTTAACTGATCTGCTTGTACCAGTCTCTACTGTTCCAATTCATCCTCCACATTTTTGTCAGAATATCCTTATTAAACACAAATCTGATCTTAATCTCCTGCTTAAAAAATCTTGATGGGGCCAGGTACAGTGACTCATACCTGTAACCCCAGCATTTTGGAAGGCTGAGGCAGGGGGATCACTTGAAGCCAGGAGTTTGAGACCAGCCTGGAAACATAGCAAGACCTACCTCTACAAAAAATTTAAAAATTAGCAGGGCATGGTGGTACATACTTGTAGTACCAGCAGCTTGGGAAGGTGAAGTGGGAGGATTGCTTGAGCCCAGGAGGTTGGGGCTGCAGTGAGTCATGACTACACCACTGTGCTCCAGCCTGGGCAACAAAGCAAGACCTGGATTGAAAAACAACAACAACAAAAACGTTCACTCTAAATCTCCATTCCAATCTCTTTAGCATTCTTCCTTTCTTCTCCCCTAGTTCAGCAACACTACACTACTCTCACCACAAATGTCATCAAGTTCACTTTGCTCCTCAAGTTCACTTTGCTTTTTCTATTCCTGGGTGAATTTAATTCAATAAATAGCTCAACATTGATTTCCTCGAAAATAACTTCTAGTACTCCCCGCGCCCCAGAGAACTAATCTGTTTCCATTATATCCTCCATACTACTCTGAAATACCTTTACGTGGCACTAATGAAACTGTATTATAATGACTTATTTACATACATGTCTATCTCTAGCAAGAATGTCTCTCAAAAATTAAAGATACTCACCAGTGGTGGTACTATTTAGTTTTGTATGTTACACTGATGAGACATTAAATGTGGAATTGCGTATTGTGAGAGTTAAAACTACAGGCACACACCACCAGCTAATTTGTTTTTATTTTTATTAGAGATGAGGTTTCGTATGTTGCCCAGACTAGGCCCTTTCCTTTTTTTTTTGAGACGGAGTTTCACTCTTGGCATGCCCAGGCTGGAGTGCAATGGTGCGATCTCGGCTCACTGCAACCTCCGCCTCCTGGGTTCAAAAGCATCTCCTGCCTCACCCTCCCGAGTAGCTGGGATTACAGGCATGCGCCACCACACCTGGCTAATACTGTATTTTTAGTAGAGATAGGGTTTCTCCATATCGGTCAGGCTAGTCTCGAACTCCTAACCTCAGGTGATCCGCCCACCTCAGCCTCCCAAAAGTGCTGAGATTACAGGCATGAGCCACTGTGCCTGGCCCAGACTAGGCCCTTTTCATATTTACATTACGGAGAAAGTTTTAGTTTTGTGCCAGTATGTCTTCAACATCTCTATATTGAGTCATTAATTTTCCTTTTCTAAGAGAGAGCAGGCTTGGAGCCTGTGGAGACAAAAGTAATCGACTGGAATTTCCAACATGATTTTGTTTTGGTTTCTGTTTTATTATTATTATTATTATTATTATTATTATTATTGAGACAGGATCTTCCTTTATTGCTCAGGCTAGAGTGCAGTGGCATGAATACAGCTCACTGCAGTCTCAACCTCCTGGGCTCAAGTGATCCTCCCACCTCAGCCTCCAGAGTAGCTGGGACTCCAGGCACGCTCCACCATGCCCAACTAATTTGTTTTTATTTTTACTAGAGATGAGTTATCATATGCTTGCCCAGACTAGTCTTGAACTCCTGGCCTCAAGCAATCATCCTGCCTCAGCCTCCCAAAGCACTGGGATTACAGGTGTGAGCCACTGTGCCCAGCTCTCCTTCTGTCTAAAAAACTTTTTTTTTTTTTGAGACAGTCTCGCTCTGTTGCCTAGGCTGGAGTACAGTGGCACGATCTCGGCTCACTGCAACCTCCACCTCCTGGGTTCATGAGATTCTTGTGCTCTAGCCTCCTGAGTAGCTGGGACTACAGGCACACATCACCATGCCCAGCTAATTTGTTTTTATTTTTATTAGAGATGAGGTTTCATATGTTGCCCAAACTAGTCTCAAACTCCTGACCTTATGCAATCCTCCTGTCTCGGCCTCCCAAAGCACTGGGATTACAGGCATGAGCAACTGTGCCTGGCTCTCCTTCTGTCTATAAAACTTTTAAAATTAGTATTGGTGATAGAGCTTTCTTTTTAAATAAAAGTGAGCTAATTTAAAGTAAACATATTACAGTAAAGAAGTACATCATTATGGCAAAAATCTCAAAGGATGGATGAAAACAACTTAAGTCTGGGAAACAATGGACTAGGTCCTTGAGAATTAGGGAGCATAACTTCTATTTTCATCCCCAGTTCCTAGCACCATGCTTCACATACAACAGATCAAGACTAAACATACGGCAAATTAATTAGGAAAAAACAACCCCCCAACATTTTCTTTGTTGTTGTTGTTGTTGTTGTTGTTGAGACGGAGTCTCGCTCTGTCGCCCAGGCTGGAGCGCAGTGGCTGGATCTCAACTCACTGCAAGCTCCACCTCCCGGGTTTACGCCATTCTCCTGCCTCAGCCTCCCGAGTAGCTGGGACTACAGGCGCCTGCCACCTCGCCCGGCTAGTTTTTTTGTTTTGTTTTGTTTTGTATTTTTTAGTAGAGACGGGGTTTCACCATGTTAGCCAGGATGGTCTCGATCTCCTGACCTCGTGATCCGCCCATCTCGGCCTCCCAAAGTGCTGGGATTACAGGCTTGAGCCACCGCGGCCGGCCAACATTTTCAATACCCAATATCATTTTAGGGAATATACAGGAAAAGTGACAGGCCTTCTTCTAAGTTGACTTTTCTGAAAAAGTTAGCTTGATCCCTCCTAGTTACATTATTATCCTATAAATGACCTTTTTAAAAACATGATTTCTTATGGCTATAGCAGAAGAGATCAAATTCATAAGAGAATACAATCATAGATTCTCCAACTGATTGTGTGGAATGATGATGTCTTATAAACCAAAGTACATAGATAATAGAAAAATATTTACAATGTGTTCTATACAAATCCCCACATCACTCTTCATCTTGTCATGGTTTGTTTTAAGAAAGGATAGGCTATGGCAGCTCTCACTAGAGGAAAGCTAGCACCATCTGTTGGAGAGTGAGTTCACAACATAAAATGATATTCTCTGTTGACTTCATTAATCCTGACACTGTTTCTTCAAGGTACTTTTTAATCACACAAATTTCAAGACAATAATACCTACCTAAATACAATTTAATTTTCAATTAGTTCTAGTTATCCACTATGACAGTAACAAGCAAAACTAGTTAATTAATCTGATTAAGATATTAATCAGATTGTTTAATCCTGTTAAAATATTAATCAGTCTTTTACTATTTGACTCCTTGATTAGACCTGATGATTAGCCCATTCTGAGCCATTTAAGAAATGGAAGAAAAGCTTATTCAACCACATACTCTATCAGATTGCTTTAGAATAACAAATATCGTATGTATTGCTCAACCTTGTAAACCTGCCTCAACTTCTTGATTATCCATGGTAATTAGAAAGAAATAGCGACAGCCTTGAATTGTGAACTTTACTAATAATCCAGAAACAGTGACTTTCTACATTCAAACTCTTCTCCCACAAATCTACTGATGATATTGAGAGGTTTGTGCTTCTCCTGTACCATTTAGAATAGATGCTTCTAAGAGACAAAAAGAATGTAAGAGATAGCCAGCTCAGACTGTGTGCACGTAGATAGAGATAAGAGGAAAGTCCTAAGTGTTTAGATTCTAAATGACAGTAAGTTATGGTCATATCTGCAATTTCCCCACAGACAGGATTCAGGAGTAAACACCCAAACATTATAAATAAATTCATATGTGGCTCTATTTTAAATACAACATAGACTACTAATTTTAAAGACTTGTAAAACTGAAAAAAGATTCTGAATTTTCTTGCAATACTCTTTATGAAACTGATTTC
>NW_016806491.1:1309536-1313691 GCF_001698545.2 Rhinopithecus bieti
CTAAATGACAGTAAGTTATGGTCATATCTGCAATTTCCCCACAGACAGGATTCAGGAGTAAACACCCAAACATTATAAATAAATTCATATGTGGCTCTATTTTAAATACAACATAGACTACTAATTTTAAAGACTTGTAAAACTGAAAAAAGATTCTGAATTTTTCTTGCAATACTCTTTATGAAACTGATTTCAATGAAAAAGTTTAAAATGTATTTACTTTTGAAAAGTCAGATTATGATATCTAAATGAGAAATGACACAGATTTTCCTAAAATATTTTCAAATCAAAGTCTCTCTTAGAAGAAAATTAAGAAGCATTAAATTGATCATAATTTTTTAAATGTATTCAATAAAAGTAATGGAAGTAACAGTTACTTCGAAGAACAATATGTGAAACTCTCATGTAAAAAGGAGGCTTTTGTCATAGGAACAGTTGTCAGATTTGCCAGTGGTATACTCCTTGGGAATCCTCTGGCAATTTAGGAAAAACATTAACTCTCCTACGCCTGGAGGGTACCATTTGGTGCCCTAAAGCAATGATTCAATAAAGCAATACTTTTGTTAAATGGCACCTAAGTTTTAGGACATGGGGTAAATATGAATATGTTTGTGAGTCCAGGGATAGGCAGGGTGTTTACTCTTGACCTAAGCCTTTCCCCTACCTCTTCAAGTACCCTAATCTACCAAAGGGAAGACAAAATACAGCTTCATCAGTTACTCATCTCAACTGGTTTAAGGACCAGGGCAAGACACTGGCCAAGCTGACTGTAACATTCCTTAGCTGGCCATGCCCGACAGTGTTCTCTCCTTACGCCTTCCAACCAGAAAACAGCTTTCTTGCACTTTACACTAGCTGTTTCAAATCATATCTGGAAAAAAGAACATACGTTTTTATGTAATATAAATAATTATGGTTCCACAACTTATTTTATATCAATTCCAGCTACTTTTTAAGTTCAAGTTGCTAAGAGAAACTCCTTACACAGTTGAAGACCCTTTCCTCAGGTACTTCCATCAAAAGGGAACAGAAAAAACACCCCCCATTCATCCATGCATGCTAAGTATTTTTGGATACTCCTACAAAAGCTTTTTTCAAACTGTAAAGAGCTTTGTGGTTTTTTTTCTATATTTATAGAAAGCATTTTTAACAAAATCTGACAATACTAAAAGGTAAGAAGAAAGCAAGTATCTGAGTATAATACCTATACCTGGAAAAATTCTATTTATACATGAACACACAGATAAATTTATTTATTTATTTAGAGACAGGGTCTTGCTCTGTCACTCAGGCTGGAATGCAGTGCACTGGCACAAACATAGCTCACTGTACCCTCCAACTCCTGGGCTCAAGCAATCCTCCTGCCTCAGCCACCTGAGCAGCTAGGATTACAGGCATGTGCCACCATGGTTGGCTAATTTTTTTTTTTTTTCAATTTTCTGTAGAGATGGGGAGACTCTCTTACGTTGCCCAGCTGGTCACGAACTCCTAGCTTCGATTGATCTTCCCAACTTGGCCTCCCACAGCACCAGGATACAGGCATGAGTCACCATGCCTGGCCAATATATTTTTAACTAAACAGGTTAATCGTTCACATGTCTCATGAATTGATTTTTCTCCACTTAACAATATGTCAGGGATGAGTAATTGTGACTACCCGCCAGGTCAAGTTTCTTTTCTTTGGTCAAGTTTCTTTTATTTGCAAAGTCAATGTAGTGGGTTGAATGGTGGCCCCCAAAAATACATGTCTAAATCCTATCACCTGGTATGTATCCTTATCTGGAAAAAGAATCTTTGCAGGTGTAAGTGAGGATTTCAAGATGAGATCATTCTGAATTAACCAAGTGGACCCTAAATCCAATGACAAATGTCCCAGAGATAGAACAGGATAGGATAGATGGCTAGTATCATTTGGCTCTGTCCCTACCCAAATTTCATCTTGAATTGTAGCTCCCATAATTCCCACGTGTTGTGGGAGGGACCTAGAGGGAGATAACTGAATTGTGGGGGCAGTTCCCCATACTGTTCTCCCGGTAGTGAGTAAGTGTCATGAGATCTGATGGTTTTATAAGGCAAACCCCTTTCACTTGACTCTCATTCTCTCTTGTCTGCCGCCATGTAAGATGTGCCTTTTGCCCTATGCCTTTTGCCCTATGCCATGATTGTGAGGTCTCCCCAGTCTGAGGTGTGTCTTTATCAGCAGTGTGAAAACGGATTAACACAGTGGTTCACACCTGTAATCTCAACTTTGGGAGACCAAGGCAGGAGGATCACTTGAGTCTAAGAGTTTGAAATCAGCCTAGGCAACATAGACTACATCTAAAATAGAGACAGAGAAAGAGAGAGAGAGAGAGAGAAAGAGAGGAGGCCATGTGAAGACAGAGGTGGAGACAGGATCTATGTATGCACAGCCAAAAAATGTGTGTGGCCACTAGGGACTGGAAGAAACAGAGGATTCCCCTCGAGTGCCTTCAGAGAGACTATGGCCCTGTAGACACCTGGATTTCAGACTTCTGGCCTCTGAAGTACAAGAGAATAAATTTCTGTGGTTTCAGGCCACCAAATTTGTGGTGCTGTTACGGCAGCCCTAGCAAACTAATACATAGTGAGCATTCTAAGCTTTTGTATTATGAACCCAGCCTGCTCTCCAGCCTCATTTTCCAACTCTTCTCCAGCTTCATGCTTCTGTTTTGCCTCGTTTACTATATTGCCTCAAAGCCTTTGCACGTGCTGTTCCACTGCACTACTTACTCTTCTCCATTCTTTACCCATCTCTTCAAGACTTGTTCAGGGAACATAAGTGACCCTCTAGCCTTGCTCATCATCCCACAATGCCCGCTCTCAGCAACATATAGTTCTTTTCATAGCCCTGTATCATAGTCTGTATCTTTACCAGTGTGACTGTTAGATTCTGCCTCCTTACCAAATTCTAAGCTCCAGGGGAATAGGCACAATGCCAGTCTAGCCCTGTGCCTGCAGTGCCAAAGCAATCCCTTCTGAATGAAAGAATAGCCACCGTTCCAGTACAGCTGCAGACCCAGGAACCTCCACAGCCTCTGGGAGGGCTGTGAGCTAGAAGGGTGACCATGACATGTATTCTTCAAAGCCTACCACTTCAGAGAGCGAAAAGAGGTACTCTTCACACTTAGGAGTTGCCTGGTTACAGTCTCAGCCCTGAGTAACAGGCTGTGCCTGCAGGCCACAGGAGGAAGGCGAAGACAAGAGTCTAACCAGAAGGGAATGGGCTACAACATTTTGGGGGAATGGGGAGAGGGTAATTTAAATTTTGCTTAATTGTCCCCGCATTTTAACTGCTGTCTTCTACATCATGTATTCATTTGTACATTCGTTTGTCCCCCTCTCTAGAAAGTAAGCTCTGAGAGCGGGGCTTGGCCTGTTTGTTCATTGCTATATCCCAGGCTAAGTTCCTGGTACATGGTAGACGCTCAATAAACATTTGAATGAATGTACTCACAGCTGAGTGTTATGTCCCAAGTGAATAAAGGATTAAGAATCATATAATACTTAAAAATCCAACAGGCCAGGCGCGGTGGCTCACACCTGTAATCCCAGCACTTTGGGAGGCCGAGGCAGGAGAGGCTTGAGCCCAGGAGTTCGAGACCACCTAGGCAACACAGAGAGACCCCGTCTCTATTAAAAAACAAATCCGAACAAAACCGAGACCTCACAGTTGGAAAGCCGAAGGCTCAAGACCAGAGGGGCAGGAGGCCTACCAACTGCCAAGGTCCTGGGTTGAGGACGATGCGCTGAGGGCCGGGGGGGTTGGGCGGGGGCGCGGTTGAACGCGGCTCTCACCGCCCCCACCTCTGCCCAGCCGCAGCCCCGCCACCACCTCTAGGTCCTCTAACCCCCGACGTCCCCGCCGAGGCCCCAAGCCCCCTCTGGCTTCCGTCCTCCTGACATACACTGGCCCCCGCCGCCCCCTCCCCAAATCCCGTCGCACTCCAGGACCCTCCATACCCGAATCTCACAGAGCCTCCGAACGGCCACGCTCCCGTCTTCGGGATTCCCGCGGTCCCCGGGCCGCGCCGGCCCCGCCCCCGCCCCCGGCCCGTGCGTCCAGGCTGGCGCAGCGCTGCGCCCCCTCTGCGCCGGCCTCTGCGGCTGCGCGCTGGCGGGGCTGAGGCCGAGGGG
>NW_016806491.1:1317278-1328545 GCF_001698545.2 Rhinopithecus bieti
GAGCCCGCTGACTATTCCGCGGCCTGGGCGGGACTCGCGCCTCCGCCCTCCCGGCCAGCTTTCAGCCCCGCCGCCGCGCACATCGCTTGCCGGGCCCGCGCCGCTTTCCGCGCCTCAGCGCCGCAGCCAGCGGGCCGTGGGGGCACGGGGCGCCCCTCTCCGGAGCCCAGATCGCTCCCCGCCTCGAGCCGGGAGGGTTTTCGCTCCAGCGAGTGCCCGCGTTTCAGCCCTTTGTCGCCATGCCCCGATAAAACCGCGCGTCCAACCCTCCTAGATGAAGAGGAATTGGAGCTGGTGAGAACGTACTGTACCATAATGCGTACTTGGGCCTTACAGTTTCTTTCCCCCAGTTATGGTCTACTTACAGACGGTGCTGCTTGCATTTTATTCACACAATTTTATTCTGCACACAAAAAATAACTTCAATGAATGAGATCGGTGCGGTTTTCTTTTAAAGTTCTGAGTCCAGTATTAACACCCCTTTTAATGGCTTGAGGATAGACTCACCTGGTTGATCCTGATGCCCTACCCCTCTTTTGAGAATTCTGTCTACAGAGTGTGTGAACACAGATATTAAGGAATGACTTCTTCATATAGCACTTCCTTCCTTAATGGAGCTGGAGAAATTGGGGACGGGGGAGAGGGAACGGTGTTAATAGACATTTTCATTTCACTGGGCTTACTTCATTTACTTCCCCCAACCTTTCTACCTATGCAGTACTGTTTTATTGTACATAAGGGAAAGCAGAAGCTAAGAGTTTTAGTGATTTACCTGGGACTGACTAGACAGGTACAGATATATGGAGCTCTTGACTCCATAGTCATCTGAGATGAGTATTATAATTTACCTTTGAGAAGTAAATAAATGTTACGTATTTTTTATTTTTAGTTATTTTATTTTATTTTGTTTTATTTTAGACGAAGTCCCGCTCTTGTCCCCGAGGCTGGAGTGCAATGGCCCGATCTTGGTTCGCTGCAACCTCTGCCTCCTGGGTTCAAGCGATTCTCCTGCCTCAGCCTCCCGAGTAGATGGGATTACAGGCATATGCCACAACACACGGCTAATTTTTGTATTTTTAGTAGTGACGAGGTTCCGTCATGTTGGCCAGGCTGGTCTCCAACTCCTGACCTCAAGTGATCCGCACACCTCGGCCTCCCAAAGCCACAGTGAGCCACCGTGCCCGGCCAAGTATTTTGTATTTGATCACCCCAAGTACATGTATCAACTATATGCTGTGATTAATATATCTTAGTTAACATCTAAAAGGTGCCTTGTTTACATTTCTTCTCTCAGTCTGTTTATCAATATATTACATAGAAAACACGAACAAAATTCATGATTTGGGCAGAATTTAAAAACCTCGCAGTTGAACAGACAACTTGAAAACAGAGTAAGCATCAAGCCTTTTCAGGGTGTCTGTAGAAAAATCAGAGGTTTCCAATTCTAATGGTTCACAGGGGCCGGCCAGGGTAATACAAACGAGTGAGGCTGCCAGCTTATAAGGCACAGTAGGATGGTGTGGACTATCAAATAGAAATAGAATAGCAAATAGAAAAGGAAATATGCCATCTAAAAGGAGCAGCATCTGCCTCTAGGCTCCAGCTGACAGCTGCCATGTAGACATCTGGACTTACTGTTAACATATCTTCCTAGTTTTAAAGAGAAATCAGAAATCTGGATTTTGTATGTGTAAACTCAGTCTTTAGATGTTAGTATTAAGTTGAATCATATGAAAATCCCATTCATGGCCGGGTGCGGTGGCTCACGCCTGTAATCCCAGCACTTTGGGAGGCTGAGGCAGGCGGATCACGAGGTCAGGAGATGGAAACCATCCTGGTTAGCACAGTGAAACCCTGTCTGTACTAAAAATACAAAAAATTAGCCAGGTGTGGTGGTGGGCGCCTGTATTACCAGCTGCTCGGAAGGCTGAGGCAGGAGAAGTGTGAACTCGGGAGGTGGAGCTTGCAGTGAGTCGAGATTGCGCCACTGCACTCCAGTCTGGAAGACAGAGCGAGGACTCCATCTCAAAAAAAAAAAAAGAAAAAGAAAATCCCATTTGTAGATTTGAAAGCTGTAAAATATAAGGCTGGGCGCAATGGCTCACGCCTGTAATCCCAGCACTTTAGGAGACTGAGGTGGGTGAATCACTTGAAGCCAGGGGTTCGAGACCAGCCTGGCCTACCTGGTGAAACCTCATCTCTACTAAAATACAAAAATTAGCCAGGCATGGTGGCTGGCATCTGTAATCCCAGCTACTCAGGAGACTGAGGCACGAGAATTGCTTGAACGCCAGAGGTGGAGGTTGGCAGTGAGCCAAGATCAGGCCATTGCACTCCAGCCTGAGCGACAGAGTGAGACTGTGTCTCAAAAAATAAATAAAGCTGTAAAATATAGCCTGGTGTATGATACCTGTAATCCCAATTACTGGGAAAGCTGAGGTTGGAGGATCACTTGAGCCTGGGAAGTCAAGGTTACAGTGAACTATGATCATACCACTGCACTCCAGCCTGGAGCAGAGAGACCTTTAGAAAGTCTAAAAAAATAAAAGCTGTGGCCGGGCGCAGTGGCTCACACCTGTAATCCCAGCACTTTGGGAGGCTGAGGTGGGTGGATCACGAGTTTAGGAGTTCAAGACCAGTCTGGCCAACATGGTAAAACCCCGTCTCTACTAAAGATACAAAACATTCGCTGAGCGTGGTGGTGCACGCCTGCAATCCCAGCTACTCGGGAGACTGAGGCTCTACTGAAGATACAAAAAATTCACTGAGCGTGGTGGTGCACGCCTACAATCCCAGCTACTGGAGGCTGAGGCAGGAGAATCGCTTGAACCCAGGAGGTGGAGGTTGCAGTGAGCCGAGATCGTACCATTGCACTCCAGCCTGGACGACAGGGTAAGACTCTGTCTCAAAAACTAAAAATAAAAAATAAAAGCAGTAAAATATTGGCAATTTCATGTTTATACACATTGTTTTAAATGTTTAAACGTCATGCAGGCCAAATAAAACACATCTGCAGGTGACACCTGATCTCTGATCTATGTACTTCATTCACCAATGAGTGATTGAGACTGATAGTTGAGATGTACAGATTTCCTTTTCCATTTTTTCACTTTTGTTTTTTTAGCTCTGCCACTGGCATACAATCAAACTCTACAAGATTATATTGCATGAATGAAATAATCTCTAACATTTGTTGAATACTCACTGTGTACTAGGTGCCATACTAAAAACCTTACATGTATTAAATTTTCGCAGTAACCCTATAATGTATAGTTTGTGGTTTTTTTTTTTTTTTTTTTTGAGTCAGAGTTTTGCTCTGTCACCTCCTGGGCTCAAGCAATTCTCCTGCCTTAGCCTCCCGAGTAGCTGGGATTATAGACGTGTGCCACCATGCCTGGCTAATTTTTGTAATTTTTGTATTTTTAGTAGAGATGGGATTTCATCATTTTGGCCAGGCTGGTCTCGAACTCTTGACGTCAGGTAATCTGCCCACCTTGGCCTCCCAAAGCGCTGGGATTACAGGCATGAACCACCATGCCTGGCCGTATGTTCTTTATTAACCCCATTTTATAGATGAAAAACCAACATTTAGGTTAAGTATTTTGCCTAAGATCGAATAGCAGGTGAATGATGATATGAAGTTAGAATCATCACATGTAATCTATATTAACCTTTTAGTACCAAGTGGTATACAGTATAAGTTAGCAATGTGACATGTAAACATGTTTTAAATTAGCTTTAAAGGTAGGGCACAGTGGCTCATGCCTGTAATGCCAGCACTTTTGGAGGCTGAGGCGCGTGGATCACTTAAGCTCAGGAGTTTGAAACCAGCCAGGAAAACATGGCAAAACCCTGTCTCACCAAAAAATTAAAAAATTAGCCAGGTGTGGTAGTGCGCACCTGTCGTCCAACTACTTGAGAGGCTGACATGGGAGGATCATCTGAGCCCAGGTGGTCAAGGCTACAGTGAGTCAAGATTGCACTACTGCACTCCAGGGGTGAGAGTGAGACTGTGTCTCAAAAATAATTAAATAAATAGCCTTTAACATTTAGTATGCTTATAAACAGAATCTTTGGGGCCTGGCACGGTGGCTCACATCTATAATCCCAGCACTTTGGGAGGCCGAGGCGCGTGGATCACTTGAGGTCAGGAGTTCGAGACGAGCCTGGCTAACATAGTGAAACTCCATCTCTACTAATAATAGAAAAAATTGGGCCAGGCACGGTGGCTCACACCTGTAATCCCAGCACTTTGGGAGGCCCAGGTGGGCAGATCACGAGGTCAGTTCGAGACCAGCCTGGCCAATATGGTGAAACCTGTGTCTACTAAAAATACAAAAATTAGCTGGGCGTGGTGGCACTTGCCTGTAGTCCTGGCTACTAGGGAGGCTGAGGAAGAAGAATCGCTTGAACCTGGGAGGCAGAGGTTGCAGTGAGCCAGTACTGGCCACTGCACTCCAGCCTGGGTGATAAAGTGAAATTGTGTCTCAAAAAAAAATAATAATAATAAATCATTGGGATAAAATGTTAAATAAAATGTATGTAAAATTATATACACAGCATGATTTCAATTACAGTCATGCATCAGTTAAGGACAGAGATAGGTTTTGACAAATCCATTTGGTGATACTGTTGTTGTACAAACCCAAACCTACTACATAGTAAAGCCAGCTATACACCTAGGCTATGTGGTAAGGCCTGTTGCTCCTAGGCTACATACCTGTATAGCATGTTACAATATTGAATACTGTAGGCAATTGTAAGACATTTACCTACATGTATCTAAACATAGAAAAGACACTAAAAATATGGTGTACAAGATTTTTTAAAAGGTACACCTGTCTAGGACAGCTTTGTTATAAGATTATGGGGCCACTATGATATATATGGTTCATCGTTGACTGAAACATTGTTATGTGGTGCATAACTATATTAAAAAATGAAAAAAGGAAAAACTATATATGGAAAATGAGACTAGGGCCAGGCTCAGTGGCTTATGCTTGTAATCCCAGTGCTTTGGGAAGCCAAGGCAGGAGGATTGCTTCAGGACAGGAGTTCAAGGCCAGCCTGGGCAACATAGCAAGACCTCATCTCTACAAAATAAAAGTTAGCCGGGCATGGTGATGGGTGCCTGTAGTCCTAGGTACTGGAGTTCAAGGTTGGAGCAAGCTATGATTGCACCACTGCACTGCAGCCTGGGCAACAGAGTAAGACCCTGTCTCTAAAAAGAAAAAAAGAAAGAAAAGAAAATGAGACTAGAAAGAAACTCATTTGGACAGTAGGACTTAATTTTCCTCTTTTTTCAAATATTTTCAAATTTTATTTACTAGGAATGTTTTAAAACAAAATCAATTTTTAGAAAATTAAAAGCAGAAGACACTAAAAGGCTTTGTGAATTAGTGTAAAATTTGACAGAAATGAAATTGAACACAAGAACTGGAGAAATTTTAAAAATAAGTTTTAGGCTGGGAGAGGTGGCTCATGCCTGTAATTCCAGCACTTTTGGGAGGCTGAGGTGGGCGGTTCACCTGAGGATCCCAGGCAGACTGAGTCATGAGAATCTCTTGAACCGGGGAGGAGGAGGTTGCAGTGAGCCAAGATCACGCCGTTGCACTCCAGCCTGGGCAACAGAGTGAGACTCGGTATCAAAATACATAAAGTTTTAAAATTTGTGTTTTCTTTTCACTGGTGAAACAAGATGTGGCTTAGGAAAAATAATATCTTTGCCTTTGTACTGTATAAAGGAATAATTTTTTAATGTCAAATATAGTGTATTAATGGAACTGCAGTCTAGGTGACAGAGTGAGATCTGAGACCCTGTCTCCAAAAACAAAAACAAAAAAAAAACAGAAAGTGTGAGCAAACTAGGAATAGAAGAGAACTTCTTAACCTAATAAATGTCATCTATAGAAAACATGGCTAACATCATACTTAATGATGAAAGACAATGCTTTCCTTGTAGAATCAGGAACAAGAAAAGAATGCCACTCTTACAACCTCCAACATTTTATTGCAGGTCCTAACCAGTGCAACAAGGCAAGAAAAAGATATAAAATACAAAAATTGGAAAGATACAAGTAACCATTCTTAGGTGACATATTTGTTTACATAGAAAATACTAGGGAATGAACAAAAAAACTGCTAGAACTAATTAGTAAGTTATGAGGATATAAGGTAAATTTACAAAACCTTTATTTCTATATATTAACAGCAAACAATTGAAAACAATGACAATTTAAAAATTGCATTTACCATAGCATCAAAAGGCATACTTAGGAAAACAGTTAACAAAAAACATGCAGAACCCTGTGCACAAAAAACTACAACATATTTTCAAGAGGAATTTTAAAAGCCAACATAACAAAATCCCATCTCTACTAATAATAGAATGAACTGGGTGTGGTGGCACATGCCTGTAATCCCAGCTACTTAGGAGGTTGAGGCTGCAGTGAGCCGAGATTGCGCCATAGCACTCCAGCCTGGGCGACAAAGCAAGACTCCATCTCCAAAAAAAAATAAAAGACAAAACAAGTATCACCCTGTCTCCCAGACTGGAGTGCAGTGGCATGATCATAGCTCACTGCAGTCTCAAGCTCCTGAGCTCAAGTCATCCTTCTTCCTCAGCCTCCTGAGTAGCTGGGATTATAGCCACCACGCCCAGCTAATTTTTTTAAATTTTTTTGTAGAGATGGGGTCTCACTATGTTGCTCAGGCTGATCTTGAACGCCTGGGCTCAAGCAGTCTTCCCACCTTGGCCTCCCAAACTGCTGGTATTGCAGGTGTCAGCTGCCATGCCTGGGCAACAGTGGGAATTCTAACACGTGTTTTTGGAAATGTAAGTTGGTTGGGCCACTCTGAAGAACATGTAGTGAAGCTGAGATAGGCATACCCTCCAGCCTACCAATTTCTCTGCTAGTGATACTGAAGCAGGAGAATAGGGTCTGGAGGCAGGGAACCTAAGGCTGATTCACACTGACTTCCTAGAACTGAATCAAAAGGAGAACTCCACCTCTCTACACCCAAGTGACAAAAGGATCAGAGGCTACTCCCTTTGCACTGTATTACAGATAAAAAATGGAAAGTACCTCTGACTGGTCCCCTCCTGCAACCAATCAGACTGGTCCCAGGCCAAGTCTTCATGTGTAACTTTGTAGCTTTGCTTCAGCCTCTGATTGGTCACCTCCCTCCACCAGACTGGTGGTGGGCCAAGTCTTCATTTACATAGGGTGTAACCAAGTAACCAATGGAAAACCTTAGAGGGTATTTAAACCCTAGAAAGTTCTGTAATGGATGCACTTGAGCCGCTTGCTTGAGCCTGTTCCCACTCTGTGGATTATCTTTTCATTTCAGTATATCTGTGCTTTCATTGCTTCATTTTTTTCATTGCTTTGTGCATTTTGTCCAGTTCTTCGTTAAAAATGCCAAGAACCTGGAGGACTCATTGTCAAGACCCTCCGTTGGTAACAGAAGGATGTAATATTTCTTTAAAAAATACTGAAAATCATGGCAAATATGTCAAATACTGAGAAAATAATTTTTTTGTTATCTTTTCTTTTGAGACAGAGTCTTGCTCTGTCACCCAGACTGGAGTGCAGTGACGCGATCTCAGCTCACTGCAAGCTCCGCCTCCTGGGTTCACACCATTCTCCTGCCTCAGCCTCCCGAGTAGCTGGGACTACAGGTGCCCACCACCACGCCCGGCTAATTTTTTGTATTTTTAGTAGAGACAGTGTTTCACCGTGTTAGCCAGGATGGTCTTGGTCTCCTGACCCGCCCGCCTCGGCCTCCCAAAGTGCTGGGATTACAGGCGTGAGGCAGCTTGCCCGGCCAGAAAATAAATCTTATTGGTAGATACGTGGGTGTTTATTATTCTCTGTACTTTTTTGAATGTTGAAGTAGATCATACCAAAAGTACAAAAATAAATGAAAACAAAACAACAGCTAACAGGTGAGGGAGTGGAGACAGTGAATGGGAATTGGCTGTTTTGAAAAGACCTGTTCCATCCGACTCCCATCACCCTTGGCTTCCAGGACTCCAGACCTCTGTGGTACACAGTGCTCCAGCCTCCTCCTTTATATTATCTGTGGTCCCTTTCCTCTTAGCCACTACATTTGGTTGATGGGATTTGTTGTCTTAGGAGACCCTCATTTGAATCCTAGCTCTGCTACTGGCTGTGTAGATCGCTGGGCAAGGTAACTTCTCTCACCCTCAGTCTCCTTAACTCTTAAATGGTAACAGTAATGTATTCTTTATTCGTTGATAGGCAAATGTGTATTGAGTACCTACCGTGTGCCCAGCAGCTACATTAGGTACAGAGATACGCTGGTGAAGACACCTACTTTAGCAGTGATTCTCAACCTTCAGTCTCAGAATTGCCTATGAAATCCTGAAAAAATAAAACATAACTGGGCCTCACTAAGGAAAATACTAATTAGGTCCAGAGTTAATGCATCAGGTTGGGGTGCCTATGTCTGTAACATCCCTTCACAGATGATTACAGTACTCAGGAGAGGTTGAGACCCTTTATACCACTCCATGGTCTGTGGGAGCAGGAATTGTGTTTTTCTTGTTTCTCATCATATTCCTAGAGCCTGGCACATAGTAGATGCTCAATAAATATTTGCTGAATTCTGAATAAGTGAAAGAAAAAGACGTTGTCACTGTCCTCAAAAACTAATAGTAAAAACAAACATGTTCTATTAGTATTAAGTGAAATACATGTTCTATTAGTATTAAGTGAAATAAAGTATGTCATAATATTGACTGAGCTACTGGCATATAGTGGATGCTTAGTCAATTTTTGTTGAGTCTTATATGTAATAATTTCTAAATCCCCATCTCTAGCCTTAATCACTGGCTTCTAATAATTATATTAATACATACTAATTAATATAATGCATATAATCACAATTTTCTGTTGCTTATAGAGCTCTTATCGATGTTCTACCATCACCTCAAATTCTGCATTTCTAAACCTGAAAGTTGCTTTCGCCTCTTTTCTTCCTCCTTGATCTAGCTCTTTGCTAGTTTTTGTCACTGACACCATCTTTTTTCCATTTGTCCAAGCTCGAAGCTTCTTAGTCATCTTTGAATCTTTATTTCTCTTGAGCCACATTGTATGATCATAGCTTGATGCAGAATCCCTGTGATAGCACCATGAAGCAGTAGGGTGTAGTGGTTAAGATGGACCAGTGTGAGACTGAAAATTTGATTTCTAGCTCTGTCACTTGCTGGCTCAGTGACCTTAGAAGGGTTAATCTGTCTGTGTCACCTGTAATCTGCCTGTATCACCTGTAAATAACCTGAAATCTGTCTGTATCACCCGTAATTTGTCTATATCATCTGTGAATAACCACAGGGAAGTTGTAAGAATTAAGTGGTTGTAAGGTGAACAGTGGCTAATATATAAATGCACTGTAACTGTTAGCTATTATTGCTAAATATTTTGTCTCTTCAGTTAAATTGTAGCTCCGTGAAGATGAATATCATGCTATTTAATTTTTTTTGGTATCCCTTCTGAAGTTCCTAATCACACTAGAAGGCATATAGCAGGCTCGAAATACCTATCAAATTTGGGAATACAGTAGTTACTTTGTTTTATGTTTAATATTAAAACATCCATTTTTCTTTAAAGCCTGATAAATAATTTTAGGACTTCTTTAGAATCTAATTCTTGCTATCTGAAAACAAGATAAACATAAACATGAAATTAAAGTGAGGCAAAATGAATGTGTTCTTAGTGCAACAATTACTTATTAGATCTTATAATAACTTTCAGAGGTGGATATCCTGGGTCAGTGTTTCTAGAAATTAAGCGTAACAACCACCTGGAGTGCTTGTAAAGATACAGATTTCCAGCCTCTATTCCAGACTTCCTGAATCAGAACCTGTAAGAGAGGTGTGAGAATCTGGGGAGGTTTTTTTGGTGTTTTCTTTTTCTTTTTTTTTCAAGACAGGGTCTCACTGCCACCCAGGATGGATGGAGTGCAGTGGTGTGATCTTGGCTCACTGCAGCTTCAACCTCCTCACGCTCAGGTGATTCTCCCACCTCAGCCTCTCGAGTAGCTGGGACTACAGGTACATGCTACCACACCTGGCTGATTTTTGTATTTTTTTGTAGAGATAGGGTTTCACCATGTTGCCCAGGCTGGTCTTGAACTCCTGGGTTCAAGTGATCCACATACTTTGGTCCCCCAAAGTGCTGGGATTACAGGTGTGAGCCACTTCGCCTGGCCTGGGAATTTTTTTTCCTTTTTTTCCCTTTCTTTCAAAACCTGCATGATTCTTACAGAAAACAATTTTAGATAATGCTGGTCTAGATGATGTTCTTTCTTTTGAAGGTTTCAAGTGGATTTCTGTAGGCAAAATATTTTAATCCAGCTATTCATATTTCTTTGCCTTATTTCTAAAACACTTCAGGCCTGAGGACTTGCGCCGTGAGTTTGGTCGATATGGCCCTATAGTAGACGTTTACATTCCACTTGACTTCTACACTCGCCGCCCAAGAGGATTTGCTTATGTTCAATATCCTTTATTTTATTGTGTGCATGTGAATATACTGTATATGCGTGCTTATACGTATATGTATTCAGTGGCATATGTTACGAGATTAATATTGCCTAATTAAATGTGTTTATTTCTTTATCTCAGAAGATCTAAAGCAGTCCACAGTAGCTGGCAAGCACCCCCCAGTTTGAACCAACCTGTTAGCTAGAATCCAAGCATAAACCCAGCAGGCGAGACAAAAGGCACCTAAAGTTCAAGCATCAAGGAGTAAAGAGGGAGGGTGGACACAGATATAAAGACCTGGAAGAGGGGAAGTCTTTATCAAGCAAAAGACAAAGCCAACACCAGGTTGAGACTTCGGCTTTCCTACATTTACTCAGAGTTCCAGAGTCAAAGCCAAGTCTGATTTTGTTGGTTCTGCGTCTCTTGTAAAGTCCATCTTGCAAGCCTTAAAGAGTAAAGGTCAAGGTTCAAGATCAAGTGACATTGAGGTAATTGCCAGTCTCGTTTTATATTGCGTATCTTGAGCTTTTTCTGTTTGTTATTTTTTTAATTAAACCAGTGAACAACCTCCTAAAAAAAGTTATTTATTTTTATATAGCTAATTTCCATTATAGCTAGGTTTAATATTATATAATTCATATACATAAGGAAGTTTAGTGGGATATTACAAACCAGTATATGTAATTCCAGATATTTACAGATTGCTCTTATGTTTCTTTTATATTTATATCCCAAGTAGTAAAACTTAAATGTTTGG
>NW_016806491.1:1329450-1342248 GCF_001698545.2 Rhinopithecus bieti
AAAAAAAAAAAAAAAAAAAAATGTTTGGCGGGGTGCGGTGGCTCACACCTGTAATCCCAGCACTTGGGGAGACTGAGGTGGGTGGATCCCCTCAGGTCAGGAGTTTGAGACCAGCCTGACCAACATGGCGAAACCCCGTCTGTACTAAAAATACAAAAATTAGCAGGGTGTGGTGGTGGGCACCTGCAATCCCAGCTACTTGGGAGGCTGAGGCGGGAGAATCTCTTGAACCTGGGAGGCAGAGGTTACAGTGAGCTGAGATCACACCATTGCACTCCAGCCTGGGTGATGAGGGAAACTCCATCTCAAAAAACAAAAACAAAATAAATGTTTGAAGTGGTAGGTTCAAAAGTAGATACCATTTTGAAAGGACTAAATCAGTTTTTTGTTTTAACTCACTTGTATATGTGCAATTTTGTTTATAAGTAATGTCTCTTAAATGTCAAATTTAAAAGCCTTTTAATGAAAGAGTAATTTTAATTTCAGAATAAAGGCTTCCTCATGCTGATATTCAGTGAAAAACCTGATGGATCCTTTATCTGAAAGAAGGGAGTGAGTCCTAAACAGTTTGTAATTTTATAATGCTAGCCAAATTTGGACTTTTTTTTTTTGGTTTTCTTGTTTTCAAATTATACATGCATACTGCAGCCACACTATTGTAGACACTAAAAGTACAGTTACATGTTTGTTTTGTTCTTTTTATTTTCAGACTCACTCTTCTAAATCATAATGGGTCATTTGTTTTCATGAGAAAAGTGAAAGTTTTTTTTCTGATTATTCATACTATATTGAAGATGTGAACTTAATAACGTGAACTTGATTTTCATATTAATTTCATTTCATATGTAAATAATACTTTTAAAATATGTTTACTTGATATCTCGTGTTCAAAGTGTCCTTAACAGCTGGTCATATTTGAAGATGTTCGAGATGCTGAAGACGCTCTTTATAACCTCAATAGAAAGTGGGTATGTGGCCGTCAAATTGAAATACAGTTTGCACAAGGTGATCGCAAAAGTAAGTGTGACTGAATGCCAGATTTTATTTATTCAGCAGAATGAGTTTCAGTGATGACTCATTTTCTAATTTAAAATTCTTTTAGTAAATGATTACTAGTTGAGTGGTTGTTACTGTGGTGTTCAGGTAACAAATTATGTCATAAGTCTTGTTCTTTATGTTCCAGCACCAGGCCAGATGAAATCAAAAGAACGTCATCCTTGTTCTCCAAGTGATCACAGGAGATCAAGAAGCCCCAGCCAAAGAAGAACTCGAAGTAGAAGTTCTTCATGGGGAAGAAATAGGAGGCGGTCAGACAGCCTTAAAGAGTGAGTACAAAATACAAGAGGACCAAAAACTTCATTTTCTACTTTTTCTAGGAAATATATATAAATATATATGTTTTTTGATAGGGTCTCACTGTTTCCCAGGCCAGAGTGCAGTGGTACGTGATCATGGCCCACTATAGCCTTGACCTCCCAGACTCAAGCAATTTTCTTTATGTTCCAGCACCCCAAGTAGCAGGTACTACAGGTGTGCACCACCACACCAGGCTAATTTTTTTATTTTTTGTAGAGATTGTAGGTCTCGCTATGTTGCCCAGGCTGGTCTTAAATTCCTTGGCTCAAGTGATCCTCCCACCTCAGCCTCCCAAAATGCTAGGATTACAGGTATGAGCCACTGTACCCAGCCTGGAAAATATTTTCAAGTTTTTATAAACAGTCCAGCTGAGTCATTTTGCTTAATGTACGAACATAATCAATTTTTGTTAAAAGATAACACTCTTCTCTATTTATCATATATTGTTACTTAACTTGGGTTTATGGGATTAATTCTTATGTTAAAGTTACAGACTTAACTTTATCTTTTTACATAAGAAGATAATATATAGTGAGCAGAAAACAAAAAGTAAAAAAAAATACATACTCAGCCGGGTGCAGTGGCTCACACTTGTGATCCCAGCATTTTGGGAGGCTGAGGTGGGCAGATCACAAAGTCAGGAGTTCAAGACCAAACTGGACAACATGATGAAACCCCGTCTCTACTAAAAATACAAAAATTAGCTGGGCGTGGTAGCCACACGCCTATAACCCCAGCTACTCAGGAGGCTGAGGCAGGAGAATCTTTTGAACCTGGGAGGCGGAGGTTGCAGTGAGCCGAGATCACACCACTGCACTCCAGCCTGAGCAACAGAGCGAGACTGTGTCTCAAAAAAAAAAAAAGGTGATGAGTTTTAGATAAATAAAATTTTCCTAAATGTGCCCAACAGTTTGTAGTCTTTAACTTTAAAAATGTTTAAATGTGGAAGAAATAGAATAAAACGTGCAGGTGCAGTATTCTCAGCACTTTGGGAGGCTGAGGTGAGAGCATCACTTGAGGCCAGGAGTTTGAGACTAGCCTGGCCAGCATGGTGAGACCCCATCTCTAAAAAAAAAAAAAAAAAAAAGAAATGTAATAAAATCCCTTGTGAAAGGTGGTTGACTAAAGTTAATGTAAATCAATGTACTTATAAAAAATAAGTTATCAAGAATAAATTCCAAGTATTGAAGAAGACATTAAATAGTAATTTTGGGGGAGGGGAAAAGATATTTTGAAGAAGACAAATAGTAATTTGGGGGGAGGGGAAAAGGTATTTTCAAGTTATTTATTTTGCTAGCCAGTTTATCACAACAGAAATTAATTATATGAACCGGGCATGGTGGCTCATGCCTGAATCCTAGCACTTTGGGAGGCCAAGGCGGGTGGATTACTTGAGGTCAGGAGTTGAAGACCATCCTGAGCAATATGGTGAAATCCTCTCTCTACTAAAAATTCAGGGTCGGCACAGTGGCTCATGCCTGTAATCCCAGCACTTTGGGAGGCCACGGTAGGCAGATCACCTGAGGTCAGGAGTTCGAGACTAGTCTGGCCAACATGGCAAAACCCTGTGTCTACTAAAAATACAAAAATTAGCTGCGTGTGGTGGCACACGCCTGTAATCCCAGCTACTTGGGAGGCTGAGGCAGGAGAATCGCTTGAACCTGGGAGGCGGAGGTTTCAGTGAGCTGAGATTGCGCCACTGCTCTCCAGCCTGGGTGACAAAGCAAGACTCCGTCTCAAAAAAAAAAATAAATAAATAAATAAATAATTTAAATTGATTTTTCTAAATGCATTACAGCCTTAGTGAACCAGTTTTTTTCTCTTGCTCGATTTAAATAAGGTGGATATTCACATCATTTTCTGCCTTCTGGTGGAAGTAAAGTATAATACCTGACTGTCTCAAGTCATTATCGAGTATCAGGGATAGAAGGACCACATCTTTCAGGACAATGCTATTCTGCTTTGTACTTGTTATCAGACCATTGCTTAACCTCCCTGACCCCAGTTTTCTCATTTTAAAATTGTATTATGGCCAGGTGCAGTGGCTCACACCTGTGATCCCAGCACTCTGGGAGGCCAGGGTAAGATTACTTGAGTCCAGGAATTCAAGAGACCAGCCTGGGCAACATAATGAGACCCCCATGTCTACAAAACTAAAACTAAAAAAAATTAGCCGGGTGTGGTGGCACACACCTGTTCCAGCTACTGGGAGGGAGGGAGAGAGAAGGTGGACTGAGGTGTGAGGACTCCTTGAGCCCAGTAGGTCAAGGCTGCAGTGAGCCATGATTGCATCACCGCACTCCAACCTGGGCAAGAGAGGAAGACTGTGTCTCACAATAAATGAATGAATGAATGAATGAATGTAAAAAAAGGTATTCCATAAATCTTTGTTAACTTTATATCAAGGAATGTGTATGTTAGAACTCTAAATGTTCCTAACAATGTTAAAATTGCTCCTCAACTCCCTTTTCTTTAGTCCAAATATATTATAGCATCCTTCTTGTACTATGTTAGGATTTTTTTTCAAGGACATTTTCTTCATTTTGCTTCCTACAGCTGTCTACAAAATGAATGAAATTTAATAATTTCTAAAATTTAATAATTTCTGTGAATTTATTCCAGAATATATTCTACATCAGTATATTTTCAGTATAAATATATAATAAAAAATTCAAGAGAGGCAAGGTGCAGTGGCTCATGCCTGTCATCACAGCACTTTGGGAGGCTGAGGCAGGTGAAGCACTTGAGGTCAGACAAGCCTGGCCAACATGGCAAAACCCCGTCCCTGCAAAAAGTACAAAAATTGGCCAGGTATGGTGGCGTGTGCCTGTAATCCCAGCTACTTGGGAGGTTGAGGCAGGAGAATCGCTTGAACCCGGGAGACAGAGGTTGCAGTGAGCCATGCTTGCCCCACTGCACTCCAGCTTGAGTGACAGAGCAAGGCTCTGTCTCAGAAACAAACAAAACAGAAAATTAAAGAGGCTCTGCATGGTGTTATCATTCTCCAAAGAAAGCTTTTTAAATTTCTTCATCTAGTTCAATGTTACTATCTAGTGTCATTTTTCTTCAGTCTAAAGAATATTTAGTATTTCTTTTTTTCCTCTTTCAGCTCACCAGGAAGTACCAGGGCAGTGAATATTTAGTATTTCTTGTAGTATACATCTGCTGATAGTGAATTCTCTCAGCTTTTGTCTGAAAACATCTTTAATACTCATTTGTGAGAAATATTTTTGCTGAGGATCGAATTCTATATTGGCAGTGATTTTATTTTCTCTTTAAAATGTCATTCCATTGTTTTTCTGATATCCATAGTCAGTTGTCAGTCTTATGATTGCTCCTTTGAAGGTAATTTGTCTTTCATTCTCTGGCAAGGTTTTCAGATTTTTTTTTTTTTTTTTTTTTTGAGACAGTGTCACTCTGTCACCCAGGCTGGAGTGCAGTGGCCCAATCTTGCCTCACTGCAACCTCCGCCTCCCAGATTCAAGCGATTCTCCTACCTCAGCCTCCCATTACCACACCCAGCTAATTTTTGTATTTTTAGTAGAGGCAGAGTTTCTGCATGTTGGCCAGGCTGGTCTGGAACTCCTGACCTCAGATGATCCACCCGCCTCAGTCTCCCAAAGTGCTGGGATTACAGGCATGAGCCACTGCACCCCGCCAGTTTTCAGATTTTTTCTTTGACTTTGGTTTTCATCAGTTTCACTGTGATGTGCCTAGTGTAGTTTTCTTTGTCTACATGGGTTTATTGAGCTTTTTGAAATTGTGAGTTAATGCTTTTTGTTAGTTTTGTAAAATTCTATGCCATTATCTTCAAATATTGCTTCTGCCTTATTCAGTCTTTCCTCTTGCCTGTGTGACTGTATGCTATACATCTGTTGTGTTCTTCTATGGATTTCTTAAAATTCCTTTTCTCGCATTGTATTTCAGTAGGATGTTTTTCTAATGATATTTTAGTTAACTATTTCTTTTCTTTTCTTTTCTTTGACTTAGAGGTTTTCTCTTGTTGCCCAGGTTGGAGTGCAATGGTGCGATCTCGGCTCACTGCAACTTCTGCCTCCCAGGTTCAAGTGATTCTCCTGCCTCAGCCTCCCAAGTAGCTGGGATTACAGGCATGCGCCACCACGGCCGGCTAATTTTTGTATTTTTAGTAGAGACGGGGTTTCACCATGTTAGTCAGGCTGCTCTTGAACTCCTGACCTCAGGTGATCCTCTTGCCTTGGCCTCCCAAAGTGGGATTACAGGTGTGAGCCACTGAACCCAGCCTAGTTCATTATTTCTTCTGCTATATCCAATCCAGATTGCTGTTAAGACCATCTAATGACTTTTTAATTTCAGATACCATATATTTTAGTTTTAAATGTCTATTTGTTTCTTTTATAGATCCTAGTTTTCCACTGAAACTATCTTTTTATCTGTTTTGTCTTTTCCTCTTATTTTCTTGAACATATTATTCATAGTAATTTTTTAAATTCCTGTTTGATGATGCCAATATCCAAATCACTTTGAGAATGATTCTTTTGCCTTTTATTTTCCTTAGTTTTTAGTTATTCTTGCCTGTTTTTTTTTACATGCCTCATAATTTTTTAAAATAGCATGTTGGACATGGACAAAAAATTGTAGAGGCTCTGCATGACATTATCATTCTCCAAAGACAGTTGTTTTTTTTCTAGCAGGCAGAGTACTGGCGGATCACTTTGATCTTAAGGCTTGGTTTTGGGCGTTGTTAAAGCTGCTCGTTTTGGCTTTGTATTTATTCCTAGGGCATGGCCCTTGCCTCTAGAATGTAGCCCTTCTGGGTTGTTGCCTAATGTTCCTCATTGACCTTTTGGGAGTTTGGACTGTAATCTCTCTCCCCAGCACCATGTGTCTGATAAAAATTTCAACTCATTTCTTGAATTTCTGAATTCCAGTTTTTTGCTGGCCCCTTGGAATCCCTTCCCATACACACACAACTTAGAAGATGGCCAGTGATTTAAGGAGAATAGGCAAATTTTAGAGGTACTTTTTGATCTCGAATTTACTCATCTCTAGAGTTTTTGCCTCTCATGTCCCACCCATTTTGGTAGCCCTGAATTCTAACTTTCTTCAGCTTAGTCAAAAAGCCATTTTCTGGTTGGGCTCAACTCCTCCATGCTGTCATTTGAAAAATGGTTTTATTTATGTATGTATGTATTTATTTATTTATGAGACGGAGTCTCGCTCTGTCACCCAGGCTGGAGTGCAGTGGTGCGATCTCGGCTCACTGCAACCTCCGCCTCCCGGGTTCTGCCATTCTCCTGCTTCAGCATCCCGAGTAGCTGGGACAACAGGTGCCCGCCGCCATGCCCGGCTAATGAAAAATTGTCTTAGTAATAAGAGCCAAGGCTTGTAATCCCTCAGGTTCTTCCTGCTTGTGTTGATTATCCTCCAGTGCCTTTGAACAGTTGTTCTATAAGTGTTGTGTAGCTTTTCAATATAGCTGTTTTCGGCCAGGCGCGGTGGCTCACACCTGTAATCCTAGCACTTTAGGAGGCCAAGGCAGGGGGATCACCTGAGGTCAGAAGTTTGAGACCAGCCTGACCCCCATCTCTACTAAAAATACAAAATTAGCTGGGCGTGGTGGCGCATGCCTGTAATCCCAGCTACTCCAGAGAATTGCTCAAACCTGGGAGGTGGAGGTTGTGGGGAGGTGCGATCATGCCATTGCACTCTAGCCTGGGCAACAAAAGCGAAACTCCGTCTCAAAAATATATATATGTGTGTGTATATATATATATGGCTGTTTTATATGGGAAGATTATTCTAATACAAGCTGTCTGTCATGGCAGGACCCAAAAGTCCTGCATCTAGATTTTTATTTTTATAAGCATTATTTGAACTGTAAGTAATTGACTTTTAATCTTTTTTTCTTCAGATTTTGTACCTCTTAAGAGCTGTATAACCCAGATTAAATATGCAGTGCATTTTTCAGAACTGATCCCTATAAGATACGTCTAGCAAAGTAAAAATTTTTGGCTATGTATTCTAGTATAACAAATAATACAAACTTGTTACTTATGTTTGAACCAAAAGCATGCATGATAAAATGAGAAATCTTTTAAGCTTATTTAGTAAAAATATAACTAATGTTATGTAAAGTATGTAAGTTCCTGAAAGTGTTGTTTCCTGATCTCTTATTTTGTATGAAATATATGCTCTAACATTATGGATGTTTGCAGGTCTCGACACAGGCGATTTTCTTATAGCCAGTCTAAATCTCGTTCCAAATCATTACCAAGGCGGTCTACCTCAGCAAGGCAGTCAAGAACTCCAAGAAGGAATTTTGGCTCTAGAGGACGGTCAAGGTCCAAGTCCTTACAAAAAAGGTCCAAGTCAATAGGAAAATCACAGTCAAGTTCACCTCAAAAGCAGACTAGCTCAGGAACAAAATCAAGATCACATGGAAGACATTCTGACTCAATAGCAAGATCCCCGTGTAAATCTCCCAAAGGGTATACCAATTCTGAAACTAAAGTACAAACAGCAAAGCATTCTCATTTTCGGTCACATTCCAGATCGCGAAGTTACCGTCATAAAAACAGTTGGTGAACAGCAACAGAAAGAGCACCACGCAGTCTTTAATATAAGTTATTAAACTCTCATTATGTTAAATAAAAATTCTTTAAGGCAAACAGAAAATGCGAGTTGATATTACTTTGGGCATATGGAAGAAATAAAATCTCTAGCTTTGGATTAATAAAAATTTGGTCTCCATTTAAAGGGCCTACACTACAAATTATGATTTGTCTAATGTCGCCATTTTATGGACCATTTTTTATTTACATTGTGGCAGAAGGGTACTTTTCAAGGGAAATTAGTAAACTGGAACTAATTTTTAAACTTCTACTTGGATAGAATTGATTAGTACTATTAAATATTTTGACTTTAAAGCACTTTCATGTAAAAGTAACTATGACTGTATAATTGCATAGAGCAGACTTAAGCTGTTTGACACCTATGTCTCTTTTGTGTCTTCTGTTTAAACTTGGGCCAATTCCTGGTGGATATTAGTTCATACTACAAAATTCTGACGTTCCAAAAGTAGAATTTATATAGAGATCAAACATTCAAAAGATACATTCTCTCCTAAGCTCAAAGGTTATATTTTTATTGGGTAGAACAGTATAGGTAAGTTGACATGAAATTGCATCCTGCACCATGTCCACATTAGTAATATCAAAACTTTTGAGAAATACTGGATTTTGAATGGTTTGAGACTAATTCTTTAAAAATTAGGCTGAGCAACACTCACAATCCAAAAATATTCATTTTAAGCCTTACACATTTGAAGAGTGGTACATTTTGTATAAAATCATATTTCATACCATTATTTCCACATACCTACTTTTCATCTGCTGCTTAATTTTTTCTTTTTAGAGTTCTTGCTCAACTTTAAATTATATAGAATAAGTCGTATTATTTTTGAAAGAGTGTTTAGTACCTTGTATTAAGAAACTTGGCCAAGGTGGTGGTTCACTCCTGTAATCCCAGCACTTTGGGAGGTCGAGGCGGGCGGACTGCTTGAGGCCAGGAGTTTGAGACCAGCCTGGGCAACATGGTGAAACTCTGGCTCTAAAACTTAAAAAAAAAGAAGAAGAAACTCAAGACTACATCTTCAAAAAACAACTTCGCATTATTTGAATTTTACATTATACTGCCCTTCATTTCTGACAGCCAAATAACTCTGTTGATATTTATTGCTTTTGTAGTTGTTATAACTAATAATTTCTTTGAAAATGTGTTGTAGTTTATGTTTTTCAAAGGATTTTGGTAGTATTTGTGATAGAATGGTTTTGCATATGATTATTATAGGGGATATATTTATAGAACTCTACTTGTATACTTTGCGACTTACGAAAACTTAAAAGTTCTCAACCCATACAGTTAGTATTTGTATCCAGAGTGTTTAAGAAAAAAATCTGTCTTATATTTTTAGTATATAGGAGCCAGTGTTGCTTCTATTTGTTTTGAATACAAATTCCATTTTTCTTTGCTTATTAGATCCCATATGTAAGAAACAACTTTACACAATAATTTGTATGCTGGTAATATTTGGACAAGTGCCATAAATTAATGCATATTGTACTTTCTGAATAGATTTTCTCTAATCATAGCAAAATTTATTTCAAAACCACAATTCTTTGAAGTATTCAGCTATAATAAAATTTAGTTATAAAATTATGTGGCACCACTGAATATCTAAAGGATAATCTGAAGAATGAGTAAGACAAATATTGATAGTAATTTTTAGTATTTTCAAAATGTTTTGGGATCATACACTTAAATGAAATCATTTTGGCCGAGCGCTGGTGGCTCAACGCCTGTAATCCCAGCACTTTGGGAGGCCGAGACGGGTGGTCAACGAGGTCAGGAGTCCTGGCTAACACGGCGAAACCCCATCTCTACTAAAAAATACAAAAAACTAGCCGGGCGAGGTGATGGGCGCCTGTAGTCCCAGCTACTCAGGAGGCTGAGGCAGGAGAATGGCGTGAACCTGGGAGGCAGAGCTTGCAGTGAGCTGAGATCCGGCCACTGCACTCCAGCCTGGGCGACAGAGTGAGACTCCGTCTCAAAAAAAAAAAATCATTTTAAAAACTAGGGGCTGGGCACAGTGGCTCACACCAGTAATCCTAGCACTTTGGGAGGCCAAGGCAGGAGAATTGCTTGAGCCCAGGAGTTTGAGACCAGCCTGGGCAACATAACAAGACCCCTTTATCTATAAAAATAATAATAATAACTAGGTACTATTGTGAAAAATAACTGGGGATTGATTACAGTGTCTTTACTATGTGTTCACAAATTGATTTCTATATTCCCAAACATATTTAATCCTTTGATTTACCTCTGACTAGGTTTGTCATTGTAATCCCTAGGCTGCTTAGGAGGATACCATTTGATTTGATGAAAAAGCTGGAATGATAATAGCTCAAACTCTTGAGCATTTAGTACATGCTTGGCACTGTTCTATATGTTTTAAGTTATTCACTCATGTATTTAACCATCAACACTCTTGTAAGGTAAATATCCTGCAGTTACTTTTGCACCAACCTAATACCACTGCAGACAAGAAAACAGAAGCAGAGAGGCTAAGTTACACACAGCCATAAACTTCGCGTCAGTAGAGTGACTGGGCTTCGAAGTCCTCTTCCTGACTGCCGTTCCCGTGTCTTTTGCAAAGAGAAGTCTTTGACAGGTATATGCTTTATTAAGATCATGCTTAAAAAGAAATGAGAGAACAGAATTAGAAAAAGAAATGACTGTAGGCTTCGATGAAAATTACTTTTGTGACTAAGTGAAAATTGTTTGGCTAGGTATCTTGGAAAATTGTCTTCTGGGAATATCTATATTCTAGGGTTCACTTTTGTCTTAGAATTGTTTCTTGGCCCATTTATGAGAGATACTTTGTTTATTAATAAATGTTTTAATTTTAGACATCTGTGATCAGTTCTTTTAAAGTGACTGTACTTACTTAAGTACTTCCCAAGTTTAGTGCAGGGGTACTACCTACCATTTATTCAGGATCATAGAGGATAAGTTAGGGTCATAGAAAATAAAGACTGCCATGAGAGCTGCTTGCTTGCTTTCTCCCAGGAATAATGCACAAATAATTTCTGTATAGCAGCTGATATTTTTCGGTGTTAACAGATAAAAGGGGAATTTGCTGAAATTTTTATTTGGAGCCTCGGATTTAATTTTATGCCACCGGGCTAATTTATTTTTAAATGTAAATTAATTCCAGTACTCTATTTGTAAAGTTTACTTGAGATCTAACTATTCTGAGACACGCTGTTGCATTACAAATAAGAATTGCTGCTTTTATTTTGATCCCATTGCCAGAGGCAAAATTAGTCAAAATTTAAAGGTATGTAGAAATACTTTTGTAATCCTTCTAAACTACATTAAATTTCTGGCTGACCATGGTGGCTCACACCTGCAATCTCAGCACTTTGGGAGGCTGAGGTGGGCAGATCAACATGGTGAAAGCACGTCTCTACTAAAAAATACAAAAAAAAATTAGCCGGGGATGGTGGCGCATGCTACTCAGGAGGCTGAGGCACGAGAATCTCTTGTACCCAGGAGGTGGAGGTTTCAGAGAGCCGAGATGATGCCACTGTACTCAAGCCTGGGCTACAGAGTAAGACTCTCTCTCTCAAAAAAAGTAATTTATTAGATTTAAAAACTAAACTTGTTTTCCAAAGAAAGAGGGTAGTAGAATATGTAGGGTACTTGTATAGATAGATATATGCTACTTAATGCAGTACAGTCTGGTGCAGGGGATCTTAACGTGGCATAATAGACCCAGAGCTTCAAGTCTAGGCCGTGTAAAGTGAAATGCCAAACTACCGTGTGTGCATGTCTCAAAAGAAAGGTGATGTAGTTTTACACAATTTTGAAACAAGTCCATGACTCCCAAGGGTTTAAGGACCAATGATTCAGTGAGACTTTTACAGATTTTGAAGTCAGAATTCAGTGTGAATTCTACACACATTTACTAGCTATGCAACCTTGGACAAGTTGCCTCACATCTGTGAGCCTCAATTTCTTACCTGTAAAATGTGGATATATTTGCCCCATTGGGTTGTTAGGGTTAAAAAAAAAAAGATGCTTAGCAGAATGCCAAGTACCTGATAGGCATTCAAATATCAATTTCTTCTTTCATTTTTTTATTTAAATATTTAGAAAACATTTCCTATTTCTAAATGTGAATTATGCACCTTAGCATTTAAATCACTCCCTGGATGAAAATAGGGTATTGAGGATACCCTAGGTATATGTTTGGTTCACATAATTCAAAACACCATAACCTACATCTGTTTATAAGCTAGTAAATAGGTTACAAATTAAAATCAAGACTATCTAGGCTGGGTGCGGTGGCTGATGCCTGTAATCCCAGCACTTTGGGAGGCTGTGGGGGAGGGCGGGGGGATAATTTGAGGCCAGGGGTTTGAGACCAGCCTGGCCAACATAGTGAAACCCTGATTCTACCTAAAATACAAAAATTAGCTGGGTGTAGTGGCACACCCTGTAATTGCAGCTACTCAGGAGGCTGAGGCGGGAGAATCACTTGAACCCGGGAGACAGAGGTTGCAGTGAGCTGAGATCGCACCGCTGCACTCCAACCTGGGTGTCTCAAAAAAAAAAAAAAAAAAAGTCCGGGTGTAGTGACTGATGCCTGTAATCCCAGCACTTTGGAAGGCTGAGGCGAGCGGATCACTTGAGGTCAGGAGTTCGAGACCAGCATGGCCAACATGGTGAAACTCTGTCTCTACTAAAATTACAAAAATTAGCCAGGCATGGTGGCAGGCACTTGTAATCCCAGACACTCAGGAGACTGAGGCAGGAGAGTCACTTGAACCTGGGAGTCAGAGGCTGCAGTGAGCCAAGATCACTCAACTGCACTCCAGCCTAGGCAACAGAGCAAGA
>NW_016806491.1:1345357-1367013 GCF_001698545.2 Rhinopithecus bieti
CTCCCTAGTCACTTCAGTGCTAAGTAACCCTCAGTCAGCCCCTTTCTTTTCTGGGGACATGCATCTTTTATTTATTTATTTATTTATTTATTTATTTATTTATTTATTTATTTATTTATTTTTTGAGACAGGGTTTTGCTATGTTGCCCAGACTGGAGTGTGGTGGCTCTTCGCAGGCATGATCCCGTTACTGATCAGCACGGGAGTTTTGACCTCCTTGTTTCCAATCTGGGCCAGTTCACCCCTCATTACTAAACCTGGTGGTCCCCCTTCCCAGGAGGCCACCATGTTGATGCTGAACTTAGTGTGGACCCCCAACTGGCATAGCATAGTACAGCCCAGAACTCTTGGACTCAAGCCATCCTCCTGCCTCAGCTTCCCAAGTAGTTGGGACTATAGGCACGCACCACCATGCCTGGTGACATGCATCATAAACACATTTCCTTTCACTGCTTGCAGTTTGTTATTCCATTTGCATTTCTTTAACTCTCTTCTCAAACCATGGACAGTTAATAAATCCCTTTCAGAATCTTTGTAGAGATGGAGAGTCTCACCATGTTGCCAGGTCTCGAATGCCGGCCTCAAGTGATCCTACTGTCTAGGCCTCCTGAAGTGCTGTAATTACAAGCATGAGCCACCAAACCAAGCCCTTTTCAGAATCTTTATAATCCCCACTTACCTCTGTATCCTTCTCTAATTATTCTTCAAGTATTAACATTTATGTCACCATTAACATTAAATGTTATCTGTCACATTTCCTAACTAAGCCAGTGCTTAAATACGTTATGGTTTCTCTAATCTTTCAGCTCTTACTTACAATGGCCTTGGTGTTTCTGTCATTAACTAGAGTTCTGTTTTTTTAGATGTTATAACCAATTAACCAACCTACTTGAAAATGCAGAGGAAAACATTCAAAAGATTCAAAGTTTACAACCTCGTAAGATCAACTTATTTGTGCTGTATGCTACATATAAGTGAGCTTTTAGAGTTATTAGAAAAAAAAGGAAATATTCAAATTATATATAATGTTGGAGTCAACCAGTAAAGCAGTCTTAATTTTCCCCAACTCTATTTTCTTTAACACTTTATTATAAAATATTTAGCATAAAAGAATGTTAAATGTAGCTGAATTTTAAAGTAGAACATCCATATACCCCTACCTAGATTCTACAGTTAGCAGTTAATTACACCTGCTTTGCAACATATATTTCCATCTATCCCCAAGTATTTTGAATTTAACAAAGTAAAGTTTAAAAAAAAAAAAAACTGGAATATTCATACTGGGGTATTCTAATTAGCTAAAGTACAGCCAGAAAACGTTGGTTGAATAGCTTTCATAAACAATTCTGTTTTCTTATTTTTGAAATTCGGGATCTGGTCTCAGGCATCTACAAGAACTTAAGAAATAGACCCGGATGGTTAAGGAGACTGGACTGAATGCACAGTGACTCTAAGAGCCTTGAAAGACTGGTAGAAAAGGGACATTTCCAGTCTTTGATAGTAATCCTTTCTAAAATTTGAGAGCATAAGTACTTATGACTTAGAGTAAGAACAATATTTGAGGCTGGGCACAGTGGCTCACTCCTGTAATTCCAGCACTTTGGGAGGCCGAGGCGGGCGGATCACGAGGTCAGGAGATCAGACCATCCTGGCTAACACGGTGAAATCCTGTCTCTACTAAAAATACAAAACATTAGCTGGGTGTGGTGGTGGGTGCCTTCCCAGCTACTCGGGAGGCTGAGGTGGGAGAATGGCATGAACCCAGCAGGCAGAGCTTACAGTGAGCAGAGATCCAGCCACTGCACTCTAGCCTGGGCGACAGAGTGAGACTCCATCTCAAAAAAAACAAAACAAAAAAAATTTGAGAGCATTAAATGCCTAGTCATTTGAGGAGTAAGGTTAATTTTGTTGAACTTTGGAAGGGATTGTTGAAAGCCCTTGTTTTATAGTTAGAAAATCCCCTCAAATTGTAACTTATCCAAAGTTTTGATGGGACCAGAAAGCCCTCTGATTCCATGTTGTCAAGTAAAGTGAAATAATAAAGATCTTGTGTTTAAAAATCTTACTGTTAGTAGGCAATTGTGAGTTCAATTTAAATCAAACATTTGCAATTGGAAATAACCAAAAGTCATCAAAATGGCTACAAAAAAGGAAGAAATCACTTAAAAACCCTGAAAACATAAAAGGGAAAATGTTTTGGCTGGGTGTGGTGGCTCACTCCTGTAATACCAACACTTTGGGAGGCCGAGGCCAGTGGATCACTTGAGCTCAGGAGTTTGAGACCAGCCTGGACAACACAGTGAAACCCCATGTCCATGTCCCTGTAGTCCCAGCTACTCAGGAGGCTGAGGTGGGAACATCACTTGAGACCAGGAGGCAGAGATTGCAATGAACTGTGATCCTGCCACTCACTGCACTCCAACCTGCGTGACAGAGCAAAACCCTGTCTCAAATAGAAAAGGCCCAGTGGGGTGGCTCATGCCTGTAATCCCAGCACCTTGGGAGGCTGAAGCAGATAGATCACTTTAGGCCAGGAGTTCGAGACCAGCCTGGCCAACATGGCGAAACCCTGTACTTACTAAAACTATAAAAGTTAGCCAAACAGGGTGGCGTGCACCTGTAGTCCCAGCTGCTTGGGAAGCTTCAAGTTCAGAATCACTTGAACCCAGGAGGTGGAGGTTGCAGTGAGCCAAGATTGTGCCACTGCACTCCAGCTTGGGTGACAGAGCAAGACTCTGTCTCCAAAAAAAGAAAAGAAGAAAGAAAACACTTCTGCTTGCCATCCCTTGACCAAGATCCTAAAATGCCAAGATGCCAGAACACATTTGTAATTTGCATTTGACAACGTCAGATTAACAAACTCTAATCTTGGAATGAGAGAACTATCTGTAATAATTTAGTAGGAGCAGCCATGTATATATAACCAGCTTTGGAGAAGTGTGATTATTATCTAGTGTCTTTACAACCAGATATAACATATTTTTCTGAATGCTAATTGTATTAGACTAGGAAAAATTACTTAACTTTCCTGAATCTTTTCTTCCACATTCATAAAATATTGTGTGAATAACTAGAGAAATGAGGTATTTTATCATTGTTTAATGTCATTTTGTCTTTTATTGTTAAATGTTCAAGATTATCTGACCTCTTCTAATTAAATGCAGCTTGAATAGAACATGTAGACTCCTTTGATAAATGTGCATCTGACTTTCATAAATTATGTGGGTTGTTTCTATCAATTGTCCCACTTTGTTCCTTTTTACCATTATTAAATTCAGAAACTATGATTAATGTCACATAATCTATGATAAGCTATTCCTTTAACGAGGGAATTTAAAATTTGTGTAGCCAGTTCTACACTAAGCCCACATTATTATAAACCCTGCTCTAGAAAATGAATTCTAAAATCTCAATAGTGGACCCTCACTAAATGCAACACCTTTTATAAATCTTAAATTGTTATTGAATTAGGCATTTTTATAATTCAAGTTAACAAAACAAGTAGTTCTTGAATTACACGATTTGTGTTTACACAATTCTGTCTCCTACACCATCTCATCTCACGACACAGGCATACTTTCTTTCCCCATTTGAAAACTCATGGAACAGTTTCCGGGAGATTTCTAGATTCGGAAGGAAAGAAGTACAACAATGAGAACACAATTTGCAGGAGTTAGCTCAGGGATCAGACTCAGCAAGGCAATTCTGTGATTTTAAAATGTATTTAGTTTAGCAATGTCCTTCAAAAATTTAAATATAGGAGTATGATGGCACTATCAGCCTTTCATACCCAAGGATACATATACTTGATTTCTTCAACCTGAAGCAGATATCAATTGCATATAAATTGCCTTCCACCCACGAAAGCAAAGGATAGTTTATCCAGCAATAAGTGAGAGAGCTGCCAAGAAAAGATAAAGAGTTATAAAAGATCAGTTTCACCCAATTTCAAATTGTAGAAAAGGGAAGGAAATTTCATTCCTCCTTTGCACCAACTGGGCCCCTGCTATCAGAATTCAGAATTCAAATGAGAACTGTCTGCTAACACAGACTTCTACAGGTATGGAAAAAAACCAACCTCTGTGTAAGTTTCATGAGGAAATCCTTTTTTTTTTTTGAGGCGGAGTCTCGCTCTGTCACCCAGGCTGGAGTGCAGTGGCTGGATCTCAGCTCACTGCAAGCTCCGCCTCCCGGGTTTACGCCATTCTCCTGCCTCAGCCTCCCGAGTAGCTGGGACTACAGGCGCCTGCCACCTCGCCCGGCTAGTTTTTTTTGTATTTTTTAGTAGAGACAGGGTTTCACCGTGTTAGCCAGGATGGTCTCGATCTCCTAACCTCGTGATCCGCCTGTCTCGGCCTCCCAAAGTGCTGGGATTACAGGCTTGAGCCACCGCGCCCGGCCTCATGAGGAAATTCTAATTCAACAACTAATTTACTATCACTGTGAAGTTGATAGTCCATAGGAGGCAGAGAGGACGAGGTCAAGACTACTGGTAAAGCATTATTATTATTATTTTTAGACAGGGAGTCTCACTCTGCTGCGCAGGCTGGAGTGCAGCGGCGTTATCTCAGCTCACTGCAACCTCTGCCTCCCGGGCTCAAGTGGTCCTCCTGCCTCGGCCTCCCAAGTAGCTTGGAACACAGGCATGTGCCACCACACCCGGCTAATGTTTGTATTTTTAGTAAAGATGGGGTTTCCCTGTGTCACCCAGGCTGGTCTCGAACTCCTGGACTCAAGTGATCTGCCCCCCTCAGCCTCCCAAAGTGCTGGGATTACAGGCGTGAGCCACCGTGCCTGGCCTAAAAGCATTAAATCTTATGGGAGAAAAAGGAGAGGATATAGAGAGACAAAATATTCCACTTCCATTTCCCTGTTGTAATTACTGCTTTGTGCACTATTTACCAAAGGCATACCTCTGGATCTGACCTATTTTCTATCTACTTGCTGTGCTTTTCCAAATGGATGTCCTAGAGGCACCCCAAAGTTCAACGTGCCAAATCAAAATGACCTTCCTTTATAATTCTGATCCCCCTACAACCCCCTGAGTTTTATCCTTTGAGTTGCTCAATTTCAAGTCTCTTCCTTACCCTCTATTCAGATGCTCAAGCCTCAGTTCTAGCTCTAAAACATTCCCCCAAATAAGCCCATGCCTCTGATAATGCCCTCCAGGTCCTTTTCTCTTTTGAGCTACTGAAATATCCTCACCTAAGTAGTCTGTTTCAAGCTTTCCCTTATGAAGCTGTCCTCCGTATTTCTACGTTTTCTTTTTGAAGCAAGAATTCCATTCCCTACTCATAAACCTTTGAGGACTGCCATGCTTACAGAATAAAGTTGAAGCTCTTCCGCATGACACTGAAGGCCCTTCGTGTTCTTACCCCAATATACCTTCAAAAAACTTCCCTTCCTTCCTTGCATCTCTCTTAAGCTACTGGACATTGTACATCTTTTTTTTCTTTTCACACGGAGTATCACTCATCGCTCAGGCTGGAGATCAGTGGCACAATCTTGGCTCACTGCAACCTCTGCCTCCCAGGTTCAAGCGATTCTCCTGCCTCAGCCTCCAGAGGAGCTGGAATTACAGGCATCCACCACCACACCCAGCTAATTTTTTGTATTTTTAGTAGAGACAGGGTTTCCCCATGTTGGGCAGGCTGGTCTCAAACTCCTGACCTCAGGTGATCCACCAGCCTCAGCCTCCCAAAATGCTGGGATTACAGCGTTGTACATCTTTTTACACCGCCATCTGCTCAGACTTTTACCTCTCGCAATTATTTTCCCTTTTTTGTGTGTCAAGTACTTTTAAGGCTCAATTGTTAACTTTTTTTTGAGATGGAGTCTTGCTCTGTCGCCCAGGTTGGAGTGCAGTGGCGCGATCTCAACTCACTGCAACCTCCACCTCCTGGGTTCAAGCAATTTTCTGCCTCAGGCTCCCCCGAGTAGCTGGGACTACAGGTGCCCACCACCACGCCCGGCTAATTTTTTTGCATTTTTAGTAGAGATGAGGTTTCACCATTTTGGCCAGGCTGGTCTTGAACTCCTGACCTTGTGATCCACCGTCTCAGCCTCCCCAAGTGCTGGGATTACAGGCGTGAGCCACTGTGCCTGGCTCAACTCAAGTGTTACTAAGGTGTCAGATTCCCAAAGAGGAAGTTTTCTCACCAAAATTAATCCCTTCACCCTACCTTTTTCTCTCTTTGGGCATTTGTTGTTGTAGAATGGGGAATATAGCTTGTATTTTAGTTATGTCTTTTCTCCCCATCCCACCTGAACTTTCAGCTCTGCCATATATCCTTCTATTTCCTTAACATACATTACACATAAGCCCCCACACATTAAATTGCAGACATACTGCTCAAAATGACAAGAGCTGACAAATGCTGGACAAGGAAAGAAGGGTGGTTGAGGTAGTAGGACTACTACATTGTGTAGGAATTTTTATAACCATATGCAAAAATGTGTTAAAATCTGTGAACATGTCCCTTTCTCGAATCACAAATTGATTTGGGAGAGATGTCATAACTCATTGTAGTCAGTCATTAGTATTAATATTTACAAAACACTACTAACAAAAGCTAACATTGGTGACTAAAACTTGGGGGCATCTTCAAACTAAACTTCCAAATGAGCTTCCCATCCATTTGTGAGGAAGGCCTATCTGCATTTGTAAGGAAGGAATGGTGATTCATACAAAACATCAAACAGAAAGTTCCTTTATATCTTCGATCTTCTTTGCTTGACCTGATTGCTTAACATTCCCACTCAAAATCTGTCTCCCTTACTTCCTCTTGGCCTTTTTTTTTTTTTTTTTGAGACTGTGTCTGTTACCCAGGCTGGAGTGCAGTGGCCTGATCCTACCTCACTGAAACCTCCACCTCTCAGGCTCAAGAGATCCTCCTGTCTCAGCCTCTACAGTAGTCCAGTACTATGCCCAAAAACCTGAATCCTGCTCCTGGTAAGAAAATGTAGATTATGGCCAGGCATGGCCGCTCACATTCAGCCAGTATGAGTAGGAGTTAAAAAAATCCAACCACACAAAATCATCTAGTCACACATTCAAACATGAGAAAGCCACACACAGAGAGTCAAGACTATTTTAAAAGGGGGGGCCAAATTATTATTATTTTAAAATTTGATTACAACCAATTTTGTTGGCATTAAAATTAAAGGCATTAAGCTGGAATGGATATATACCAAAACCAGAAATTGAGTTTGGCAAAAATGGGAATAGGAGTTGTTCAGTAATTTCAAATTAGAAATCAATTTAGAGAAACAAACCCCATGCTTACATTGATTGTGCCACAGATTTAAACTTCAGTAGTGCATTAGTAAACTGTTCACATTTAGATCTTCACCTTGAGATTTGACAGCTGTTTCTGGAAAAATATCTCAGTACCTTGTGCAAATAAAATCGGTCTTCCATGTGCCTTAGCACACACTTAAAATTTCTCCATTGTATATATACAAAACACCTGCAATGTTGGCAGGGCAAAATACATACTTTCATAACAAAACTATAATATACCTCTCAAGTATGAACAATATACACATAATACATGGTATACAGTATTTACAAAATATAAAATATAATACAAGCTGTTTGTATGTAATTTTTTAAACTCATCTTTTGCAATTGTATGTTGCAACAAGGCAAATTTCCATTTCTGTACCAATTTTCTCAAGAGTCCAGGGATATTGGAAAAATTATGTTTTACACACATACTGAAATCTGAAATCTAAGTTTGAACTTTCAGGAGCGTTTTTAAGTGTACTGCCATCAGCTCCCTGTTTTGGTTGGAATTTTCAACAGTGCTTCCCATCCAGTGACTAGGAGGCTTTGGAAGAACACTAGGAGAAGGTGGATCACTAAACTTTGCCCCAGCATAATTTTCCTTTTGGCTCACTTCAGTTAGAAATGCTGATTTCTTCAAATGCGAATTTTTAATGTTCTCGGTATTTTTAAAAGGCTTTTTTTCCTGCTTCTGAATTCTGTCAGATGAAACAGAATCCTGCCAAAAGCTGTTTTCATTTCTTTTTGCAGAGGTGATCTTGGTTAGTGGCAAGTTATATTTGCTTTTCTGTCTGTTTATCTTTGGTTGCTCATACAAGTGTATACCATGAACAAGCTGACCGTGGGGAAGGGCAATTTTCTCCGATTTTCCCATCTTTGATTTTAAAACCTACAAAGACAAGAACACAAAAAGTAAATACAGTTTCTAGATAAAAACCAGTTATGAACCTCATATCACATATCTAGTTTTGTTGTGTTTAAGTTTGCCCACAGCCATAGAAAAGAACAAAATTATGTTCTTTGTAATAATACATATGTAGTTGGGGGCCATTACCCTAGACGAATTAATGCAGAAACAGAAAAACAAGTATCACAAGTTCTCACTCATAAGTGAATTTGGGAGCTAAACGTTGCGTACAACATGGATATAAAGTGGGGAACAACAACAAGACACTAGGCACTACTAGACGGGGAGGGGATCTATGGGTACTATGCTCACTACCTGGAATGGGATCATTCATACTCCAAACCTCAGCATCACGAAATATACCCATGTAACAAACCTGCACAAGTACCTCCTGGATAAATAAAATAAAAGCTGAAATTACAAAAACTTTAATTGGGCATGGTGGCTCACGCCTGTAATCCCAGCACTTTCGGAGGTCAAGGCAAGTGGATCGCTTGAGCTCAAGGAGTTCGAGACCAGCCTGGGCAACATAGCAAAACCCCATGTCTACTACAAATATAAAAATGAGCCCGGCGTGGTAGCACGCGCCTTGGGAGGCTGGCTGATACGGGATCCCTTGAGCCTGGGAGGGGGAGGCTGCAGTGAGCGGAGATCCATCGTGCCACTGCATTCCAGCCTGGAGTGCGATACAGACCGACCCTGTCTCTAAGAAAAAAAAACAAAAAAAACTTAAATTTCCCTTGACTTTTAAATTCACTCGTTTGCCACTAAAAATGCAGTTAATCACCACTGCTAGTTACCAGTATGCAACGTGAACCAGCTCTAAAATGTCAAAAATGTCTGAAATAACCCAAGTCGACCTTTCTACATACAACTGTAAGTTAGACTAATGAGCTCTCTTCCAAATACCAGTGCCAGAAACAATGTTTGCTGTGTACCCCCCACTTCCTGGTTTAGTAACTGCTTCAAGAACGCTGCTTCACTAATCTTAATCTTTCCTAACTTAAGTGGGCCTTATAGGAAGTCTTGAACAGATGGAAAATCAAGGTAATCCACTAGATCACTGCACTACCAACGCTTGTAACGCGGTAGTAAGCAAGACACGATACGAAAGTAGAGCACAACTTTCCACGTCTGTAAGGTTCACTGCCAGAGCTCCCTGGTTAGTAGCTGTTCTAGAAAACAGGCCAGGAAACAAGCACAAAAGCTTTTAGGTAATCACGGATATTTCAAAAGTCGTGTAATTTTAAAAGGTGGGAGACACTGAGAAGATAAGTTAAAGAAACACGGTGGGCAAATTTAGTAATTTTTTCCCAAGGGCACAAACCACAAATCCCTAATTCAATGCAACATTCTTCACTAAATAAAGGGAACTTTTTCATTTCATTATTTCGAAAAGAGTCACTGAACTTAAGTCCATCAAACGTTATTTTGAGAAGACTTGGAAATCATTTCGTAGACTTAATCCCATTTAAACTTCTATCCATTTTATTCTAATCCAACAGCACTGCAATCAGCAGTCGCTAACTCTTCTGAAAACTTATTCCGGACACACTAACACGAAGTACACAGTGGCAACGGTAATAAAATGAGTTTTGTGCGGCTCCTGCCAACTCCGAACTTAGAAGGAACCATTAAGTAGGTCAAGCCGGCGGCGGGCAGAGCCCCAGCTGGACTGCGCGTCCCACACGGGGCACCTCATATTTCGGCACAACTCCAAACGAAACCGAGCTGCTCAGAGCCCACTCCACCCCCCACGGCGGGACGTCAGAAACCGTCTCCGCGTTTCACCGACTAGGACTGGGGGTCTCCACAGCCGGGAGGCCGAAAGCGGGGCCCAGTCCTCCCCGGCCGCCCACACTCGGCCTCGCCTCCTTCATGGGCGCCGTAGCGCCGGGCACGTAGCGCGCGCTGACGTCAGCCCTCCCGCGGGCCCCGTCCCTGCCCCCACACCGCCGCGCGCCCGGAACGCCAAAACCCCCTGGAACGCCGCCAGCCTTCTAAATCGGGGCTGTTGCTGGGGCGCAGCGGCGCTTTTCATTGGCCGACTCCTGGGAGCCAATCAGAAGCACCAGCGCATGCCTCCCCTTCCCCTTCTTCCCCAAAGCAAGAATGGGAGAGGGCGTCACGGAAACTTCCCTCCCGGAGTAAAACAGCCGCCACCCCGCCCACCCGCCCGACCCCCGGGTGCAGGACCTGCAGCCCCAGAGCTCAAGCCGCCACCGTGTAAGGGGCCCGACTCCCCAAAGGCCCGTGTCAGCCCTTACTTCCTTTCCTGAGCGGGGTTTTGGCCGGGAGCTCGGAAAAAAAACCGCGGGCCGCCAACGGGGGCAAAGTCGCGGACTGGCTCCTCCGTGCGGGTTGCGGCTCAGGACTCGGGCCAAGGAGGCGGCCGGGCCCGGGACCTCCTGCCGCTGCTCCGCTCGCCGGTCGCCGGGCTCCGGCCGCCCTCCAGACTGGGCCGGCTGCTGCTGGTACTGGTGGGAAGCGGCTGGGCAGTTGCTCCTGCGGGGCTGGCCCGCACTTCTTCTTTCGCCGCTTCTTCGGCGCTGCCCGGGTCAGGAAGCAGGTGTCCTCCCGCCACGAGAGGCTGCCTATTGGTCTTGGTCGAGGGCGGTTGGGCAGAGCTGCTGGAGTGCGAGGCTGCGGGGTCAGACACGGGCCATCTCCCCTAAGAAGTGAGGGAGGAAGAGGGTCGGGGGCAGTGCCCGGGGGTCCGGGATCCGGGGTAAAGGAGGCGGAGCCGTGGTCACCATCGGGAGGGCCCCGAAGTAACCGCGGGAGGAAAAGCCAAGCGGCGCAAGGCGGCCACCCAGGACGAGCGGCTCCCGCTGCGGGACGGAGACGACGGTCATAGCGCTAGGAAGCTTGTCGCTCAGCAACGAGGAGAGAAGGTGAAGCCAGTGAAAATAGGGTGACGGCGATGGATGCTGCTAGGAGAGCCAGAGAAGATCGCGGAACATGACTCGGGCGGTGGCGGCGCAGCAACAAACAGCCACAGCCCCAGCTCTGAGTGTTGTTATCGGAAGCTCCGCCCCGCGCCCGCCCACTTCCCTGCGAAAGCCCAATCAGAGTATGACAAGGCAGGCCACGCCCCCTCGCTCCGCCTCCGCCGCTTTGGGTAGACACACAAACAACCAGCTTGCTGCAGCCTGGCACAAAGAGCGCGCACTGCGCAGGCGCTGCCAGGGAGCTCTTTCGGGAAGAGTCGGTCCCGCGAACAATGAAATTGGGTGTCCGCCCCACCCTCCTTACCCCTCCCCAGCACGGCCCCGCGCTTCGCCCGGCTAGGGAGTGGTGGGACTGAAAGGTCCCGGCGGAGTTTCTTGATGGGGGTGGGGAAGGGAGGGGCAGGGGAGGGCGGCAGTAAGAAGGGGACGGGGAAGTGGGGACGGCTCTGGCAAGGCCACGGTTGCCGCCTCCGCTGCTGACCTTGGGGAAGTATCCGTTTTATTTTCAGCCCAACATTACAGCGTTATCATTTTAAAATAAAGATTTCTAAGTACGCTGTAAGGATTTCTTCTCTAGCAATCGTGGAGAAAATCAGTCTACATTTAAATTGTATCTACTGAAGTGTGGCTCACGCTTCTTTCATTTACTTGGTTCAGCATCGCTGCTTATTAGTCCCGGTGATCAGAGTTAAAATCAAAGCGACTTACTGATTGAATTAGCCCCTCAATGTATAAAAAGTTATGCGTAAATCCATAAATGGAAGCTGGAGTTTTTACTGACTTCATACTTGAAGGATTGTGAGACTTTGGGATCGCAACATTGTGCCTGGTTACTTGAGGAGGCGGCAATCCGGCTTGCATCTCAAAGGGAGAAAGTGAAACAGCTCTGCAATATACAGAGTATTTTGTTAGCTGCGTGTAGATAGAAGTTTCTCATGATCTCCCCGCACTGCTCAACCACAGAAAAGAATTGTGGCCATAATTTATCAAGCATTTATGTTCCAGGAACTGTTATTTACATAAATTGTCTCACTTTAACCTCACAACAACCCTTATGAATAGGTACTAAGAAAAATAGATCAGACCTCAGCTCGGCGAAGTAGGCAGGCTGTCATTCTATTCATTTCACTACTAATGCCTGGGGCAATTGTTTAAAGGCATTTTGTTCCTGATTAGCTGCCTACGCATTATCTTTATGTTTCTGGAATTTAAGATAACAAAGAATGTATAGCTAGTCAAAAGCCCATGATATTGTATGGTAAACATACACATTCATGGTAAACAATTTAGGAGCTGCCTCTTTTCCTTTAGAAACGTACTTGTAACTTGCTAATCTGAGTGTATGTTCAGGGCAGCTTGAATCTGTGGTCCTGGGTTGCGGTCCTCAAGCTTGGCCTAATTTTGCCTCAGCTTCTTTTTAGAGGGACACTACTATATTTTATCCCCATTTTACAGCTGGGGAAACAGGCTTAGAAAGGCTAAAGGACTTGTCAAAGATCAAACGGTAAGTTAACATCAGAATTTGATCTCCAGTCCAGGTACGGCAAGACAAAAGTTTTCTTTCTTTTTTTTTTTTTTTTGTTTGAGTCTTGCTCTGTGGCCAGGCTGGAGTGCAGTAGCGCTGTCTCGGCTCACTGCAACCTCCGGCTCCCTGGTTCAAGCTATTCTCCTGCCTCAGCCTCTGAGTAGCTGGGATTACAGGCACGCGCCACCACACCCAGCTAATTTCTGTATTTTTTTAGTAGAGACGAGGTTTCGCGGTATTGGCCAGGATGGTCTTGATCTGACCTCCTAATCCACCCGCCTTGGCCTCCCAAAGGGCTGTGATAACAGGCGTGAGCCACTGCACCCAGCCCTGCCACACTAGATTCTATGTTACTAGGAAGACCACAGTAATCTTACACTTCTGTATCCTCACCGCCTCTCCGCTAGTTTTCAGCTTTGGAGTAGTAAGCAGTTAGTAAGCAATGAAACGTTTTATGATTGATGGACGGATTGAATATCCAGAAAAATGCTTCCCAATCACTTTATAAACTTTTTTTTTTTTTCTTGAGATGGGGTTTCTTTCTGACACTCAGGTTGGAGTACAATGGCATGATCTCAGATTACTGCAATGGCCGCCTCCTAGGCTCAAGCGATCCTCCAACCGCAGTCCCCCATGCCGCTGAGTAGCTGGGACCAGCAGGCACACCCCCCCCACTCCTGGCTAATTTTTTGTGTTTTTAGTAGAGGCAGTGTTTCATCATGTTGCCCAGGCTGATCTCGAACTCCTGAGCTCAAGCGATCTGCCTCCTCTGCCTCCCAAAGTAATGGGATTACAGGAGTGAGCTACCAAACCCAGTCAACCTTATAAGCTTTTAAAACTACCTTTCAGGCCGGGCGTGGTGGCTTACGCCTGCAATCCCAGCACTTTGGGAGGCCAAGGCGGGTGGGTCACCTAAGGTCAGGAGTTTGAGACCAGCCTGGCCAACATGGCGAAACCCTGTCTCTACTAAAAATACAAAAATTAACCCGGCATAGTGGCGTGTGCCTGTAATTCCAGCTGCTAGGGGGGCTGAGGCAGGAGGATCGTTTGAACCTGGGAGGTAGAGGTTGCAGTGACCCGAGATCATGCCATTGCACTCCAGCCTGGGCAACAGAGTGATACTCCGTCTCAAAAAACAAACAAAAAAACTACATTTCATTCCGATTGCTGAATTTTACTCATTTTTGTTTCTGCAACATGTAATACATAGTAAGTGCTCATGTTCATTGGATGAGTGGGAATCATGTACATCCAGAGCTGCGAAAGAATCTTTTTCAAGGTACTCTCCTTCTGTCATCTCATTTTGTTCTTACTCTAGCACTTTAAAGTAGATATAGACAGGTCCTATTTAACGTATGATGTAAATAAATCTAAATATATAGTAATGTGTGTGGGCGGGTCACACAATGAGGTAGGAATAACTCGAACTCCTGATGCCTAGTCCAATGTTCTTTTCACTATATCCCATGGTTTTTAGGCTTGACTTTATCTGGGGATAATATCATACAGTCCTGGAGAATAATTTACCCTTCAGGGACCTGGTCATTGGTAGCCAGCTCTGTGGGGCCCTTGGTCAAAGATACTTATCATTGTCTATGTGTATTTCTTGGGTGAATGTTGGAGTAATTATGTGTATAACTTATCATTTTGAGGCCTTAAGGGTAGGCTTCATGTTTGCCCTGGGTTCTGTACTGTTAGAAAAGTAACCTTGCAGCTGTGACCACCTGGGTGATGGATGCTAAAATTGCTAAAATGCTGCCCACCACTAAGAAACAGAATGGGAGCTGAAATGGGGCACCAGAAGAGAGCAGTTGAGGTGTTATAAACTAGATGATTGGATTTAGTGTTACTCTGTGTGTGTAGTCTTTGTAAACTCTTAGTCTTTAGTAATGTCTAATTTTACTGTTTAAACCTAAGTGTTTTAGGTTTAAACATATAGTGTTAGCTGTGCTATATGATATAAAGGAAAAAGATCAGCCTGGGTGCGGTGGCTCATGGAGGGCAAGGTGGATGGATCACTTGAGGTCAGGAGTTGGAGACCAGCCTGGCCAATATGACAAAACCCTGTCTCTACTAAAAATACAAAAATTAGCCAGGCGTAGTGGTGCATGCCTGTAGTCCCAGCTATGTGGAAGGTGGAGGCAGAAGAATCACTTGAACCTGGGAGGTAGAGGTTGCAGTGATCTGAGATCACGCCACTGCAGTCTAGCCTGGGTGACAGAGCAAGACTTCATCTCAGAAAAAGAAAAAGAAAAAAATCATATCCTTTTGCTTGGGCCCAAAAGGCCAATCTTGGAGGTAACAAGATATTCCAAGGGTAAAGGAAATTTTAGGAGGACTCTCAGAGTTTTTGAAGCTTTTGTTCCAGTGTGTACGTCTTGGTTTTATTTTGTTAAGCTAATCTTTAGAAGAGTTAGAAGAAAAATAAAAGATTGGAAAGTAAACCAGGTATTAAAGAGCAGAAAAAAGAGGTAATGCCCGTATATGAAATAAGCAACTTACCCGCATTAACACTAAGCAGAACTCCAAATTCCACTTCCCTCTCTTCTATCTTCCTTTGTCTCTCATGTATTTTACTTCTGTCCTCTTTCTCTCCCTCTGTCTGTGTGAAATGTCATTTTTCTTTCCTCCTACCCTGAATGTCATTTTTTTCCTCTTTATATAGGCTTTATTACCATTTACTCTACCTATTATTACTTCGATTTTTTTTTTTCTTTTCTTTTCAAGACAGGGCTTCACTCTGTCACCCAGGCTGGAGTGCAGTGGCGCAGTAACAACTCACTGCAGCCTGCACCTCTGGTGTTCAGGAGATTCTCCCACCTCATCCTCCCTAGCTGGCGCATGCCACCATGTCTGCTAATTTGTGTGTGTGCGTGTTTGGTAGAGACAGGTTTTTGCCATGTTACCCAGGCTGGTCTCGAACTCCTGAGTTCAAGTGATCCACCCACTCTGGCCTCCCAAAGTGCTGGGATTACAGGCCTGAGCCACCCCACCCAGTCTGTTGCTTAGATCTGTAATGTCTAAGGTGTGAGGGACACCTGTGTGAAAAGAGGAACACTTAATCCAACTTCTATTTTGCTTTTTTTTTTTAGACGGTGTCTGGCTCTGTCGCCCAGGCTGGAGTGTAGTGGCATGATCTTGGCTCACTGCAACCTCTGCCTCCCAGGTTCTAGCGATTCTCCTACCCCAGCCTCCTGAGTAGCTGGGATTACAGATGCACGCCAGCACGCCTGGCCAACTTTTGTATTTTTAGTAGAGATGGGGTTTCACCATGTTGGCCAGGCTAGTCTCAAACTCCTGACCTCAGGTGATTCACCCGCCTCAGCTTCCCAAAGTGTTGGGATTATAGGCGTGAGCCACTGCACCCGGCCTTCTGTTTTGCTTAATGCTCAAATTATTAATCTTTCAAATTTATAAAATAATAGTCTTCTAAACATAAAACAACCAGGAAATCAAAATGTTTTGTTTAGCAAGTAAAATTTTCCTAACATTTCAGCATTGATTATAAAATTTATAATGTACTCTGAAGAGTTCAAATAAAATCTAAAATTTGTGTTAAAAGCAAAATATGCACAAATTTTCACAATAATGACAAATTTATGACACTTGGAGTGCTTATAAAGTATGTTACCATAGATTGAAATTAATGTCTCCATTATCCCTATACTTATACCTCTCTGGGGTTACAGGTTTGTACAGGTTATAATTTGCATGAGGGTGCCTGGCAAAAGAGTCAAGGGGGAGCTGAAATAGAGCTTTGACTCTGCTCTTGAAGCCATCTTCCCAGGGGCTGGGGCCATCTGGGCATTGCTATGATTTGAATGTTTGTGTCTTCCCCAGATTCTTATGTTGAAACCTAATAACCAATGTGATAGTATTAGGATGTGGGGTCTTTGGGGAGCGATTAGGTCATCAGGTTGGAGCCCTCATGCATATGATTAGAGGCCACAGAGGCCCCTCCTCCTTGTACCATTGAGGACACAGCAAGAAGTTTGCAGTCTGCAACCCAGAAGAGGGACCGCACCAGAACCCAACCAGCTGGCACCCTGATCTTGAACATCCCGGCCTCTGGAAGTGTGAGAAATAAATCTCTGTTGTTTGTTGTCTGCCCAGTTTATGATATTTTGTTATAGCAGCCAGAATGGATTATGGCAGATGTCTTTTTCTTATTGGTATAAAGGTGTCAAAAGGACTAATGGCAGCCTTAGGATACAATAATAATGATGGACATTTGATTCTATTTCATCCTCGATATAAAATCAAAAGAAAAAGTATGTTATGGCCGGGTATGTTGGCTCATGCCTGTAATCTCAGGACTTTGGGAGGCTGAGGTGGGAGGATCGCTTGAGCTCAAGAATTTGAGACCAGCCTGGGCAACATGGCAAACCCCACAAAAATTAGCTGGATGTGGTGGTGCCCTCCTGTCATCACAGCTACTCAGGAGACTGAGGTAAAAGGATGGCTTGAGCCCAGGAGGTCAAGGCTACAGGGAGCCATAATTGCACCACTGCCGTCTAGCCTGGGTGACAGAGTGAGACCCTGTTTCAAAAAAAAAAAAAAAAGAATAGAGAAAGCATGTTATTTAGACCAGCTGATGTTTAACCAATTGCATCTTAGCTGGGTAACAGTCTCCATTATGCCTTCCTTACCAGAGCCTTGCTCTCATTGTATACATTGATCAAGCTTTTAAAAATCCTTGCCATTTGCAGAATGTATTTATTTATTTAGTTAGTTTATGGAGATAGGGTCTTGCTCTGTTGAGCAGGCTGGAGTGCAGTGGTGATCATAGCTCACTGTATCGAACTCCTGGGCTCAAGGAACCCTACCACCTCAGGTTCCTGAGTAGCTGGGACTACAGGCAAGTGCCACCACACCTAGCTAATTTTTAAATGTTTTATAGAGACAGAGTCTTGCTATGTTGCCCAGGCTGGTCTTGAGCTTCTAGCCTCAAGCATTTCTCCCACCTGTACCTCCCAAAGCACTGACATAAGTCAGTGCCCCTGACCCTGCAGAACTTTTAATTTCTGGTAACTTGATGCCTCTCCCTGAAATACAGTGTATTTTTTAAGTTTCAGTTGAGTAGCCTTGCAAAACCTAGTTTCTTATCATTATATATTGACCTGGCCTGTTAATCATTTTTACAGACTGATTTTGCCTCATTAAGTTGTTATAATTAATAGAGTCATTGAAAGGGTTCATCATGCATGAGATAGGGATAGAATGTGCATGGTTAGCTGTCTTCTTCAGGGCATTTGATTTGGCAAATCTTCATCTTGAAACACACAATTGAATTCTGTTTCTACATGGTCCTGTGTGACTCTGGTGCTGACTGACTATTGGATCTCCATTCTGCCTGGCTGGTAGGTGTGACAGATGCTGTGGAGCAGTTCTTTCTGTTCTTGGTATGGCTAATTGTTTTTCCAGGACTGCTTGACTGATGCTCACTTCCCACTATTCTTCTCTCCCTTCTTTCACAATGAAAGTCATGTCTGTGCTTTATAAACTAATATACACTTTAGGTGTAAAAAAAAATCATCCACACATATAACTTTATTTCTGCAACTTTTAAAAAATTAACATCTATATTATCACATTCACTATCTTTTATAGTCAAACTGTTTATTACGAAATTTTTCCTTTGGAGAATCATTATGGACTTTAATAGATTCAAATAGTTTTTATTTTATTTTATTTTTTATTTATTTTTTTTTTTGAGACGGAGTCTTGCTCTGTCTCCCGGGGGAGTGCAGTGGCCGGATCTCAGCTATGCAAGCTCCGCCCTCCCGGGGTTCACGCCATTCTCCTGCCTCAGCCTCCGGGTAGCTGGGCTACAGGGCGCTCGCCACCTCGCCCGGCTAGTTTTTTTTTGTAATTTTTAGAGAAACAGGATTTCACCGTGTTAGCCAAGAATGGTCTCGAGTCTCCTGACGCCTTGTGATCCGCCCGTCTCGCCTCCAAAGTGCTGGATTACAGGCTTGAGCACCGCGCCCGGCTCCAAATAGTTTTAAGTTATCCTAATCAGTTGTCCTTTTTTTTTTTCTCAGAACTTAGGGTGTAGCCAGTGAAAACCAAGATATTTCTATTGTAGCAGTTTTGTTGCCTCAAGTATTACCCCAGCTCTTTGTCTCACAACCAAGAAAATTAAGGAACATGGACACCAAGAGTGAGGTGGGAGCAAAAGTTTAAAAGACAGCAGAGGCCGGGCACGGTGGCTCAAGCCTGTAATCCCAGCACTTTGGGAGGCTGAGACGGGTGGATCACGAGGTCAGGAGATCGAGACCATCCTGGCTAACATGGTGAAACCCCGTCCCTACAAAAAAAATACAAAAAACTAGCCGGGTGACGTGGCGGGCACCTGTAGTCCCAGCTACTTGGGAGGCTGAGGCAGGAGAATGGCGTAAACCCAGGAGGCAGAGCTTGCAGTGAGCTGAGATCCGGCCACTGCACTCTAACCTGGGCGGCAGAGCAAGACTCCGTCTCAAAAAAAAAAAAAAAAAAAAAAGACAGCAGAGAGGGAGTCTGAGTGGGTTGCCATTTTTACAGTTGAATACAAAACTTTTATAAGAAACTCACCTCTTCTCTGTAGCTGTTTGTGTAACTTCCCTTATATGTGAAGCTGTCTGTGTAACTCCCCTTATCTGTGCAGCTGCAGACATGTCTTTAGTCAAACACAAAGCATAGCTTCTCTTGTTTGTGCAACTGTGGATATGTTTTGGGTAAGTACCCCGACTCTGTACAAGTTCCCCTGGAGCCCACCGTGTACATGCCTGAAAAGGGGAGGAAACTTTTTCCTGGGAGTCACTGACTACACCAAGAACAAAGGCTTCTGTGTTGGGCCTTGCTTTCTTTTCTGTGCAGTTGCAACCTGAGTTTTTCCCCAGGCTGCTCTATTGGTGCCTGTAGCTTGATTTCTCAGGCTGTCTTTCTGTTTAAAAGAATTTTACCAAAGACTAGCTTTAGCTGTCTGCCCAACTCATTTTTCCTTTTATCCTCCCGCACTATTATCTCTTTAGCACTTCTCCCAAATATTTAAGAAAACATTTTTGCTTTATATCCATAACAAGATGTTCCATACTTATCTTGGCCTTTCTCTGATCCAAGACATGAAGTGAGCTATTCTATTCTATAAGAAATTTTCATTTCTTTAAATGAAGAAAAAGCAGCAAAATCTGGGCATCAGGGATCAACATCAGATTGTTCCTCATGAGACTTGAGATAGGAAAGTGTTTTTCCTACTCTCCACTCACACACTCACAACAATCAACACAGCACACTTCTGTGACCAGATGCATGGAGTTTTCCCTCACACACCAAGCACTTTAGGGGGCAACAACTGAGTGTCCTATATCTATCATTCAATTTAATTCTGACACTGTCTACCTGGAGTTAGAGTCAGATCCCATAGGTTAAGGGCTCAGTCCCACAAGACTGCCGCCACTTCGGACACCAATGACAAGTAGTAGGTTGTCACCTATACTTTATTTATTTATTTTTGACACAGGGTCTTGCTCTTTCACCCAGGCAGGAGTGCAGTGGTGCTATCATAGCTCACTGCAGTCTTGACTTCCTGGGCTCAAGTAATCCTCCCACCTCAGCCTCCTGAGTAGCTGGGACTATAGGCGTGTGCCACTACTTCAGGCTAATTTTAAAATTTTTTGTGGAGGTGGGTTCTCACTTTGTTCTCAGGCTGGTCTCAAACTCATAGGCTCAAGTAGTCTTCCTGCCTCGGTCTCCCAAAGTGCTGGGATTACAGGTATGAGCCACTGTGCCAGACTTCCCTCTACTCTCTTCTAGAGTTAGATTAATTTGCTAAAACAGATCACAGAACTCAGGGAAACACATACTTTTACCGGTTTATTATAAAGTATAGATAGGATACAGGAGGCCAGGCACAGTGGCTCACACCTCTAATCCCAGCACTTTGGGCAGCTGAGGTGGGTGGATCACCTGAGGTCAGGAGCTCGAGGCCAGCCTGGCCAACATGGTGAAACCCTCTCTCTACTAAAAATACAAAAATTAGCCGGGCATGGTGGCGGGTACCTGTAATCCCAGCTACTCAGGAGCCTGAGGCAGGAGAATTGCTTGAACCCAGGAGGCAGAGGTTGCAGTGAGCTGAGATCACGCCACTGCTCTCCAGCCTGGGCGATACAGTGAGACTCCGTCTCAAAAAAAAAAAAAAAAGAGAGAGAGAGATTATTGTTTACATTATTTTTTCTTCATTGCAAGAATTAACTTAGGTTACCTAACGTAATGGGTTGTTTTAAGGATATGCACACATAGACATAAGGAAGACAAGAAGACTGACCACATACCAGGCCTCATAGGATACCAGGAAAACTTTCATACCCAGAACTCATGGAAGGAACAAGAATTATAATGTAGTACCTGACTGACTTGAAACGACATTTGGAAACTCAAAATTGATTCAAGATCCAATACAGCCTTAATTACTAGGTTACTTGTTACTTCTTAGCAAATGTTTGTTGAGCCTTACTCTAAAAGACTTAACCACTCTGTTTGTTCTTTTTCTGTATTTCTACTTCTACTATCACTACCACCTAGCTCTCTGTTTACCTAAAGTTCAAATTCCAGAGAGAGGGAAGCTGATTGGTTCAATATGGATTGGACCAGACAGGATAATTGGATGGTTAGTCAATATAATCTACATTCAGCAGCACTCTCTTACTAGACCTGTCCTGGGTGGCTTCTGGCCAGGATGGTGAGGCACCTGTCTATAAAGAACCACTGAGGTCCATTTCAGGAACTGTGGACAGACAAAGCATTGAGAGGATTGGCCAGGCCAATGTGGTAGTTTTAGGAGGTTGAGATTGTTTCAGGAATGAAAGCAAGAAACCCAGGGCAACTTGAGGAAGTAAGAATCCTAGGGCAACTCTAGGAATTTCTGACTTCTCTTGGAAAATTGAATTCCTTCCTTCCTTCCTTCCTTCCTTCCTTCCTTCCTTCCTTCCTTCCTTCCTTCCTTCC
>NW_016806491.1:1367458-1386492 GCF_001698545.2 Rhinopithecus bieti
CTTTCTTTCCTTCCCTCCCTCCCTCCTTCCCTCTCTCCCTCCTTCCCTCCCCTCCCCTTCTCCCTTCCTTTCCCTTCCTTTTTCTTTTCTCTTTTCTTTTCTTTCTGACAGGGTCTCACTCTGTCACCCTCGCTGAAGTTCAGGGGCTCAATCATAGCTCACTGTAGCTTTGACCTCCTGGGCTTAAGTGATCCTCTCACCTCAGTCTACTGAGTAGCTGGGACTATAGGCATGTGCCATTGTGCCTGGCTAATTTTTTTTTCTAATTTTTAAAAATATTACAAAAAAGTAGTTTATGTAGCTTTACAAAAAAGAAATGGGGTCTCGCTGTGTTGCCAAGGCTGGTCTTGAATTCCTGGGCTCAAATGATTTTCCTGCCTTGGCCTCCCAAAGTGCTGGAATTACAGGTGTGAGCCACTATGCTCAGCCGGAAAACGGAATTTCTAGTAACACTGTCTCATTGATCTCTGGTGGAGCAACAATTGGCTGAAGCTGAGTAGAGAATACCCTCTTAAAATAAGACCTGTGCTCACCCAGCTTCTTTCGCTCCTTTACTTTTACCTGACTCTGGGCAAAAAGCTTGAAACTCCTACAAATATAGACTGGAGGCAGTGAGGCAAATGGTACTAACTCAACTGTGGGCACTTGGGGACTTGGACTAAGATAGTTCAGAGGAAATGGAAGCGTAGACGTCGGAATAAAAACCTGAGTCCTGGTAACTGGTGACATTGGTCAAGCTGGGAGACTAGACAGGGTAGAAAAGATGAGGGTCAGGAGAGGCGACAAGAAAGAAGAGTAAAAGGGTGGCTCACAGGTTTCCAAATCTAGTTGACTTAGAGAGGAACGATAGCTTTGACAGGGATATGAAAACCAACAGGACAATTCGGAGAGAAAATATGATTATCTTATTTATTTATTTTTACTTTTTTGAGACTGAGTCTTACTTTGTCCCCCAGGCTGGAGTGCAGTGTTGCAATCTCAGCTCACTGCAACCTCTGCCTCCTGGGTTCAAGCAATTCTCCTGTCTCAGCCTCCCAAGTAGCTGGGATTACAGGCGCCCACCACTACACCTGGCTGATTTTTTTGTATTTTTAGTAGAGATGGGGTTTCACTAAGTTGGCCAGGCTGGTCTTGAATGCCTGACTTCAAGTGATCCACCTGCCTTGGCCTCCCAAAGTGCTGGGATTACAGGTGTGAGCCACGGCACCCAGCCATTATCTTGATTTTTTGTTTTTTTGAGACAGAGTCTCTCTTCATCACTCAGGCTGGAGTACAGTGGCATAGTTTCGGCTCACTGGACCCTCCACCTCCCTGGTTCCAGTGATTCTCCTGCTTCAGCCTCCTGAGTAGCTGAGACTATAGAAGCCCACGGCCATGCCTGGCTAATTTTTGTATTCTTAGTAGAGACGAGGTTTCATTATGTTGACCTGGCTGGTCTCGAACTCCTGACCTCAAGTGATCCACCTGCCTCAGTCTCCCAAAGTGTTGGGATTACAGCACTTGAGTCACTGTGCCCATCTGATTATCCTGGTTTAATAACATTTTCTTTCTCTTTCTCTCTCTCTCTCTTTTCTCTTTCTTTCTTTCTCTTTTCTTTCTCCCCTTCCTCCCTCCCTCCCTCCCTCCTTCCTTCCTTCCTTCCTTTCTTCCTTCCTTTCTTCCTTTTTTCTTTTCAGACAAGGTCTCACTGTGTCACCCAGGCTGGAGTGCAGTGGTGCGATCATGGCTCACTGCAGCCTTGACTTCCCTGGCTCGAGCCATCTTCCCACCTTAGTCTCTGGGTAGATGGGACTAGAGGCTCATGCCACCAAGCCACGGTAATTTTTTATTTTTTGTAGACACAAGGTCTGGCTATGTTGCTCAGGCAGCTCTTGAACTCCTGGGCTCAAGTGATCTTCCTACCACATCCTCCCAAAGTGCTGGGATTACAGATATAAGCCACCATGCCCAGCCAGGTTTTATTTTTCATGTTCTTCACTTTCAAGCCTGGTAAAACTGGATGCAGAGGGTTCACACTTGTAATCTCAACACTTTGGGAGGCTGAGGCAAGAGGAGAATCACTTGAGGCTAGGAGTTTGAGTCCAGCCTGGGCAACATAGCAAGACCCTGTCTCTATGAAAAAATTTTAAAAATTAGCTGAACATGATGGCACACAACTGTAGTCCCAGCTACTCAGGAGGCTGAGGTGAGAGGATTGTTTCAGCCTGGGAGGCTGAGGCTACAGTAAGCCATGATTGTATCACTTCATTCCAGCCTGGGCAACAGAGTGACTCTGTTCCCCCAAAAAAGAAAAAAAAAAATTCCTAATGAATTGAAATTTTATGTTTTCTCTCTTAAAACAAAAGAATCCCCAAATAACTAAGTTGCTTTTTAGTTGCCTGCGAACCATTTATACAAAGAGTGTTCCTACGCTTGTGCAAAATATGGAAATCTATTTATTTAATCATTCTGGTTATCCTTGGTTATTTGACTTGACATCTCCAGAATGGGAGTAAAATTATTTTCAACAAGTTTAAAATAAATTAAGGAAAATGGATTGAAACATGCCCTGCCAAATGTCATTTACTTTTCAGGCCTCAAGACAGTCAGTTCATTCCTGTCCTTCTAATCAGCTAAAATTCCATAAGGGAAATAGCATATTTCATTTTTACAAAATACTGCAGTGCCCCAATTTTTACAGTATTTGAATTTAAAGTGATATGATAGAATAGAATTTCAGGCTGCAGAGCTCTTTCAACTATGTGATAGTAAAAGGTTACAAAATGAACACTTGTTTTGGAGAAATGCTTATAATTTTTTAGCCCGAGTGAGACTGTATAGAGAGTTTTTTCTTTTCTTTAGTTTGTAACACTGGAACATAAGAAGAAAATGAGATTTGATTAATGATTTTCTGGCAATTCATACTAAGAAAAGAACATTTTCATGTCCTTATAACATCAGAAAAATTTAGGATTTGTACAAAACAATCAAATTGACATTGCCTGATTTTTTTTTTTTTTTTTTTTTTTTTTTTTTGAGACAGGGTCTCACTCTGTCACCCAAGCTGGAGTACAGTGGTGTGATCTTGGTTTGCTGCAACCTCTGCCTCCCGGGTTCCAGTGATTCTCTCACCTCAGCCTCCAAGTAGTTGGGACTACAGGCATGTACCACCAAACCCAGCTACTTTTTGTATTTTTAGTAGAGATGGGGTTTCACCCTGTTGGCCAGGCTGGTCTTGAACTCCTGGCCTCAAGTGATCTGCCCGTCTTAGCCTCCCAAAGTCCTGGGATTACAGGCATGAATCATCGCGCCCAGCAAGCTATCTTTATCATGTTTTTATTTTATCCTTCAAAATGTAAGGTTTGTACAAGAAGACAAAACTGACATTCCCTAAGTTATGTCATTTTTAAAATTCCTGAACACACAGAGAAAGACCAGAAGTATGTTTGGATTTCAGAGCTGAAGAGCAAGCACAGCCACCTTCACAGGAAAGCTCAGGATGAACCTGTGTAGTTGATATTCTGCCAAGTTTTATTTGAGACATTGATTATGATTCACAGCCAAATATGACTTATTGCTATAAATGCTATATCTAAAAAGATGGCATTAGCTTTTTGAGTTTCAGGGCAGAGGAGAGGGTGATATTTTAGCCTAACTTGTAAATTAGCATATTACAGTTATTCTTAACATATACAAGTGCATATAATGTGATTGGTTTAAATATTGACACTCATATTCTTTAATTTCTAATGTTCTTTAAGATACTTTTTTTTTTTTTTGAGACGGAGTCTCGCTCTGTCGCCCAGGCTGGAGTGCAGTGGCCAGATCTCAGCTCACTGCAAGCTCCGCCTCCCGGGTTTATGCCATTCTCCTGCCTCAGCCTCCTGAGTAGCTGGGACTACAGGCGCCCGCCACCTCGCCCGGCTAGTATTTTGTATTTTTTAGTAGAGACGGGGTTTCACCGTGTTAGCCAGGATGGTCTCCATCTCCTGACCTCGTGATCCGCCCGTCTCGGCCTCCCAAAGTGCTGGGATTACAGGCTTGAGCCACCGCGCCTGGTCTTTAAGATACATTTAAGCCAGAGTATCACTTGAGCCCAGGAGTTGGAGACCAGCCTGGGTGACATGGTGAGACCCCTCACCACTGCAAGGACTAAAAAATCAGCTGGGCATAGAGGTATGGGCCTGTAGTTCCAGATACTCAGGAGGCTGAGGTGGGAGGATCACTTAAGCCTAGAAGGTTGAGGCTGCAGTGAACCATGATTGTGCCACTGCACTCCAGCCTTGATGACAGACTGAAACCTGTCTCAAAAAAAAAAAAAAATAAATAAAGATAGAGCCCAGCCAGATAGATCATCCCATAGGAAAGTCCACAAGCCAGTGAACTGCAGGGGCCAAGGGTAAACTTCCTCTTTGACCTCTGAAGGTTTGCTGAAAAATCAGCTCACAAAAGACGTTAATTGGAGAAAAGGCATAGAAATTTTTCCTGGGGAGAATCACAGAGTGATTACTCACCCCACACTACCAGGGAGTTTAGAAGCTTCTATATCATCCTGGCAAAAAGGCTGTGGGAGGAAGAAGAATCATTCTGTTTAGGGGATTAGTAAAGAGAATGAATGATAGGGGAACAGAGCTTAATTTATACATTATCTCCTGAAAGAGTCTCTTCAGATGTGGTCTTACAGGAAGAGGAAGAAAAAAATTGTTCCTTTTGGTGGGTCTGGATCTTAGGCAGATGAAGGAACTTCAGCTTGATCCTGTGCTTTGGGAGAGATGGTGGGGAGCGTGGTCAGAGAAAGCTTGAAGCCTCTTCCATTTAGCACATCTAAGCACTATATTTTGGGATACTGGTTTCTGAATCCCCCAACAAACTCAGAGCATACAATTGGCCTCTTACTGCAATATCCTAAAGTGTAAGCAGCCAGGCAAGGATGACTTAGTTTTTGAGGATCAAACCATACATACAATTAAATAGGAATAAAAGGAACCTGTAGGACATAAATACAGCAGAAGAAAAAATGTTTAAAGCCCCTCTAATTAATAGCCTCACTGTGTTAGAAATATAGTACATACATGAAACAAAAACAAGATACAATACAAAGAAAATTTAAAAACTTGCTGGGATCACAGGCGTGAGCCACCATACCCAGCCGAGAATCTGACCAGCAGAGCCTAGCCCAAATTATCAAATTGTGAGCAAATAAAGTGGTTCCTTTCTATATCTCTTTTGTCTTCTTCAAGGTTATCACTGGTCTCTTCTTACCAGTTTAATATCTGATACGTCCTCTGTCTGAGGACAATATATTAAATGGATTTTTGGAGCAGGGAGATGGAATAGGAGCTTGCTCCATCCACTCCACGCATAGACCTGGTATTGCAGTACCTCCAGGATCCTTGCTCTGTTGCCCAGGCTGGAGTGCAGTGGCATGATCTCGGCTCACTGCAACCTCTGCCTCCCGAGTTCAAGCAATTCTACTGCCTCAGCCTCCTGAGCAGCTGGGATTAGATGCACCTGTCACCATGCCTGGCTAATTTTTTGGTATTTTTAGTAGAGACAAGGTTTTACCATGTTGCCCAGGCTGGTCTCAAACTCCTGACCTCAAGTGATCTGCCCACCTCAGCCTCCCAAAGTGCTAGGACTACAGGCATGAGCCACTGCACCTGGCTAATTATTTATTTTTTGTAGAGATATGGTCTTGCCTTGTTGCCCAGGCTGGTCTTGAACTGATGGGCTCAAGCAGTCCTCCTGCCTTGGCCCCCCAAAGTGTTGGGGTTACAGGTCTGAGTCAGCACACTTGGACTTTTTATTTTTGAGACAGGGTGTGGCTCTGTCACCCAGACTGGAGTGCGGTGACATGATCATAGCTCACTGCAGACTCCAACTCCTGGGCTCAAGCAATCCTTCTGCCTCAGACTCCCAAGCAGTCGAGACCACAGGCATGTGCCACCACACCTGGCTAACCCCTGCACTTTTTGTAGAGATGAGGTCTATGTTACCCAGCCTGATCTCGAATTTCTGGCCTCAAGCAATCCTCCCTCCTCATCCTCCCAAAGTGCAGGGGCTACAGGTGTGAGCCACTGCACCAGCCCCACATTACAAAGCTTTTAAAGTTAGGCCCAGAAGGTCCAAGGTTGTAGTACAACATGATCATGGTTGTGAATAGCCACTGCAGTCCAGCCTGAACAACACAGCAAGACCTGCTTCTCTTAAAAAAAAAACAAAAACAAAACAAAACAAAACAAAACAAAACAACAACAACAAAAAAAATCTCTTGGCTGGGCGTGGTGGCTCATGCCTGTAATCCCAGCACTTTGGGAGGCCAAGGCAGGCGGATCACCCGAGGTCAGGAGTTCAAGAACAGCCTGGCCAAACGGTGAAACCCCGTCTCCACTAAAAACACAAAAATTAGCCAGGTGTGGTGGCACATACCTGCAGTCCCAGCTACTTGGGAGGCTGAGGCCGGAGAATCGCTTGAACCCGGGAAGCAGAGGTTGCAATGGGCCAAGAATGCACCAGGTGACAGAGCTAGACTCTGTCTCAAAAAAAAGACAGCCTTCAGAAAACAACGTTACTCAAAATGCCTTGTGTTTAAATTTTAAAACTTTATTGGCTGACAGAAAACTGCCATACTTTCTTTCCACTACCGTCCTGGGATTCCTGAAATAAATTTGCAAAAAGAAGCATAGACCAAGAAGGATTCCTTAGGTGCTCAACAGAATTTAAAGAAGTGGGAAAGATAAACTTACAATTAGAAAATAAAACTTTTCTCTCAGTTAAAAAAATTTTGTTTCTTTGTACATATGTAGAAAACTCCTATTTATAATGTCTTTGGAAGGATACTCCATTTTGTAATTGTGGTCTTCCAGATTCTTCTGGGTTACAGATGATGAGATGTATTCCACGGTACTAGCATTTCCGATAAATCCATGTTGTCTGGAAGATACTTCCTTTCAGCTTTCTGACATAAAGAATTAGTAGAGGGGCAAGAATTCTTTCCCTGTTAGTTTCCACAATGCGGCACACCATCTCATCCAAAATGATGTGTACTTTATCCAAATTAAACATTTTGTCTAATTCACTCACTCGGCTGAAATACTCATCTAAAACTTCCACAGAGTTATGAATGAATTCATAAATAGCCATCTCTGTCTCAGTGTCATCAACTCCAACCACAATGAAGAGAGCTGCATACTGCCGATGTATCAGCTTAAAATCCTTATATTCAATGAAAGAGCATTGTTCATTGGATCGAGAGAGACATCTCTTTACGACTTCTGTTTCCAGAAGTGTATGCTTATTAATATCCACATGTTCATAGTACTTAGAAAGTCGAGTCTGCCCTTGTTTATTCACCATGAGGAAAAATTTTATCATTTTTCTTTCCTGGCCAGTATTTTTCCAAATGTAGTTCAAAAGTTATGACAAGGGATGGCTGTAACTGGAACCTGTGCTGCTCGGAGTGTGATGGTCCTCTCAACGACTTTTCCGGGAGTCCCCTCCCTCTTTCCTGCAGTAGCTTGCTCCCCAACCTTCACTAGCTACGCAGTGCGGGCCTCCTCAGGGCAGCTGTTTTGGTTTTTAGTATGGCGTCTGCCATGCCCGGCTAATTTTTTTAAAAAAATTATTTGTATTAATGGAATCTCCTTGTGTTGCCCAGGCTGGTCTCAAACAACTGGACTCAAGTGATGCTCCCACGTTGGCCTCCCAAAGTGCTGACGTTACAGGCGTGAGCCACCACTACAGTCTTTCTAAGGGAAAAACAGGTCACCCGCAAAGCATCAGAATTGGAATAGTATCTGCAATCTCAGTTTGAAGCTAGAGGACAATGAACAATGACTTCAAAATTTCAAGGGTAAATTAATTCCAACTTAGAAGTCTGTTTCCTATCAAACTGGCAATCAGACATAAGAGTAGAATAAAAATCTTCCAAACACCTAACACCTCAAGAAATTTATTCCCGATGCAGTCTTTTCCAGGAAGCTACAGGAAGAAGTGTTTCACTGAGGAGTGTAAACCAAGAAAGACCAAGACATGGGATCTAGGACGCATGAGAGCTCACTCAGGAGAAGAGTGAGAGGAATTTCCGGGGGGGAGGGTAAGAGGCAGTCTCCACATGGCATCTGTACAAGAGGGCCCGAGGGAGACTAGCCCAGCCTGCAGCAGGAGGACAGATGAGTCCTGGGGCAAGGGGAAGGTTTCAAAGAAGAAGATGAAATTGCTGGAATTCTCCGTATGTTTGGAGAACTTAAGAAGAGATGTACACTTCCGGCAGAGACCTTGGGGATGAATAAATGCTGGGTAAATAAAAAATGAGGTTAAAGAAAAGAGTGTAGGAGAGCCAGAGATCACCTCTATTCCCGCTGTTGGTCTTACGTGGGTTCTTCAGTTTGTTCTAGAACCCAAATCGACACCATGCAGATTAACAAGAGAAAAGCATACAAATTCATTATTTTTTTTTGTTTTGAGACAGTCTCCCTCTACCACGCAGGCTGGAGTACAGTGGTAATATCTCAGCTCACTGCAACCTCCACCTCCCAGGTTCAAGTGATTCTCCCACCTCAGCCTCCCAAGTACCTGGGATTACAGATATGTGCCAACACACTTGGCTAATTTTATTTTAGGAGAGATGAGGTTTCACCATGTTGGCCAGGCTGGTCTCGAACTCCTGACGTCAAGTGACCCGCCTGCCTTGGCCTCTCAAAGTGCTGAGATTACAGGCATGAGCCATCGCACCGGGCCCAAATTAGTTAGTATTACACATACATGGGGAGCTTCACAAGAGCGTCAAGTCCAAAAAATGGCCAAAGCAAGACACTTTTATACTTTTGGGACAAAGAATGATAAATCTGAGAAGAAAGCACAGGACAAAGGGGACCTGAGTAGGAGCAATACATTTCGAGGGGTGTCATTAGGAGACATATGGAAGATAAGGGTGATTTCCATAAGTGTATCTGTCAGGTAATTGCAATCCCACTCTGAGGTAATGGCTCTTTTCTGAGCCTGGTGTGGGAGAGTGCCCCTCCCAGAGGAATGTTGATGGCTTGCTGCATGTGAGAGAAGATGGTCAGCTCACCCTTTCCGAAACTACATCTCCAATGTTTTCAACTCAAAATAATCAAAATACCAATTTGGTATATTTTGGGAAGGCATATCATTCACTTCTTCAAGCAAGTGTAAGGCACTTATTAATTGCAAAAAAAGAGAAAAAGTACAAGACGTTGTCTCTATAGCACAATTCATTATACATGTAAACATAAAGATCAATAGAACCCAAACTTAAGACATAACTGTATTAGGAGGATGGGGAAGGAGAATGTATGTATATATTTAAATGACTTTAGATGACATTCTGGGTAATAATAGAGCTAAAAACCTCATCTTCATAGTAGAAGTAATCAGTTTATATCTAAAACCAAGATATAAAAATTATAGCACTATACGGGCCAGGCACAGTGGTTCACACCTGTAATCCCAGCACTTTGGGAGGCTGAGTTGGTCAGATTACCTGAGGTCAGGAGTTCCAGACCAGGAACTCCACAGCTGGCCAACATGGTGAAACCCCATCTCTACTAAAAATACAAAAAAATTAACCAGAAGTGGTAGTTCACGTTTGTAATCCCAGAACTTTGGGAGGCCGAGGCGGGTGGATCACTTGAGGTCAGGAGTTTGAGACCAGCCTAACCAACATGGTGAAACCCTGTTTCTATTAAAATACAAAATTAGCCGGGCATGGTGGTGCATGCCTGTAATCCCAGCTACTCAAGAGGCTGAGGCAGGAGAATCGCTTGAACCTGGGAGGCAAAGTTTGCATTGAGCTGAGATTGTGCCATGCCATTGCACTCCAACCTGGGCAACAGAGCGAGACTCTGTCTTAAAATATATATGTGTGTGTGTGTGTGTGTGTGTGTATAAAATATGCATTTTATTTTAAAATATGAAGGTATACACTGAAGGAAGAAGAAGGATTGAAAGGTTGTCTGGGGGAGGAAGGAGCAGACAGGAAGCAAGGGTGGTTAGAGGGAGTCCAGGAGACCTCTGGGATTGTTTTAGACCTGGTAGTACTTACTTTACTTCAAACAACAACATGAATTTTTTTTTTTTTTTTCCTTTTAAGACAGGGTCTCACTCCATCACTCAGGCTGGAGTGCAGTGGCACAATCACAGCTTACTGCAGCCTCAACTTCCTGGGTCCAAGTGATCCTCCTACCTCAGCCTCCTGACCCAGTCTCAAGATGAAAATAAAAATAAAAAATATATAAAATGAACAAACAACTGTATGTGATGCCAAAGTGAGCATGTCTATTTAAGTCCTTAAACGTCCTTAAATTTAAGTCCTTAAATGTCTATTCCCCAAATTCATATGTTGAAATTCTAATCCACAAGGTGGTGATATTAGGAGGAAGGGTCTTTGGGAGGTAATTAGGTTATGAGGACAGAACCCTCATGAATGGGTTAGTGCCTGTATAAGAGGGAACCTAGAGAGATCCCTTGCCCCCTTCCACTGTGTGAGTTACAATGAAAAGATGATAGTCTATGGGGGAGTGAGGCCTCACCAGACAATGAATCTACCAGTGCCTTGATCTTGGACTTCCAGCCTCCAGAACTGTAAGAAATACATTTCTGTTATTTATAAGCCACAGTCTATGGTATTTTGTTATGGCAGCCCAAATAGACTAAGGCAAATCCTTTGCCCATTTTTTAATCATATTGTCTTTTTGTCATTGAGTTATAAGTGTTCTTTATATAGTTTATATAGTAGACCCTCATCCGGCATATGTGACTGACTTTTCTGGCTGCAGGAACAAAATCTCTTGCCATTTTTTGGTCAGGATATTCTCAAAAAAACAAGGTTTTGGTTTGAGCACATTTACCACAGGTTAAAATCCATATTTTAAATGAACATCTAAGAATATCCTATACTTCTTTTTGATACAGTAGTTTCTGCTACAGAGGTGCTATTAGTATTTTTCATCATCCCACTGCATTCCAGCCTAGGTGACAGAAGGAGATTCTGTCTCTTGAAAAAGAAAATTAAAAATCACAGGCCGGGCGCGGTGGCTCAAGCCTGTAATCCCAGCACTTTGGGAGGCCGAGACGGGCGGATCACAAGGTCAGGAGATCGAGACCATCCTGGCTAACACGGTGAAACCCCGTCTCTACTAAAAAATATAAAAAAAAAAAAAAAAACTAGCCGGGCGAGGTGGCGGGCGCCTGTAGTCCCAGCTACTCGGGAGGCTGAGGCAGGAGAATGGCGTAAACCCGGGAGGCGGAGTTTGTAGTGAGCTGAGATCTGGCCACTGAACTCCAGCCTGGGTGACAGAGCGAGACTCCTTCTCAAAAAAAAAAAAAAAAAAAAAAAAAAAAAAAAACCGGGTTCGTAAGTTGACCAGCTTATTTTTCCAAAAAATTAGATTTTGGAGGCTTACTGCTGTCTCATGCTCGGCTGCTCACTGGTTCCAAAGGTCAGGCATAATTTATCTCTCAAAATTCACTCACCCTTATTACTTTGATATAACAGCAACACCATTGCCACCAGGTTCTCAAAAGTGCCAAATTTTCTATTTGCTCAGCGCATATGGTTTCTTTCTTTTCCAGATTTTCATATGTGAAAAAGCAAGATTCTGCTTACTTTACAATCTTTGAGTGGTACTGGTATTTTAGAAGATGGATCACATGAATCCCTTGGCTTCTCATACTCCCTGGTCACTGACCAATGTATATGCACCTTATTTTGCCACTCTGGGAGTCTTTAGAACCCACTTATTTTCCAGACAAAGAAAGTGAAATAATTTAGAATTAAGGGTAGTGGCCGGGCATGGTGGCTCATGCCTGTAATTCCAGCACTTTGGGAGACCGAGGGAGGTGGATCACCTGAGGTCAGTAGTTTGAGACCAGCCTGGCCAACATGGTGATAACCCATCTCTACTAAAAATACAAAAATAAGCCAGGCGTGATGGCACATGCCTGTAATCCCAGCTACTCAGGAGGCTGAGACAGGAGAATCACTTGAACCCAGGAGGCAGAGGTTGCAGTGAGCTGAGATCGTGCCACTACACTCTAGCCTGGGCAACAGAGTGAGACTCTGTCTCAAGAAAAAAAAGAGAGAGAGAGAAAGAAAGGGAGGAAGGAAGGAAGGAAAGAAGGAAGGAGGGAGGGAAGGAAGGAAGGAAGGAAGGGAGGAAGGAAGGAAGGAAGGAAGGATGGATGGATAGAACCCAGCATGTAGGGACTGAGCACTGTGGCTCATGTCTATAATCCCAGCACTTTGGGAGGCCGAGGTGGGAGTTTGAGACCAGGCTGGCCAACATGGTGAAACCCCGTCTCTACTAAAAATATAAAAATTAGCCTGGGGTGGTGGTGTGTGCCTCTAGTCCCAGCTACTTAGGAGGCTGAAGCATGAGAATCACTTGAACCCAGGAGGCAGAGGCTGCAGTAAGCCAAGATCACACTACTGCACTCCAGCCTAGGTAACAGAGTGAGATTCTGTCAAAAACAAACAAACAAACAAACAAACAAAACACACACACCACGCAGAATGGGAGAAATTATTTGCTAATCATATATCTGATAAGGGACTTGTATCTAGAATATGTAAAGAACTCTTACAACTTAATAATAAAAAGACAAACCAATTTTTAAAAAGGCAAAGGATTTGAATGAACATTTCTCCAAGGAAGATATATAAATAGCTGATAAGCACACGAAGAGATGTTCAACATGGTTACTGTAGTTATTAGGGAAACGCAAATCAAAAGCTGAAATGAGGTACCACTTCACATCCACTAGTCCGGTTAGAATTTAAAAAGATAGAAAATAATAGGTGCTGGTGAAGATATGGCAAAATTGGAATCCTTATACATTGTTGGTGGGATTGTAAAATGATGCAATTGTTTTGGAAATAGTTTGTCAATTCCTCAAAATGTTGAACAGAGTTATTTATGACTCAGCAATTCTACTCCTTGGCATATAGCCATGATCATTGTAAACATATGAGCACACACAAACGTGTACACAAATGTTTATATCAGCATGATTCATAATAGCCAAAAAGTGGAAACAATCCAAATGTCCATCAACTAATGAAACGATTAACAAGATGAGATATATCCATAACATGAAATATTATTTGGCCATTAAAAGGAATGAAATACTGATACATGCAGTAACATGGATGAATTATGGGAACATTGTGCTCAGTGAAAGAAGCCAGACACAAAAGGCCAACTTTGCATGGATTCCATTTATATGAAGTGTCCAGAAAGGAGAAAAACCATAGAGACATAAAGTAAATTAGTGGCTTCCAAGGGCTGGGGGAAGGGAGACAATGGGGAGTGACTGCAAATAAGTATGGCGTTTCCTTTGGATTGAAAAAAAGGTTCTAAAACAAGATAGTGGTGATGATTACACAATTCTATGAATATACCAGAATCCACTGAATTGTAAACTTTAAAAGGGTGAATTTTATGTTACGTGAAATGTATCAGCTGGGCGTGGTGGCTCACGTCTGTAATTCCAGCACTTTGGAAGGCCGAGGCAGGTGGATCACCTGAGGTCCGGAGTTCAAGATCAGCTTGGCCAACATGGTGAAACCTCATCTCTACTAAAAACACAAAAAAATTAGCCAGGCATGGTGGCAAGCACCTGTAATCCCAGCTACTAGGCAGGCTGAGGCAGGATAATTCCTTGAACCTGGGAGGAGGAGGTTGCAGTGAGCCAAGGGAGTGCCACCGCTCTCTAGCCTGGGTGACAAGAGCAAAACTCCATCTCAAAAGAAAAAAAAAGAAAAAAGAAAATATGTCAATAAAGCTGTTATATTAAAAAACAAAGACTCAGTGTTTTTTTTTTTTTTTTTTTTTTGAGACAGAGTCTCGCTTTGTCGCCCAGGCTGGAGAGCAGTGGCACCATCTCAGCTCACTATAACCTCCACCTTCCAGGTTCAAGCGATTCTCATGCCTCAGCCTTCCACGAGCCTGGGATTACAGGCATGTACCACCACATCTGACTAATTTTTGTATTTTTAGTAGAAATGGGGTTTCACCATGTTGGCCAGGCTGGTCTCGAACTCCTGGCCTCGAGCAATCTTCCTGCCTGGGCCCTCCAAAGTGCTGGGATTACAGGCGTGAGTCACTGTGCCTGACCTCAACTCAGTGCTTTTTAAATTTACCAGTTGAGCTCAGAATGAAGTGAATTCTTAGACACAGAAATATTCTTTCCAAGTGGGAAATTCCTCTATCTAGCCTCTCCATTAATTAATTCATCTCTTTAATGTCTGTCAAGTTTTTAATTGAAATATCACATCTTCCTTCCCAGGGCACTGCTGTACAGATTTCAGTAAAATTTGTGGAAGCTTTTGAATTTTAAACAGACAAAACAGAGCTGCTTTGATTATAAATGATATAGGGTACCTGGCATGTTCATCGTATGTTTTATTTTTATTTTTATTTAATTTTTTTTGAGACAGAGTCTTGCTTTGTTGCCCAGGCTGGAGTGCAGTGGCACGATCTCAACTCACTGCAACCTCCACCTCCCAGGTTCAAGCAATCCTTGTGCCTCAGTCTCCTGAATAGCTGGGACTACAGGCCTGCACCACCACACCTGGCTAATTTTTGTATTTTTAGTAGAGATGAGGTTTCGCCATGTTGGCCCAGGCTGGTCTTGAACTCCTGGACTCGAGCAATCTTCCCGCCTGGGCCCCCAAAGTGTTGGGATTACAGGCGTGAGCCACCGAGCCTGGTCTATTATATGCTTTAATATGTGGCCCTATTTGATTACGTAATACATATTTAAGTAAACCATTTTAGCTGGACTGTTTCTGAATAAGAGGAAGCAATACATTAGACCATAAATAAATAACTTTCTCTACTCTAAAACCTTTAGTGGGACTTACCAAAATAAGCAAGTCTTGCCCTGTAGCAAAATGATAAATAAATATAGCTTTTAGTGCTATAAAAGAAGAAGAAAAAAGTGTCTTTAAGAAGGATTTGAGGGGCACTGCCATAAGATAGGTGGGTGCAGGATGATGTGTATAAAGTCTTTAATAAGCCTCAAATATATTGTACTTTTTCCTGCTTTCAAAGAACTTATACCTTCTTGAGGAGGCAGGCTTTCCATGAACAATGTAATTAAATGGGATAATGTACGAAAAGCACATGCTTTTGGTTCACATTAAATAAGACCATCAGGCCGGACGCGGTGGCTCATGCCTAAAATCCTAGCACTTTGGGAGGCCGAGGCAGGCGGATCGCTTGAGGTCAGGAGTTTGAGACCAGCCTGGCCAACATGGTGAAAACCCGTTATATGGTTAGGCTTTGTGTTTCCACCCAGATCTCATCTTTAATTGTAATCCCCACGTGTCAAGGGAGAGGCCAGGTGAAGGTAATTGAATCATAGGCGGTTTCCCTCATCCTGTTCTCATGATAGTGAGTTCTCACGAGATCTGATGGGTTTATAATGGGCTCCTCCCCGCTTCACTCGGCATTTCTCCCTCCTGCTGCCCCATGAAGAAAGTGTCGTGCTTCCCATTAGCCTTCCGCCATAACTGTCAGTTCTCTGAGGCCTCCCCAGTCATGAAGAACTGTGAGTCAATTAAACTTCTTTCTTTCCCTAAATTACCCAGTCTTGGGCAATTCTTTATAGCAGTATGAAAATGGACTAATACATCTATCTCTACTAAAATACAAAATTAGCCAGGTGAAGTGGCCAATGCCTGTAATCCTGGCTACTTGGGACGCCAAGGCATGAGAATCGCTTGAACCCGGGAGGCAGAGGTTGCAGTGAGTAGAGATCATGCCACTGCACTCCAGCCTGGGTAACAGAGTCAGACTCTGTCTCAAAAAAAAAAAAAAGAAAAAGAAAAAATTCGTCAGAATTCATTTATTTAACTTTCTTTCACTGAAAACTTAAGTGCCTTCTATGTACCAAGCACTGTATTAGACTTGGGAATTGTGTTAAACAAGGATCATGTTTAGGCCTCCCAAATAGCAATGTAGGCATTAATGCAAAAGGTGTCAGAAGTTAGTATAGGATGAAGTGCAATAGAGATAGTTTATTTCTTAGAAAAAGCTTCGGAAAATTCTAAGCACAAAGGTTGGACTTGTTATCTGCTTACTAAAATGTGACTCTTTCAGGTTGCAGCAGCAGTCACCTACATTCATTTTTTCAGTGCAGAGCTGGACTACTTGTCATGGAAGGAAGGTGAGCAGTATTTGGGGCCTGGCTAGGGCTGCTGACAGCTGGCCAACTGTATCTTTTCTCTGTAAAGCAGGTAAGGAAAATACACAGTAAAGGTGTCCTTGGTGGTGCTGGCCCATAGCTGGAAGAGCTTACAAACCAGAAAGTATTACCTAAGGCCTTTCTACCCATGGTTACAAGCCATTACAACATGCTGGGGATTTACTCGTCTTACGTCTGTACCTAGTAAGAGTCTGCTATATTTCCACCAGTTCCCCAACGAATGGGGCAAAGCTGTGGCTCTGCCAGCTAGACTCAGGAAGTTACAGAGGTACATATATAATTATGTCACCAACTTTTCTCCTTCTGAGAGCCAGCTCCTTCCACACACACCCAGCAGGCTGAGCTCCATTGTTTCTTCTTCAGCCTGGGCACTGAGGCATGCTTGTTCATGAATGTACCTGAGCTTCTGAAGCTGTTGTCTCTCCTTCCTGAAACTGCATGATGTGTTTTCTTGTCCTCAACACCCCACTTCCTTGGGGTTTTTATTTGTTTGTTTTTAGAAACAGGGTCTTGCTGTGTTGCCCAGGCTGGTCTCAAATTCCTGGGCTCAAGCGATCCTCCCTTCTTGGTCTCCCAAAATGCTAGGATTTCCGGTGTCAGTCCTTTTCTAGGATGTCTAGTCCACTCGCTTTTACCCAGGACAAACATTGTCCCCCAGGGACTCACCTCTATCCAGTTTTCCTGCGCAAGGCTGCCAGCTGTTTCATACATTACTGGAAAATTGTGCAATTCTAAGAAAAGAGGCTGGAGGCTGGGATTATGTGCCAATATTAGAGTCTGAGGTTTCTGGAGGGCTGGGGGCTCTGTCACAGAGAAGATTGTTATCCTTGTCACAGCAACTATTGCTCTAGGACGGCAGTTTCAGAACGTGGTCAGAGAAACCCTGGAATCTCTGAGATCCTCCCTTTTCCAATCACCTATCTGTATGAGGTCAGATTTCAACCAAAACACTTCTCAACAGATTGAATGCAGATGTAGGTGTGAGAATCCAGCTCTCTTCTATCAAGAGATTTGCAAAAAATTAAAGTTTTTGTTTTAATTTTAATACAATAAATATTGACACAACCCATGCGAAGAAATGCCGTGGAGTCCTCAATAATTTCTAAAAGTTGTAAGGGGGTTCTGAGATCGAAAGTTTGAGAACTGCTACTCTAAGCTACTCTTGGCCCTACTTTGTTCTTCCCATTCATCCTGAGGGACCTCATAAGACTCATTGCTTCGACTACCATGTCCAAGTTGGTGATTGTTGTGGTCAGTACATAAGCTTCTGTGTGTTGTTCTGCAAGCGCCTGGGATAAGGGAAATAAGATTGCCCCTGAGAATTAAACTGGATAAATCCATATACAGCAGATATGACACACCATTCACATATTCAACAAATATTCATTGAACACCTACTCTGTGCCATACACTCTTCTCAACACTGGGCTTACAAAACAGAAAATACCTGAACATCCTACTGGGGTATACTGAGAGATGATAAAAGAGTATAATGGGGTCTGGGTATGGTGGCTCATGCCTGTATTCTCAGCACTTTGGGAGGTTGAGATGGGAGGATTGCTTGGGGCCAGGAGTATAACACTATCCTGGGCAACAAAGTGAGACCCTGTCTCTACAAAAAATTTAGGAAAAAAAAAAAAAAGAAATGAAAGTAATGTGACAAGAACTGTATGTGTGTATGAGTTTGTGTGTATATGCCTGTATTTTCTTTCTTTCTTCCATAAATTATTCCCCAATAGCCATTCTGCTAGTAGCCCTCCTGGGAAGTGGTGTCTACAAATTTCATCTTGGTGAGGAGGCAGATATGATGTAAGACAAGTTCCTTCCAGTCATGGAGGTGGGGTAAGGAAGAGAGCCAGGACGGCAGACCTTAGAATTGGCAGCTCAGCCGGGCGCGGTGGCTCAAGCCTGTAATCCCAGCACTTTGGGAGGCCGAGACGGGCGGATCACAAGGTCAGGAGATCGAGACCATCCTGGCTAACACTGTGAAACCCCGTCTCTACTAAAACATACAAAAAACTGGCCGGGCGAGGTGGCGGGCGCCTGTAGTCCCAGCTACTCGGGAGGCTGAGGCAGGAGAATGGCGTGAACCCGGGAGGCAGAGCTTGCAGTGAGCTGAGATCCGGCCACTGCACTCCAGCCCCGGAGACAGAGTGAGACTCCGTCTCAAAAAAAAAAAAAAAAAAAAAAAGAATTGGCAGCTCAGGGACAAGGGCAGACCAGCATCCTTGCAGCACAGGTTGGCCACCATCCAGAGGAGAAAAGTATGGGCTATGAGCCACCATGAGGTCACCTAAGCACCACCCTTCAAACACCATCTTAAAGAAGGAAAAGAAAAAGGGAGAGAAACAGCTCTAAGGCGGAGTTATTAGCTGGAATGCGGCCTTAAGTCCGAAGAGTGAGATACTTTTATTGGTAATTTTAAGTTCCATTTCAAACATTTTATTTGCATGTCTGAGACGTAGTGTGATAAAATTTCACTCTGTGTGCATTAACGTTTTATTGTTCCTGGGCTGTGTCTGAAGCCTTGAGGCAGGGAACTCAGGCAAAAATGGCTCTATTAAACTCTTCCTTCTCATTCAATCTAAACCCAAGTGTTACCATCCAGATGGTCACATGGGAGAAAGGAGGCTGAAAAGAAGACCCCAGGAGGCAATGAAAACAGGATGCAATCTCTTCCTTGTTGAATTGTGCATTTGCACTTTCAAAGTCAAAGTCTTTCTCAAATTTCATTGGCCCATCTCGCCGAATACCAAATCTTCCCCTGCCACCCCGATGACCCCCACGCCCTCTCCTTGGAGCTGAAGGAGCACCTGGAGCTA
>NW_016806491.1:1387744-1420142 GCF_001698545.2 Rhinopithecus bieti
CAGGTCTTTTTCTCCTGAAGGAAACAGTTCCATCCTCTTAACCACTTAGGCTACCTGGAAGGGAAAAGCAGAAGAGCGAAGAACTGGTCACTTATCATGTGTAGCCTGCATTTAAGAAAGAAGAAAGGGCTACAGAGGGAAATAAAGGGCGGGTCTTTTTCTGAGGGTGCCAGAAAATTCTGACCTTCTGACAAGATGAAAAAAGACAGACAACCCCTCTCATGTGGCCTAATCAGTGTCCCTGGAATGACTCATCAGATTAGGGGCTCCTTCTTGGAGTGGGAATGAAGATAAGGACCAAGGAGGAACATGGATGAACTCCTCTCTCTTCATACCCGAACTCACAGTATCCCTAAAAGGCATTTTAAATGGAGAAATTGAGACTCAAAGTAGAGAAAATAAAGTGAAGTCATACACTAGGAGCAGAGCCAGGTTTTGAACCCAGATTTGACTGGTTGTAAAGTATAGCCAGTTCTGGCCAAACCCCAAGACTCCCCACTTCCACTCCCCATCAGAACCTATTTGGTTTTCTGAGACAGAGTCTTGCTCTATCACTTAGGCTGGAATGCAGTGGTGGGATCATAACACTGCACCTCGAACTCCCAGGCTCAAGTGATCCTCTCACTTCAGCCTCTTAGATAGCTGAGACTACAGGTACATGCCACCACACTGGGCTAATTTTTTTTATTTTTTGTGGAGATGGGGTCTTGCCATGTTGCCCAAGCTGGTCTTGAACTCCTGAGCTCGAGAGATCTACCCACCTCAACCTCCCAAAGTACTAGGATTACAGGCGTGAGCCACCTGACCCAGCCCAGAACCTGTTTTATTTAGTGGAGGCAATCTTTCTTGCATCTTGCAGTCTTATGTCTTTTCCTACCCTGGGATATAAGGTGAAATTCCTTGTCTAGAAGAACCACAGCTATAGCAATTATTCATCTATCCAGCAAATATTTGTTGAGCATGAGGTCTGTCCCTGGTTCCGGGTCATGAAATCACTTCTATGATTAATTCAATTCCCTGAAATGTGATAAGCAGTTAAATGGATCCAGCCCTAGGAGAACTGATTGAAAAGTGAGGAAGTAGAGGGTGAGAGGACAATGACCAACATTTAAAAGCCCTAAAGTAGCTGAGGTTCCTCACTGAGGGTAGGACAGGAACTATGCTGTTTACACAAAATGAGATGGTGTCAGTGAAGATTTCTGGGGGATGGGGGAGAGTGTGTGCACATACTCGTTTCTCCCTGATCGTTTTCTGTGCTGATGAAATCTTATTCTACAGATAGATTGTGCTTTTTTTTTTTAAATTCATTTTTTGAAGCTGATTGGCAGTTTGTAATCTTTCCAACCTTTTCCTGAGCAATTCTAATCACCTTTCAGCTTTTTTTGAGGTACTATGCAAAGCAATCTAATTGTTGACATAAACCAATGTTGGTTATACAATTAACCCTAGCACAGAGTGGATTTATCTACTCTGGTTTATCCTTAGCAAAATGTAAATCCCACACCTACCACAGTTTCAAACTACTTTCCTTCAGCCTTCTATTAATGTAAGTTCAGGTAATATTAACTTAAATGTGGTTTGCATGATCAATCTGTTCTCTAAAGTTATACAATGTTTTCCAAATCAAGTATGCTTAATTTTTAGATCATCTAGGGGAAAATAGAGCACAATAATAAATATCAAGGGCCCTGAACTTCACCATCTAGGTGAAGCCCCAGTGACTGCATTTAGTAGCTCTGTGACCTTGGCAGAAGCATTGAACTTTTCTCTGCTTTTTCTTATATATAAAATGGGGATAATAAACAGCTTCTTTTCCAGAGTTGAGAGGGGAATAAATGAGTCAGTACTGCTCAGTAGGAAATACATGAAAGTCGGTAAATGTCAGTTTATTTTTTATTTATTAATTTTTTTCAGGCCAAGCATGGTGGCTGTAATCCCAGCGCTTTGGGAGGCCAAGATGGGTGGATCGCTTGAGACGAGGAATTCAAGACCAGCCTGGGCAACATACTGAGACCCTGTCTCTACTAAAAAAAAAAATTTGCTAAAAAGTTAAAAACATTTTTTTCTTTTTCTTTTTTTTTTTTTTTTAGACAGGGTCTTGCTCTGTAGCCCAGGTTGGAGTGCAGTGGCATGATCATGACTGACTACAGCCTCAACCTCCCGGGCTTAAGTGATCCTCCCACCTCAGCCTCTGTAATAGCTGAGACTACAGGCATGAGCTGCCATGCCCAGCCTAATGTCAGTTTTCACCATTATTAGTTTTTAAGTTTCTTTCCCTCTGCTGCCTTCCATTTGAACAATTAAAGCCATTTATTTCATTTAAAAAACCTGATTAAATAATATTTATTGATTCTCTATTAATTATTGGTAAAAGATGCAGAGCAGACACAAAAAGATGAAACAATAAAAACTACCCCTTAATCCTAGGCCTAAGAAATATAACCACTTTTAAAACAACTTTCAAGAAATCTGGCCGTGCACGGTGACCCACACCTGTAATCCCAGCACTTTGGGAGGCCAAGGTGGGCAGATCACTTGAGGTCAGGAGTTTGAAACTAGCCTGGCCAACATGGCAAAACCCTGTCTCTACTAAAAATACAAAAATTAGCCAGGCGTGGTGGTACATGCCTGTAATCCCAGCTACTAGGGAGGCTGAGGCAGGAGAATCACTTGAACCTGGGAGGCAGAGGTTGCAGTGAGCTGAGATTGCACCACTGCACTCCAGCCTGGGTGACAGAGTGAGATTCTGTCTAAAAAAAAAAAGAGGGATGTCAGGGGGGTGCGGACTTGCTTTGGCTGGGCTGTCGTGGCGGTCGTTGGGTGGGCTCGGGTGCCGGCGTTGATGGTGCGCTTTGTACCCACTGGATTCAGAAAGTACCCAGAGCCAGCGCTTCGCCCTGGGCTCAGAGCCACTCATCCGACCTGCGCCGAGCTGCTCGCGCGCAATGCGACTGACAACTCGGGTGGTCTGAACCGCCTGGACTCAGAGGTCCATGGCGAGCACGGCGTGAAGTACCTGAGCAAGGAGGAGGCCCCAGGCCGTGGACAGGAGCCATTTAACGAATACCAGTTCAGCGTGGACCAACTTATTGACTGGCCTGGGCTGAGCTGTGCCACAGCCATCGCCAAGCATATCCCCCCACGTCCATGTCCAGGAGCCCCCTACTGTCTGGTCATCTGTGGCCCGGGGAATAATGGAGGAGGATGGTCCTGGTCGTGCCGACACCTCAAACTCTTTGGCTATGAGCCAACCATCTACTACCCCAAAAGGCCTAACAACCTCTTCACCTGGCATTGGTGACTTGTGCAGAAAAGGAACATCCCTTTCCTTGGGGAAATGCCCCTCAGAACCACGATGATTGATGAACTGTATGAGCTGTGGTCGATGCCATCTTTGGCTTCAGCTTCAGGCGATGTTCGGGAACCGTTCACAGCATCCTGAGCGTCTGAAAGGGACTCACTGTGCCCCATTGCTAGCATCGACAGTTCCTCAGGATGGGACCGTGGAGAAGGGAAACTCTGGAGGGATTCCAGCCAGACTTGTCATTCTCACCTCACTACGCCCCCAAAAAAATCTGCAACCCAGTTTACTGGTCGCACCATTACCTGGGGGGGTCGTTTTGTGCCACCTGCTCTGAAAGAAGTACCAGCTGAATCTGCCACCCTACCCTGACCACCGCGTTGTTCATCGTCTGCAGTGAGGTGAAAGGGGTGGGTATTCTTCCAAAAGACTTAGACCCCTTCTCTTCGGAACTGTGGAATCCTGGGAGCTCCTCTGGCAAATAAAGGTCAGTGAATGGTGGAAATCAGGGAGCAACCCTGGGATTGGGTGCCATCTCTCTAGGGGTACACAACGGGAAAGAGGTTGCTATGGTATTTGGAAACAATGAAAATGGACCTGTTAGATGAACAAAATAATAAATAAATAAAATAAATAAATAAATAAAAATAAATAACAAGAAAAAAAAAGAAAATCTATTTACTAGACTTACTAGACTTTCTAAGAAATGTCCAAAATGTTGATTATTTGGATTTATAGAAAGAAAAAGCTCATTTGTACCAACGTGCTATTTCTCTCCCTTGACTGTTTCAGTAGGAATTTGTGTATGAGTAAACAAATTTCTAGTCATCACATAAAATTTTCTTTGCCAAGAAAGATTAATGAATCATCCTCAATTTCCACTCTTGTCTCCTCTGACACAGCCTCAGAGGAACCCACTATCATTACACTTTTCCATCTCCATGCCTTCACGTCCTCATTTGAAGAACAGGGACAGCGAGAACTTGACGCACTTCTGGTCCATGTTTCTCACACAGGGACACAAAGCCTAGGAAGAAGCAGTCATTGCTGGAACTGGGATTAGAGGCCGGTACACTTCCCTTTTTTTTTTTTTTTGAGACAGAGTCTTGCTCTGTCACTCAGGCTGGAGTGCAGTGGTGTGATCTTAGCTCACTGCAACCTCTGCCTCCCCCCGGTTCAAGTGATTCTCCTGCCTCAGCCTCCCGAGTAGCTGGGATTACAGGCATGAGCCGTCATGCCTGGGTCATTTTTGAATTTTTAGTAGAGACGGGGTTTTGCCATGTTGGCCAGGCTCGTCTCGAACTCCTGACCTCAAGTGATCAGCCCTCCTGGGTCTCCCAAAGTACTGGGATTACAGGCTGAACCACTGCGCCCAGCCAGGCCAGTCCGCTTCCCACACCACTGTGCAACCGTGCCAGGCTGAGCTCAGAGCATTCTGTCCTGCGCCCAAATCTGGCTTCCTACTTCTAAAACCACCCTCATCTGAGAGGGTGGCTCTAAAAAGGAAGCAAGGCCAACCTGTGAAAGAGCTTTGAAAGAGGAACAGAGATATTCTGAAGCTGCAGGGTTTACTCTTTGTGCTCAAAAGCATGCAGACCTAAAACAATGGTTCTTAGATCTGTCTTCTTGGTGGAAGCCCTTTTCGTAATTTGGAGTAGCTTGTTTCCCAGGTCTGTGTGAGAGAAGGCTGTTCTTTAAAAATAAATCACAGCATAGTGTCTCAACTATGAGTAAGGAAAAGGGTGATTTTGGAAAATAGGTCGGCTTCAGGCTGGTGGGCCACTCCCTGTCAGAAAAGCGGGGTTGGGGAGAAGCCCTGAGGACTGAGAGGAAGAAAGCCCTCAAGGACTTTTACAGGAAAATAGTGTTACATTCACCAAGCAAACACCTGCAGCAACACAGAAATAAGTACACAGGGTGTGCAGATTAATACCAGGCGGAAGGCAGACATAGCTACATTGTTGAATATGTCTTTGGAGGAAACCCTGGCTTGTTTGTGTCTTTTTTTTTCAGGAGGCTGAGGCAGGAGAATTACCTGAGGCCAGAAATTCAAGACCAGCTTGAGCAACTAGTGAAATCCTATCTCAAAAATAAAGTAAAACAAAATAAAATAAAATAAAAGTGAAATATTCAGGATCAAAAAGAAAAATGAAAGCCAGGCACAGTGGCTCACACCTGGAATCTCAGCACTTGGGGAGGCCAAGGCGGGTGGATCACTTGAGGTCAGGAGTTTGAGACCAGCCTGGCCAACATGGTGAAACTCCATCTCTACTAAAAATATAAAAATTAGTGGGGCATGGTAGTGCCCCACTACTCTGGAGGGTGAGGCAGGGAGAATTGCTTGAATCTGGGAGGCAGAGGCTGCAGTGAACCGAGATTGCGCCACTTCACTCCAGCCTGGGCGACAGAGCAAGGCTCTGTCTCAAAAGAAAAAAAAGAAAAGAAAAAGAAAAATTAGATACTTCCTTTGTTACTTCTATTTGATCTTTTCATATTGAGTTTTGTCTTTTTTTTTTTTTTGAGACAGAATTTTGCTCTTATTGCACAGGCTAGAGTGCAATGGCACGATCTTGGCTCGCCGTAACCTCTACCTCCCGGTTCTTCTGCCTTAGTCTCTGGAGTAGCTGGGATTACAGGCATGTGCCACCACACCTGGCTAACTTTGTATTTTTAGTAGAGATGGGGTTTCTCCATGTTGGTCAGGCTGGTCTCGAACTCCTGACCTCAGGTGATCCACCCGCCTCGGCTTCCCAAAGTGCTGGGATTGCAGGCATGAGCCACCATGCCTGACTGTTTTGTCTTTTTAAAGAAAAACAGGCTGGACACGATGGCTCATGCCTGTAATCCTTGCACTTTGGGAGGCCAAGGCAGGAGGATCACTTGAGTCCAGGAGTTTGAGACCAGCCTGGGCAACATAGAGAGACCCCTTTGCTACAAAAATATTTAAAAATTATCCAGGCATGGTGGCATGTGCCTGTAGTCTCAGCTACTCGAGAGGCTCAGGTGGGAAGACTGCCTTAGCTGGGAATTCGAGGCTGCAGTGAGCCACAGAACTCCAGCCTAGGTGACAGAGTGAGATCCTGCCTCAAAAAAAAAAAAAAAAAAGGTGACAACGCTCTAGTGTGTTTATATTTGGATGAGACAAAATTAAATAAGATCAAATATGTAAAGTGCTTGTCTTATATAGGCCTTTTTTTTTTTCTTTTTTTTTTTTTTATGACAGGATCTAACTGTCACCCAGGCTGGAGTGCCCGGGTGTGATCATAGCTCACTGCAGCTTCAAATTCCTGGCCTCAAGCAGTCCTCCTGCTTCAACCTCTCAAGTAGCTAGGATTACACATGAGCCAACACACCTGGCTGATTTTTTATTTTTTGCAGTGCCAGGGTCTCACAGTATTGCTCAGGCTGGTCTCGAAGTCTTGGCCTCAAGTGATCTTGCCACTTTGGCATCCATTGGTTCAACACTAGGAACTGGGTTTATCTGTGCAGTGGATAGGAAGAAACTGTTGGGTGATTACAGTTATAATTCCCTTCTGGCAGATGAGAAAACAAAAAGGCAAAGAGGTTAAATGATTTGCCCAAGGCCAATAATTAGTACTACACGATCCCAAATCTATCAGATCCATTTTAACCTATGATCGGGCTTTCTGCCCCATCGATCACTCCACCAAAACCACTTTTTCAGTGACTTCTCCACTGCCAAATCCTATTATCAATTTTCAGTCCTATCTTACTCCACCTGTCAGCAGCATTTGACACAATTGATCACTTCCTCTTTCTTAAAACCTTTTTTTACTCTATTTGGTTTCCAGCACTCCACCCTGTCCTTCCTCTCCTGTATCTCTCCAAATCTCCTTTGACTAATCCTTCCCCTTGTCCTGAGCATCTCAGGGTTCAGTCCTTGGATTTCTCTGTCCATATCCATTCCTTGGATGCTCTTGATTTAAACACCCACTCCCTACCTCCAAACCTATTCCTTCTTGAATGTTCCCCATTCCAGTGGCTCAGGGCTAAACCTTAAGGTGATCCTTTAATGTTTTTCTCTCCCATTTCACACCTAATCCATCAGTAAATCCTATGAGATATGTGTGTGTGTGTGTATACATATTATATATATATGAAATTAATATATATATAAAATCTCAAATTTGACCATTTCTCCCTGCCTTCATTGCTACTACCAAGTTCAACTCCCACCTAACACTGCAGAAGCCGCCTAACTGGCTTCCCTTTGCTCTGCCTTGCCCCTCTACATTTAGTTCCCCACATGGCACCAAAGTGATTTTTTAAAATGAGAATCAGATCCTGTCACTGGTCTGCTCAGAAGCCTCCAACAGCTTTCTGTCTTGTAGAGAAAATTCCCAAGTGCTTACCATGACCCCTGACTACCTCTGATCACTCTCACTCCCTCTCTTGCCCCTTCCTACACACTAGCCTTGCTTTTCCTTGGTCATGCCAAGCTGGTCTGGTCTAGGGGTCTCTGTTCTTGCTGGAGTCTGTCTGAAACGCACTCCCCAGACCTCAGCAGGGCTTACTCCTACACTGAATTCAAGGATCCTGTCAAAGGCTGCCTCACATATCCTCTGAAATGACACTCCCACCCCTCTCTGTTGCTTTACAATGATATGACTTATTTTCTCTATTGCTTTACAATGATATGACTTATCGCTACTTGTCTTTTTTGTTCACTGTTGTACCATCAGTGTTTATTATAAAACAGGACACATAGTATGCCAGGCACTGTTCTAGGCTCTGGAAATATGGCAATGAATAAAATAAAGTTCCTGCCTTGATAGAGTTTATGTTTCATGAGATGCCACAAAAATATACAAACATGTAGCACACCTGATGGTGGTAAGCTCTTTTTTCTTTCTTTTTTTTTTTGCTGAGACAGGGCCTCAGTCTGTCACTCAGGCTGGAGTGCAGTGGCATGATCATAGATGGCTCACTGTAGCATCAACCTCCCTGGGCTCAGGTAATCCTTCTGCCTCAGCCTCCCAAGTAGCTGGGACTACAGGCACATGCCACCACACCTGGTGAATTTTTTGTACTTTTTGTAGAGACTGAGTTTTGCCATGTTGCCCAGGCTGGTCTCAAACTCCTGAGCTCAGGTGATCCACCCGCCCCGGCCTTCCAAAGTGCTGGGATTACAGGCATGAGCCACTGTGCCAGGCCCTGATGGTGATAAGTTCTATAGAGAAAAATAAAGCAGGGCAAGGGGGATTGGGAATGCGAGGACACAGGTTTTGGATTTTGTTCTTTTGAATAGAGTGGTCAAGTCTCACTCATAAGGCAAGGTTTGAGTTGAGACCTCAACAAAGGGGGGGGGGAGGTCATAAGAATATATGGGAGAAAGAATGGTTCAAACAAAAGGAAGGGCAAGTACAAAGAACCTAAGGCAGGAGTGTGTATGACTTGTTGGAAGAGCAGCAAGGAAACCAGTGTGGCTGAACAGAATATATAAGAGGGAGAATCAGAAGATGGTGACCCAAGGCCGGGCACAGTGGCTCACGCCTGTAATCCCAGCACATTAGGAGGCCAAGGTGGGCAGATCACCTGAGGTCAGGAGTTCAAGACCAGCCTGGCCAACATGGCGAAACCTCATCTCTACTAAAAATACAAAAATTACTCAGGTGTGGTGGCACGTGCCTGCAGTCCCAGCTACTGGGGAGGCCGAGATAGGAAAATTGCTTGAACCCAGGAGGCGGAGGTTGCAGTGAGCTGAGATTGCACCACTGCACTCCAGCCTGGGCAACAGAACCAGATTTCGTCTCAAAAAAGAAAAAAAAAGAAGAAGAAGATGGTGACACAGAGGTAAGAAGGGGTGAGAGTGTGTAGTGCTTGTAGTTTATGTAATGACTTTGATGCAAAGGTTTTCTTTGAGAGAGGAAACTATTGGAGTGTTGGAGTGTTTTAAGCAGAGGAAGGGCATGATATGCCTACATTTAAAAAGAACTATTCTGGGTAGGCATGGTGGTGGTTCACGTCTGTAATTCCAGAGCTTTGGGAGGCTGAGGCAGGAGGATTGCTTGAGGCCAGGAGTTCGAGACCAGCCTGGGCAACATAGGGAGACCTCGTCGGTCTCTTCAAAAAAAAAAAAAGAAGAGAGAAAGCCAGGTATGGTGGCATGCACCCCTGTATTCATACTTACTGAGGAGGCTGTGGTGGGAGGATCGCTTGAGCCCAGGAGTTCAAGACTGCAGTGATTTGTAATTATACCACTGCACTCCAGCCTGGGTGACAGACTGAGACTGTATCTCTGGAAAAACATTACATAAATAAATAAAAAGGACCCCTCTGGTTGCCATGTTAAAATGAGATTATAGAGGGGCAAGGGTGGGAGCAAAGATACCAGTTGGCAGGCTGACGCAGTAATGCAGGCAGAAGGTGATGAAACCGTGGTCTCCAGTGGTAATGATAACAGTGTTAAGAAGTGGTGAAATTCAGGATGTATTCTGTATTGAGTTAACAGACTTTATCAATGGATTGAATATAAAAAATGAGAGAAAGGGAGGAGTCAAGGATAAAACCAGTTTTTGACTGGGGTACTGATAAGATGTAGTTGCCATTTACTAAGATGAGGAAGACTACAGGAGTGTGGAGACAAAAGTGATTCCATCTTGGAGGTTAATCTGCCATGTTGACTTCTGATTAGCCCTGGTCCTGTGAATGCCTCCTGGTTTCTACTTTATTTACTGTCCCAAGTGTAAAAACAAAGCAACCTTGATGTTATCGCACACATTAGAGGCTATGATGCATATAGCACTCTTGCCTGTTCTGGAGGATTGCCTTTCATTGTCTTGCTGGAGGGAAGTGTGTACACCCTTTCCCTATGGTACATAAGCCCTGGGTCTGGGGAGTAACAATGCAGAGATCTACCTGTCTTGTGGCTTTCCAAGACCATGCCTCTATCTGTAAGTTCCTCCAGTGAAACCCTATACTGACCTACATCTGCCTTATTTTTGGGTTTCTTGGCTCCTTAGGCACTTGAGGCTGCTTTGCATATATGGCCCTTTCACAGAACAAGGAGGCACAGATTTAGGAGCTGGGGAATCAGGCGTTTTCTTTTAGACATCTACATTTAACATGCCTAATAAATATACATTGGTGATATCACTCAGGCATCTAAATATACGATTGGAGTAGGTTCAACAGAGAATGGAAGAAAAAGAATTGGAGACAGCACGTATAGACAATGCTTTCAAGTCTTGTATAAAGAGAGGCAGAAAGATAAGGTGGGAGGCAGAAGGGACACATGAGGTTGAGAGATAGATGATGTCATGTGTTAAGATGAGGTTATTTTAGAGCATGTTGATAGGCTGATTGAAATAATTTAGTAGAGAGTAAAATTTAACTGTACAGGACAGAGGGATAATTTCTGAGGTAATACCTTTGAGTAGGTGACAGAATATTGGATTTAGTACACAAGTGGAGATAACAACCTTGGACAGGAGCTTACTTTATGCATGACAACACTCATGGAAAGACAGAGAAAATGGTAAATGTGTTAATGGGAGCATGTAGAAGACTATTTTTCTGGTTGCATCCTCTTCTTAGGGAAATGGGAGGTAAGGTCATCAGCTGTGTAAGATTTAAGGTGAGAAGAGAAGGTGCAAAAAAGTGAACGATTTGGGGAAATGCAGGATTGTCAGGCAGCACTAAGGGCACACCTAAGGATCGTGGTCATAATTTAATGTGAGCCACTTCATATAGTTAATTGTTTTCCTCCAGCCATGTTTAAAGAGGAGCAGGTGTGATATGGTTTGACTGTGTCCCCACCCATATAGTTTGGCTGTAGTCCCCATAATCCCCACATGTTGTGGGAGGAACCTGGTGGGGGGTAATTATGGGGACCTCCATGTTGTTCTTATGATAGTGAGTGAGTTCTCATAAGATTTGATGGCTTTATAAGGGGCTTTTCTCCCCCTTTGCTCTGTACTTCTCCTTGCTGCCACCATGTGAAGAAGGACATGTTTGCCTCCCCTTCCACCATGATTGTAATTTTCCTGAGGCCTCCCTAGCCCTATAGAACTGTGAGTCCATTAAACCTCTTTTTCTTCATAAATTACCCAGTCTTGGGTATGTTTTTATTAGCTGCATGATAACAGACTAATATAGTAAACTGGTACCAGGAGTCAGGTGCTACTGTAAAGATACCTAAAAATGTGGAAGCAGCTTTGGAACTGGGTAATAGGCAGAGGTTGGAACAATTTGGAAGTCTCAGAAGAAGACAGAAAAATGCGGGAAAGTTTGGAACTTCCTAGAGATTTGTTGAATGGCTTTGACCAAAATGCTGATAGTGATATTGACAATCAAGTCCAGGCTGAGGTGGTCTCAGATGGAGATGAGAAACTTGTTGGGTGCTGGAGCAAAGGTGACTCTTGTTATGCTTTAGCAAAGAGACTGCTGGCATTTTACCCCGTCCAAGAGATCTGTAGAAATTTGAACTTGAGAAAGATGATTTAGGGTGTCTGGTAGAAGAAATTTCTAACCAGAGCCCAAGGGCTCTTTAGTCAGTGGGTGATGGAATCCTGCCAGGACTGGGTCTTTCCCTTCAAGGCAAGGTAGTTTCCCTTTGGTTCCAGAGTGTGTCTAGACATGTTGTCTAGTAACTAGGGCTTGAAATGGGGCCTCATGACTCTGACCAGTGCCCTATCTTACTGTGGCTGAGCTGGTATCCAAGATGAAAGACAAAGTCATCCTTTTTCTTCCCTTTCCTCTTGTCAAGCAGAAGGAAAAGTTCTCTTCTGGAGCTGTGAGCTGCACTGCCTGTGGTTGCGGGAGGGGTGGCATAAGCACTCCTTTTGCTGCCCTCTCACTGGGGCATGTGCTCTCCAAGTCCACTGGTTCCGAGCCCAGCACAGCATTAGGACTTGAAGTCCTTGTGGCCTAGACTGCCATTCAAGTTGATTTAGGGACCCAGAGCACTTCAGCCTGTAGTGTGAGGCTTACCAGAACTCAAGTTCCAACCACTGGGATGGGCGATTTCCCCTCTGGCTAGGGCTGGTCTGAATGCTCCCTCTGTGGATGAGAGTCAGCTGAGTTCAGTCTGGTTTTTCTTTCTGTTGTGACAGGACAGCACTGAGTTCAATGCAAAATCTCACAGTGCTTTGCTTTCTGTCTCCCAAGTACACATTTATCTGTGCCACGCAACAGCTGCTGTGGGGGTGCAGGAGGGGATGAGGGGCGGGTGGTGTTGGCAATTCAGGACCGTCTTTTATACCCTCTTCAGTGCCTCTTTCAGTGGAATGAAGTTAAAGCCAGGTACTGTGAGTGCTCACCTGATTTTTGGTTCTTATGATGGTGATTTTTTAATGCAGATAGTTCTTAAATCCGGTGTTCCTGTGGCAGGGGATGATTGGTGGGGACTTTTATTCTGCCATCTTGCTCCACCCCCAGTTACAGACTTTTTGTGACTTACCATTCGCTCTTGAAATTATCGTCTATTGAAAACTGAAATAAAAGCTCAAAAGTGAATTCTTATTGTGGTGATGATTGTGCAACTCTGTCAATGTACTTAAAATTATTGAATTGTGCACTTCAAATGGATGAATTTCATGGAATGTAAAAAAACCCACAAAAACTGCTTAAAAAACTGAATTTATATTTGTTAAATATTATAGAGACATATTTGAAATTTAAAGTCAAGGTCTAGCTTAAAGTAGTGCTCAGTGTTGATTTTTTAAAATAATTAAGTAACCTACCAGAGCATAGCTCTAATAAAAGGAAAATCCACTGGAAAAGAAATAGGTCACTCATTATGTGTTTCTAGTACTCGTTAATATGAAACAGAAGTGAAACTGCATCATTGCCCGGGATTACTGGAGTTTGCATAAGGCTCCAGGAAATTCCTTACTTGCAACACTCCTTGGCCAGCACTGTATCTGCCCTTGTCCCTTCTGATAAAGTCCACCCCATGTTGTCTATGTACTTGTCCTTAATCTTTCTTTGCTTGTCAGTTGGCTAGAAATGCTTTACTGCTAGGAGTGTAACCATTTTTAGTCCTGACGTAGGAAGACAGCTAGAAGATAGTAGTAAATTTTGCTGACAGGAAAAAGGCCAAGTTGGAACTCGCATGCATGTAAATCATCCTGCTAGTTAGTCATCGTTCTCACCAATAACACCAGGGATCTGGAGTGTGACTTGAACAGAGTGGCGGTGTGAATGCTCAGCTGGCCTGGATTCTGTGGACTTTGGAAAGCCCTTAGGTGGGTCCGGAGTGTTCTGAGGTGGGGTGTGCTGAGTCATGTTTTTGCAGCTGCTCTTTTGTAATAATTATTCCTGACAGTGACCAGTCACTGAACATTCCAGGCTTACGCCTATGTTACTAGACTTTTTATATTTATTGCCAAACTGAAATGCTGAAAACGTGCAGCAGTGGTATGTACACTGCAAGTCTCCAGTCAGAAGGCCTCCATTCCGGGACGTTTAACATCACGTGCCAGTCCTGTCGCTCTGCTTTTCCTCCCAGGATGCTCCAAGCTCCCAGCTGCACTCCCAGCCCATCCAGCCTGGACACCAGGCACCTTCCTGTCTCAGCTCACATTACGCCTTCCTGAAGATCTGAGACAGTCTCTCCCAACTTCACGCACTGGCTCTGCCACTTAGCAACTGTGTGACTTACAGATGGTGGTTTGGCAGTAGATGGTCAACACAAATGATTTTCTTTCCTGGCTGTTCTAGAGTAACAATACCATCACTTTCCTCTGACTGGAATTTACTTCATAATTTAGCAGTTAACCTTAAAGTCTCTTGTGCATTTGCCCACTATTTCGTGTGGTGTTTATTTTGTTTCCTTCGCCTAAAACCTCCCTGGGAAGATAGAAAAGCCTTTATTTTCTTTTGGAATCCTCTTAGAGTGTCTTCTTCATTCACAGAGCAAGCTTATGCAGGCTTTGAATATGTCACAGTTGGTGGGCAGTTTAGTCTGTTGACACCACTGTTTTCGGATCCATTAGGTTGGGGGAATAGAATCCCATCAGGGCATCGGGACTGAGTTGTTGAACCGGAGGGACCATGGCTGACTACGATGTGGGCGTTGTCTCATTGCATCAGAAGAGTTCAGTTTTTCAGAAAGTGGGAAGTCCTCATTTACATCATCAGTCAAAACAGAGGGCTTCTCTTACAGCCTAATACATGAAATGTCTATTTCTCTTCTTCATTACAGACACCCAGTTGCCCTTGCCAGAAGCTTGAGTCATTCTTAACGCTTCCCTCTTGACTTCCCTCATTGCCCAAGCTGAGAGTGTCAGCAAGATCCAGTAGACTCAGCCTCTCTGTGTCTCTGCAGTCTGACCCTCCTCTCTATGCCCTCCCCAGGGCTTTAGTTCTGGCTTCCGTCGTGTCTTATCAGCATCTTTATAATAACCTCACAGCAGGTCTCCCTGTCGTTCAATTTACTTCTCTGTCATTTACCTCCAAAATGCTGCCACCATTATCTTTCTCAAACAACAGTCTGATTGTGCCACTAATATTATTATTATTATATTTATATATATTTTTTTTGTTTTTTAGACATTCTTGTTCTGTTGTCCATGCTGGAGTGCAGTGGCACATTTTGGGCACACCACAAACTCTGCCTCCTGGGTGCAAGCGATTCAAGTACTGGGATTACAGGTGTGAGCCACCACACCTGGCCAGATTGGTATGTTGACAAAAAAAAAAACCATTCTGACTACAATATGGGGAATAAATTGAAGAGGGAAAATTAAATTCTAGGATCTTTTTTTTTTTTTGTTTTTGAAATGGGAGTCTTGCTCTGTCGCCCAGGCTGGAGTGCAGTGGTGCGATCTCAGCTCACTGCAACCTCCACCTCCTGGGTTCAAGTGATTCTCCTGCCTCAGCCTCCTGAGTAGCTGGGACTACAGGCAACTGCCACCATGCCTGGCTAATTTTTGTATTTTTAGTAGAGACGGGGTTTCACCATGTTGGCCAGGATGGTCTTGATTTCTTGACCTCATGATCCACCTGCCTCAGCTTCCCAAAGTACTGTGATTACAGGTATGAGCCACCACACCCGGCGAGTCTAGGATCTTATAATTACATTTGTAGCAGCCCTGCTTCCTTGGTACAGGCCTATACTTGACACATAGCTGATTCTCACTTTGTGTAATTTCACCTTAATTTGCTGTGCCAAAGTGAGTAACATTGTTTTACAGGTTTTGGAAAGAAAAAGTCAAAATGACATAAACAATTGTTAAATTATTTAACATTATTAGGGCATGGAGTATTTAGCTGCCAGTTTATTTGCCTGATGCTAAAAAGTACAGTGGCTGCTTTGGAAAGTCCCCTGCTTTCCTGTGCTGGAAATTCCCATAAGTTGACAGTTCAGGGAGCGCCAATTCCAATTCTCCCCTCATGAACTTCTTCCTTCTCTTGGTTTCAGATCCACTTCTATATAAGTTTAAAATTTGTCATTTATATGGGAATTTACTATTTTTAAAAAAGTATTTCAAAACAGTAGAGAAAAGATGAAGTATTCAATAAATAGCATCAAGATAATTATCTAGTCATTTGGAAAATAAAATAAAATAATAAAATTCCTACCTCACACTAAGATCTTATGTTTGTGATCTTGGAGTTAGAGAAAGCCTTAAACACAAAAAGGAAAAACCACAAAGTAATGAGTAGGTAGGAAATATTTTATATGTAGGTATATGTGGATACAGATATTTATATAGATATTTATCATAAAATACATAGAAAGACTACTAAAGATGAAAAAAGGCAAACACTACATAGAAAAAAAAAGGGACAAACAGTATGAAAATGTAATTCTATAAATAGATGTTCAGGCCAGGTGCAGTGGCTCACGACTGTAATCCCAGCACTTTGGGAGACTAAGGCAGGCAGATCACTTGTGGTCAGTAGTTTGAGACCAGCTTGGCTAACATGGTGAACCCCATCTCTACTAAAAATACAAAAATTAGCCGGGCATGGTGGAGCATGCCTGTAATCCCAGCTACTCAGGAGGCTGAGGCAGGAGAATTGCTTGAACCCTGGAGGTGGAGGTTGCAGTGAGCCGAGATCACGCCACTGCACTACAGCCTGGCCGACAGAGTGAGACTCCATCTCAAAAAAAAAAAAAAGATATTAAATTTTATTAGCAATTATGCAAATAAGAATCCATAGTCCACAGATATGCATATATCCACACACACGTCAAGGTACAGGAAATGAGTAGCCTCATTTGCTGCCAGAGGGAGAATAAACTGTTACTGGCACTTCTGCAGCAACTTGGCAGTACTTGTAAAATTAAAATAGATCTAAGATATGACCCAGCTATCCTACTTCTCAGTGTTTAATATGGAGAAATGTTCAGACTTATGCACAAAGAGACATGTACGGGGATATTTATCTCTGCATTGGTTGCAAAATGAGAAAGTGGAAGCAACCTAACTACCCATCAATAAGAGAATGCTAAGTAAACTAGAGTCTATCCATGCTATGGAATACTGTGCTACAATTTAAAAGAATAAGGCATACCTGGCCAGGCATGGTGACTCATGCCTGTAATCCCAGCAATTTGGGAGGCTGAGGTGGCCGGATCACCTGAGGTCAGGAGTTCAAGACTAGCCTGGCCAACATGGTGAAACCCCATCTCTACTAAAAATACAAAACTTATCCAGGCATGGTGGTGGGTGCCTGTAATTCCAGCTACTCAGGCAGCTGAGGCAGGAGAATTGCTTGAACCCAGGAGGCGGAGATTGCAGTGAGCCGAGATCATGCCACTGCATTCCAGCCTGGGCAACAAGGGTGAAACTTCATCTCAAAAAAAAAAAAAGGTCGGGCGCGGTGGTGGCTCACACCTGTAATCCCAGCACTTTGGGAGGCTGAGGTGGGCGAATCACGAGGTCAGGAGTTCACAACCAGCCTGGTCAACATGGTGAAACCCTGTCTCTACTAAAAATACAAAAACTAGCCAGGAGTGGTGGTACACGCCTGCAGTCCCAGCTACTCAGGAGGCTGAGGTAGGAGAATTGCTTGAACCTGGGAAGTGGAGGTTGCGGTGAGCCGAGATCGTGCCACTGCACTCCAGCCTGGGTGACAGTAAGAGACTCTGTCTCAAAAAAAAACAAAAAAAGAGTAAGATATACCTATATGGACTGGCATGGAAGGCTTTCAAGTGTGAATAAAGCAAGATATGAAATAAAATACAGTATGATAAAATAAAAATAAAAAACACGGCCGGGCGCGGTGGCTCAAGCCTGTAATCCCAGCACTTTGGGAGGCCGAGACGGGCGGATCACGAGGTCAGGAGATCGAGACCATCCTGGCTAACATGGTGAAACCCCGTCTCTACTAAAATACAAAAAACTAGCCGGGCCACGTGGCGGGCGCCTGTAGTTCCAGCTACTTGGGAGGCTGAGGCAGGAGAATGGCGTAAACCCGGGAGGCGGAGCTTGCAGTGAGCTGAGATCCGGCCACTGCACTCCAGCCTGGGTGGCAGAGCGAGACTCCATCTCAAAAAAAAAATAAAATAAAAAAAAAATAAATAAATAAAAAAATTAAAAAACACAAAATCCTAATAAAACAAAAAATACATATTTCTATAGGAAACAGCCTGGGAAGAATGAAGAGCTATTCTTTTGGGGGGGGGTAAAGGATTAACTTTGCTTATCAAAGGAGAATTTATTTATCTGTAACATTCCCCCCCCCCCCCCCCCCCCCCCCTTTTGATTTTTTTAAATAATGGAGAATGATTTTTCTTGTGTATCTACTTTTTTTTTTTTTTTGAGACAGGAGTCTCCTCTATTGCCTAGGCTGGAGTGGGGTGGCGTGTTTGGCTCACTGCAACCTCTGCCTCCTGGGTTCAAGAATTCTCCAGGCCCAGGCCTCCCTAGTAACTGGGATTACAGGGCGGCATCACAGGGCCTGGCTATTTTTTTTTTTTTTTTTTTTTTTTTTTTTTGTAAAGACGGAGTTTTACCACGTTGGCCAGGCTGGTCTCAAACTCCTGACCTCAGGCAGTCCACTCATCTCAGCCTCTCAAAGTGCTGGGATTACAGGTGTGAGCCACCTCACCTGGCCCAAACTTTTAAAAAATATCTTCTTTAAATGCCATGTATAAGCAAAATATAAACACAATTTTTGTTAGGCATAAACAAAACATCTTTTTATTAAACAGCTTTGTTGAAATATAATTCACATACTATATAATTTATTCATTTAAACTGTACAACTCAGATATTTTTAGTATATTCACAGAGGTGTGCAACCATCCCCACAATCTAATTTTAGAACATTTTCATCACCCCCAAAAGAAACAGTCACTTCTCATCCATCACTCCCACCCCCCTCAGACAATGATGAAACTCTGTTTCTATATATTTTTTCCTGGAAATTTCATATAAGTAGACTCATACAGTATGCAGGGTTTTAAAAGTTTATTTGTTTGTTTTAGAGATGCAGGTTTCCCTGTGTTGCCCAGGCTGGACTCAAACTCCTGGACTCAAGGGATCTTTCTGCCTTGGCCTTCCAAGTTGCAGGGATTACAGGTGCACAGCCACTGTGCCCAGCTAATAGGTGTTTTTTTGTGGCTGGGTTTGTTCACTTAGCATAATGTTTTCAAGGTTCAACGATGTTGTAGCATGTATCAGCATTTTATTCTTTTTTACATTCCACTGTATGGATGTATGGATTCCACTGGATGGCTATACATTATATTGTATGGATATTACATTCCATTGTAGGAATATACCGCATTTTGTTTGTCCATTGATCAATTAATGAACATTTGGGATATTTCCAGTTTTGGCTATTATGAATAATGCTGCTGTGAACTTTTGTGTACAAGTTTTTGTGTGGACGTGTGTTCTTGTTTCTTTTGAGCATATACCTAGGAATGAAATTGCTTGGTCATGTTAACGCTGTGTTTAACCTCGTGAGGAACTACCAAACTGTTTTCCCGAGTGACTGAACCATTTCACATTCCCACCATATGGTTTGTCTTTTGAAAATTGCACTATGGGTTAATGTATGAGAGGCAATTGCTGTTTCATTTAAACTACATCAAAAAGTAGTTTAACCCATAATCATAATATAACCCATAGTGCAATTTTTGAGGTTACAGATACATGTGTGTATGGTAATATATTTAAAATATACTAAAAATAGTATGTGCATATATATACTGTTTATATATAATATAAAATTTATAGTAAAAAGCAAAACCCTGGGTGAGTACTACGTTGGAAATCCCCACGGGCTGGGGAGGGGAGTGGGGGGTAAGTGCAAGGGTCTGGCAGGCACTGGGTAGAGCAATCTGAAAACAAGTGCAGGATGACTGAAGTCGATAATGCAAGCCTCTACATCGGAGGATGAAGGAAACAACTTGGAGCCAGGAATCCTGTTTCTCTGCTTTCTTTGGGCTTCACAAGGTATTGAAATAGGAGGACCTAATGGATAAGAGAGACGATTAGAAATAGGGTCATTTTAAGGGGAAGGGGTCTGCTGAGAGTCAGAACCCAGTGCAAGGGCTGGTGGAGCTGGTTTTGACAGCCTGTTAGCCAGAATTCAAGGCTAGGCTCTAGTCCTTGCATCTCAGGGCTGCAGAACACCTGGTATGAAAGATGTGCCCTCCTGGAGAATCAGGCACGATGGGAGCTGGGTGGCTCACATACCAGGCATGCCAGCTCTAGGGACCATTTCCCAACTGGCCAGTGGGAAGGGTCATTTTAATACAGAAGGACACAGTTTTTCTGTTTCTAGACCTGGACGGACAGCAGGGGCAGGAGGGCTGGAGCAGGCATGGGCCCATAGTATATTAGCACAGCAATGACAAGTTTGAAAGAACTTTCATACCTGGTGGGTTGGTTTGCTCAAGGATTATTATCCCAAGCTATCTTAAAACTAAAGTCTAAATTGCCATTTATAACTTCGTGTGGACTTTCACAACTCTTTCCTAAGCAATTAAGATATAATTAAGAAACTCAGCTCCCCAGAAATGGGAGCCCCTCAAAATAATAATATTGAAAGAATCTTAAGTAGTTGTTCAACATTTCTAAATGCAAAGTGTATTAAATGACATATTCTCGATACAATTATTTACTTAAGATTAATTTGCTCTCTTACTTCCACTAGCCAATGTAGAGTTTAATGATCTGAAAAAAAAAAACCTAGCACAATAATTCCCATTTCTCTGTGGTTCTTGTTGTCTTTCTAGTTTCCTTTTGTGATTTTGTTTGGAACAAGATAATTTCTTGTAAGATGTACTAAACAGATTAAAATGCAGTTAAGAAAATAAATCACTTGCTTCCTCTGGTAAACAGCACCAAGGCCATCCATTCACTGTTCAATCCAGAGGTTTAGTTGATGAGGCTGCTTATATGTACAATTCAAAAATATTCCAAAGCAGATGAATTCACATGATGAGATTTTTGTTTTTCTTTTCTTTAAATTCTTTTTTTATTTGTTTTTTTGAGACGGAGTTCGCTCTTGTCGCCTAGGCTGGAGTACAATGGTGCAATCTCAGCTTTGCCTCCCAAGTTCAAACAATTCTGCCTCAGCCTCCTGAATACCTGGGATTACAGGCACCCACCACCACACCCAGCTAATTTTTGTATTTTTAGTAAGACTGGATTTCACCATGTTGGCCAGGCTGGTCTCGAACTCCTGACCTCAGGTGACCACCCACCTTGGCCTCCCAAAGTGCTGAGATGACAGGCATGAGCCACCATGCCTGGCCTCTTTTCTTTAAATTCTACTCACAGGCACCATTTGTTTCAACAGTGCCAGGGAAATTTTACTGATGTAAACCGTAAGAAGCTGTATGTGGAAATGTGAGTTAACAAACACCACATTATGTAATTTATTTGCAAATGATTTGTGCCTATGTGAGGCACCTGGGGCAACTGCCTGGCTGGCTTGACCCTGAACCCAGCCCTGTCTTGTAGTGTTTACTTTCTGTAGCCACCGCCTCTTGGAGTAATGGATTCTATATTTTAGCACATGCTATACATAGAGCTACTTCTTTTATTTTTGTTGGAAGGACCGTTAGGCTTCAAGGAATGTTGCCTATTTCGATTTTTTTCAGGATTTGAGAAAATTATGCTATTCTTTGTGAGTTTAAGATGAACTTTTTTACAATGGCATCTTTTTTATCAGTGTACATGATTCCTTCTGCCCTTAATCATTTTTGGTGTCCTCTGGATCTTTTCTAGTTCCATTGTATCTTCAAGAAGCAGAGATTAGAACCCCATAAAATTTTCATCATATAAAAGATTCCAGGGCCAGGTACTCTTTCAGTTATAGTCACTTCTCGTTCTCTCTCTCTCTTTTTTTTTTTTTACAATAATCTCCAGACATGTTTTCAATTGTTTCCCCTGATGCATCTCCTAGACCTGTGCTTGCCAGAGACTGAAACTTATTTGAGAATTCACGGCTGGTTCCTCCATTTTTACATGAACCGAATCCAAACAGAAATCATACTTGAGATCATAAACTTTCCTTCATCAAATATTTATTGGAGTTTGAGAAGGTGCCAGGCATTGTGCTAGGTATGTGGAGGTGGAAATAGGAGGTGGTTTCAAATATTAATAAAAAGCAACAGCTCTTGGTGGGGCATGGTAGCTTACACCTGTAATCCCAGTGCTTTGGGAGGCCAAGGTAGGGGGATCGATTGAGCTCAGGAATTTAAGACCAGCCTGGATACCATAGCGAGACCCTGTCTCTACAAAAAATTACAAAAATTAGCCAGGCATGGGCACGTGCCTGTAGTCCCAGCTATTCAGGAGGCTGAGACAGGAGGATTGCTTGAACCTGGGAGGCAGAGGTTGCAGTGAGCCAAGATCATGCCACTGCACTCCAGCCTGGGGTCTAGAAGGAGAACCTGTCTCAGAAAAAAAAAAAAAAAAAAAAAAAAAAAGGAGAGGAGTTAAAAAAACAAAAAAGAACAGCAGCTCACATCTGGGCATGGTGGCTCACATCTGTAATCCCCGAACTTTGGGAAGCTGAGGTGGAAGGACCATTTGAGCCCTGGAGTTCAAGACCAGCCTGAGCAACATGGCTAGACCCTGTCTCTACAAAACATACAAAAATTAGCCAAGCATGGTGGCACATGCCTGTAGTCCCAGCTGCTCAGGAGGCTGAGGCAGAAAGATCCCTTAAGCCCAAGAGGTCAAGGTGGTTTCAAATATTAATAAGAAGCAGCAGCTCTTGGCAGTTCACTGGGTGCAGTGAGCTGTGATTGTGCCAATGCACTCCAGCCTGGGTGACAGAGTGAGACCCTGCCTCAAAAAAAAATTTCTTTAAAAAAATGTTATTTTTTATTTATTATTGTTATTATTTTTTGAGATGGAGCCTCATTCTGTCACCCAGGCTGGAGTGCAGTGGCATGATCTAGGCTCACTGTAAGCTCCGCCTCCCAGGTTCACTCCATTCTCCTGCCTCAGCCTCCTGAGTAGCTGGGACTACAGGCGCCCGCCACCACGCCCGGCTAGTTTTTTGTATTTTTTAGTAGAGACGGGGTTTCACTGTGTTAGCCAGGATGGTCTCGATCTCCTGACCTCGTGATCCGCCTGTCTCGGCCTCCCAAAGTGCTGGGATTACAGGCTTGAGCCACCGCGCCCGGCCTTTTTTTACTTTTAGAGCAGATGATTCTGTACTAAAAAAGAAAATAATAAATAAATTAAAACTTAAAAAAGCATACCTACTGGGTGAGAAAAATGAATGAAAAATTATCTATCTGCATGTAAATGTTATGGGTTCAACCTATCTCTAGGAAGTTATATTCATTTCTGTTACTGCTGTAAAAAATTACCACAAATTTTGTGGCTTCATTCAACACAAATTTATTCTCTTAACAGTTCTGGAGGTCAGAAGTTAGAAATGAATCTTAAGGGCTAAAATCAAGGCACTGACAGAGTCAGTTCCTCCTGAAGTCTCCAGAGGAGAATCCTTCCTCCCGGCTTCTAGAAGTGGCTGGCATTCTTTGGCACGTGGCTGCATCACGCCCACCTCTGCTTCCATCATCACATCACCTCCTCCTCTCTTTCACCTCCTGTCTTCCTTTTAGAAGGACCCCTTGTGATTACATCAGACCCACCTTGATAATCCAGGGTACTCGCCTATCTTAAGATCCTTAATCACATCTGCAAAGTCCTTTTACCATGTAAAATAGCATACAGACAGGCTCCAGGGACCAGGATGTGAACACCTTTGGGGAGCCATCATTCAGCCAACCATAGAAGTCAAAAGAGCAATGACTTAACATGACACTTGAATTTTGAGTGCAGCAATAGCTGGCCTTAAGTGGGCCTTTGCTCTGTGCCAGGCATTTCACTAAGGGTTTTACATTTGCTTTCTCATTCAATCTTTACACTAGGCAGGCCGTGGTGGCTCATGCCTGGATCCCAGCACTTTGGGAGGCCAAGGCGGGAGGATCTCTTGAGCCTAGGAGTTCAAGACCACCCTGGGCAACATGGCGAAAGTCAGTCTCTGAAAAGAAAGTACAAAAATTAGCCAGGTGTGGTGGTGCATGCCTGTAGTCCAGCTACTCGGGAGGCTGAGATGGGAGGATCACCTGCGCCTGGGGAGACTAAGGCTGCAGTGAGCTGCAATGGTGCCACGGCACTCCAGCCTGGGCAACAACAGAGTGAGACCCTGTCTCAAAAACAAAACAGTTTTTACACTAGGTCTCAGAGGCTGTAGTTGCTATTATCTCCATTTTCCAGGAGAGGAAAATAAAGCTCAAGAGGTTAAGTAACTTGCCCAACATCCTGGCTAGCAAACAGAGGAGCTGGGATTTGCGTGAAGATGTGACCCAATTACTATGCTGTACTGATAAAAGGAAAACTGAAGGAGAAGGGCATGCCAGGACAAGGAAGCAGTATATTAAAAGGCCTAGAAGCTGGAAAGAGCACAGAGCCTTCAAGGTATGACTGGGGTGGCGAAGTGAGGGGAAGAAGGGTGGGAGACAAAGGTGGGAAGGGGGACAAGGGCTGAATGGTGATGGACTCCATGGGAGAAGAAGGGTTCCTGCAGACAACCAGGAATCACTAAAGGATTTTAGAAAGGTGATACTGCCGGGTGTGGTGGTTCAATGGCTGTAATCCTAGCCCTTCGGGAAGCCAGAGTGGGAGGATTGTTTGAGCTCAGGAGTTGAAACCAGGTCTTTGTGTTGCAGTGTGTGGAGGATGGGAGAAGAGAGCCTGAGGGAGAGGATGCACTACAGGTGGCATGACCTGTAGTCCCAATTATTTGAGAGGCTGAGGTGGATCATTTGAGCCCAGGAGTTAGAGGTTGCGGTGATCTTGCCACTCTATTCCAGCCTGGGCAACAGAATGAGACCCTGTATCAAAAAGAAATTTCAAAATATAAGAGGCTGGGCGCAGTGGCTCACACCTGTAATCCCAGCACTTTGGGAGGCCGAGGCAGGTGGATCACCTGAGGTCAGGAGTTCGAGACTAGCCTGGTCAACATGGTGAAACCCTGTTTCTACTAAAAAATACAAAAATTAGCTGGGTACAGTGGCTTATGCCTGTAATCCCAGCACTTTGGGAGGCCCGGGCAGGCAGATCACGAGGTCAGGAGGTTGAGACCATCCTGGCCAACATGGTGAAACTCCATCTCTACCAAAAATACAAAAATTAGGTGGGCGTGCTGGTGGGTGCCCATATAGTCCCAGCTACTTGGGAGGCTGCGGCACGAGAATCACTTGAACCCAGGAGGCAGAGATTGCAGTGAGCTGAGATCATGCCACTGCACTCCAGCCTGGCAGCAGAGCGAGAATCTGTCTCAAAAACAAACAAACAAGACCTACAAAAATTAGCTGGGTGTGGTGGTGGGGTCCTGTAATCCCAGCTATTCTGAAGGCTGAGGCAGGAGAATCTCTTGAACCTGGGAGGCAGAGGTTGCAGTGAGCCGAGATCGTGCCACCACTGCACTCCAGCCTGGGTGACAGAATGAGACTCCATCTAAAAATAGAGAGAGAGATGGAGGAAAACAAATTCCTGGTGATGTCATTTGAAGCCCTGGATACAGCCATACTTGAAGTCAAACCACTGGGCCCTGGACTTTCCAGGAACATAAATGTATACATTCTGTTTCTCTTTTTATTTTTGTTTATCTTTTTTTGGTTTGTTTATATTTTTGCTTGAGTCAGTTTGCTTTGGGATTTTACCACTTGCATCTGGAAGTTTCCTAAAGAATGCAATGGCACCACATGGTCTGGCCCCTTCCTGCCTGTACCCACTGTTCCCTTGATCTCTGTGCTCCAGCAAACTTGGCTTTCTTTCAGTCACTTAGAAACGCCCGGGGCTCCTCTGTCATAACTGCTTTGCATATACTACTGCCCTGCCTGGAACATTCTTCCTCCCTCTTTGCTCAGTTAACTCTTACTCATCTTCCAGGTTGCTGCCTAAGGTCACTCTAATAGCTTGCTACAAGATGGCCCCAGATGAATATCATCTTCCAGTATTCATGCCCTTGTGTGACAGTCCCCTCTCCTGGACTCTGGGTAGACTGCTTTAACCAGTGGAATTCAGCAGATATGATGCTGTGTCAGTTCCAACCCTAAGCCTTAGGAAAGACTGGCAGCTTCTGCTTCTGTGCTCTTGGAAGGCTTGGGCCAACATATAAAAAGTCTGATTATCCTGCTGGAGAGACCAAATGGAAAGATTACATGTGAGAATCCCAGCTGTGGGCTAGCCTAAGTGCCAGCTGGATGCAGCCTCATGAGTGACCATTGACAAGACCAGAGAAACTGACCATCTGAGCCCAGCCCAAATTACAAATTTGTGTGCAAATAAAGTGGTTCCTCTCTGTATCTCTTTTGCTTCTTTAAGCTTGTTACTTTGTGCTATTATGTTTCGGGGTAGTTTGTTGTACAATATTAGATAAGGGAAAGAGTCACTTCAAGAAAACTCCTCCGGTCGGGCACAGTGGCTCATACCTGTAATCCCAGCACTTTGGGAGGCCAAGGCAGGAGGATCTCTTGAGTCCAGGAGTTCAAGACCAGCCTGGGCAACATGGCAAGACCCTGTCTCTACAAAACATACAAAACTAGCTGGGCATGGTGGCATGCACTGGTAATCCCAGCTACTCAGGAGGCTGAGGTGGGAGGATCGATTGAGCCCAGGAGTAGGAGGCTGCAGTGAGCCAAAATCATATCACTGCACTCCAGCCTGGGTGCCAGAGACAGACCCTGCCTGGAAAAAAGAAGAAAACTCCTCTAACACTCCTAGAACAAGTCAATCCCATTGTAGACATTTTCACAGGGAAAAAGATGTGATCATAGTACTATGCACTTTTCCTTTAGAACACTTATTACAATTCATAGTTGTAGCTTTCACTCAAGAATGACTTTTCTTTTCAGGGTCCCTTTTCTGTGATAAACTCAATAATTTCAGGAGTATTTATCCAACCTAAAGACATCAGTCTTTATTGTGGTTGGAAAGTTAGGTCTGTCTGCCCAAGGACCCAGTTCTCTGCTTCCGCTCCTGCTGAATCTGCTGCTGATCCTCCAAATGCAGGTTCAGTAGAAATTGTGGCACGAAAGTTTCCCACAGAAAAAGTCCCAGAGGGCTCCCTTCCCCCTCCCAATTTGTGATTCTACTCTTAAGCATTTAGGCACCATTAATAGGAAAACTAGCTTTTAAAAGATCCATGGTGCATGGTTTACAGTATTCAGATTTACACAGCAGGTTCTTTCGAATTACACTTAGGGGAATAAATCAGTGACTAACTTTGGCAATCTCACAAAGCACAGAGGCTTCCAATTTTAAAGGTTTTTGCTGGTGAGTCATTAAGTTAAAAAAGGAAATCTATATTGGTGATAAATCTTTGTAGAAGTACTCTATGTTCTGCTAAAATTGATTGTTTCTAGGTGGCTACTTCAACTAACATTATGAAAAGAATAGATTTCTGTTGTAATATAAAATGATACTTTCTGAGGAATTGTTCCTAGTCTTGCTTTTTAAAAAAAAAAAAAAAGTTGACACAGGAGATTTATTACAGAGGGTACTTCCAGAGGACCAGAACTTTTAATAAATTTATTCTGTGGTTATTTTCATTGTTTAACATTATTGATCATACACATTCACCAGATTAGAAATTTGTGGTTGCTGTACTTGTGGGGAGATGGCATGGTAGAGACCTAAACGTTAAACAGCTTAGAGCTTACTCTACTGGCAGTCCACAACTTCAACCATGGTGAGTGAAGACAAAGGAGGATTCCTGAACCCCATCCTCTCCCTCAGGCTGTCTTCTCCCACCCTCCACACACTCCATCACAAAGACCTGTATAAGATTTCTCTCCAGTTGTCACCTCCTCTCCTTTTCCACGTTTGCTGCTTTAGTTCAGGCCCTTGTCAACTAGACCTTCAGACTTTTGCTGTGTCCTCATGGATGGTATTCTTGCCTTTAGTATCAGCTTCCAAATCCATCTCCTACCACACTATTGCAGTGATTGGCTGCTTCATTTCTTAAAACCCTTCAGTGATGCATCGTTTCTGCAAGAGAGGTCCTTAACCTATGGTCAGCAGATATTTAGCAGACATATGGACAAAGGAACTCTCTAAAGTGGTGTAGACGAATGACATAAGTATATCTATTCTCAGGAGAGGACCTGTAGCTTTCATTACACTGTCAAAAAGGTCTGTGTCTCAAAAAGAGGGAAGAACCACTGGCCTATAGGTGAAAAAACCAGTTACTTGGCATGTCACATATCAAAAGGGCGGAGGTGAAAAGATGCTGCAAATGCCACAGGCAGAAGGTACCAGTTCCTTCACCCTGCAGAACAAAACACAGGACTTGGCGGTATTCAGAATGGTCTCTCCCAATTGTTCTGAGAAGTGTGTAGCTGTCCTGCCTCCGTGACAGCCTGCTGGTGCAAACTGCGCATCAACTTTCTCAGGGGAGGAGATATTTACCTTCATGCCTCTTTTCAGCTTGGTATTGGAGACAGTATGAATCAGTCCAAGCACATTTCTAAGGGACCACAGTGGGCCGTGGTGGAATCCAAGAACAGTTTCAGGTGACCTCTGAATCTGGCTTTCCCAAACAGGTTGGGCTTCAAGCTTACTGAAGCTCCATCTCTTACACAACTTCCAAGGTCCTTCATGACCTAGCTGCTGCCTAGCTTTCCAGCGCCATCCTTCCCATGCGTCCCATGCTTCAGACACACAAAATATTAAAAACTCGGCCAGGCGCGGTGGCTCATGCCTGGAATCCCAGCACTTTGGGAGGCTGAGGCGGGCGGATCACCTGAGGTCAGGAATTCGAGACCGGCCTGACCAACATGGTGAAACCCTGTCTCTACTAAAAATGCAAAATTAGCTGGACGTGGCAGCACATACCTGTAATCCCAGCTACACAGGAGGCTGAGGCAGGAGAATCGCTTGAATCCGGGAGGTGGAGGTTGCAGTGAGCCGAGATGGTGCCACTGCACTCCAGCCTGGGCCACAGAGCGAAGCTTCATCTCAAAAAAAAAAAAAAAAAAAAGAAATCAAAACTCTCTGAGCCAGATACACACTTTCACGACCCTTTGCCTTTGACATAACAATAACATAAATGATAATAATAGTAATAATTTAAAATTCCAATGAAAACTCTGTGAGGTAGGTAATACCCCGAATTTACAAATGAGGAAGCCAAAGCTAGTGGCAGTTAATGTGCCCAAACCGGAAAAAGGAAGTAAACGTGACCTGGAATTACCCCTTTCTTTCTCCTCTGGCAAATGCTATTTGTTACAGTGTCGGCTCACATCACTTCCTCATGCGGTTCACTCTAACTTCTCTAGATAGAGTTAGGCATTCATGCCTTGGTTTCCAAAACATTCCAAATGATTTTTTATTTTAGTAGTAAAATATATTAATTCCAGAAAATTGGGAGACTAAGAAAAATAGTTCTCAAGAGTATATCTATCCAAATGCAGTTATTGTTAGCATTTTTGTAACTATTCTGACTTTTTAATATTGCTATTGCCATTATGTGTATATTATCTTGTATTCTATATTTTAGGGACTAGTAGTATAAGCATTAACATTTCCCCATCTTGTTACACAGTTTTACAATATCTTTATTTGCTCTGTTAGGATACTTCTGGGTGCAAGTAACAAATAACTGTTAATTCACATTGTCTTAAACAATAAGGAATGTATGGTAATCCCTGCTTTAAAAATTCTCGGAAGTAGGGCAGGACCCAGGCATGCTATAATTTGGGTTCTGGCACTGTTTTGCTGCAGTTATCTCACATCTCCCTCTCCGCTTTTGACCGTCTGTTATTGTCCTCAGGGATCCCTTAGATCACAAGCTGGGGCAGCCTGCTTCCTTGTTTATGTTCTGCACAAGAGGAGGAGAATGCTACCCTAATGATGGAATAAAGTTCCATTTTAAATCTGATTGGGTCATTTTTAGGTCATGTGTTTCTTCCTGGACATAGAATAGTCCTTGGGGCAATGTAACTCACTTTAAGCTTAACCCTTGCTTATTTTTATTTTATTTTATTTTGAGACAGGGTCTCACTCTGTCACCCAGGCTGGAGTGAAGTGACACTAACATGGTTTACTGCAGCCTCAAGCTCCGGAGGTCTTGCCATGTTGCCCAAGCTGGCCTCCTACTCCTGGGCTCAATCAATCCTCCCACCTCAGCCTCCTGAGTAGCTGGGATTACCAGTGCATGCCACCATGCCCAGCTAGTTTTGTGTCTGGCTTATTTCACTTAGCATAATGATCTCCAGTTCCATTCATGTTGTTGCTAATGACAACAACATTCTTATTCTTTTATGGCTGAGTAGTACTCCACTGTGTATAAGTACTACATTTTCTTTATCTACTCATCTATTGATGGACACTTAGGTTGCTTCCAAATTTTGGCTATGTGAACAGTGCTGCAACAAACATGGGAGTGCGGATATCTCTTCAATATACTGAATTCCTTTCTTTTGGATATATACCCAGCAGTGGGATTGCTGCATTGTATTTTCGGTTTTTTGAAGAAACTCCAAACAGTTCTCCATAGTGGTTGTATTAATTTTCATTACCACTAACAGCGTACGAAGGTTCCCTTTTCTCCACAGCCTCACCAGCATTTGTTATTGCCTGTCTTTTGAATAAAAGCCATTTTAACTGGGTGGAGATGATACTTCATTGTAGTTTTGATTTGTATTCCTCTGACGGTCAGTGATGTTAAGCACTTTTTCATATGCCTGCTTGCCATTTGTATACCTTCTTTTGAGAAATGTCTATTCAGATCTTTTACCCAGTTTTTAATCAGATTATTAGATTTTTTTCTATAGAGTTGTTTGAGCTTCTTATATATTCTGGTTATTAATCTCTTATCAGATGGATAGTTTGCAAATATTTTCTCCCATTCTGTGGGTTGTCTCTTCACTTTGTTGATTGTATCTATTGCTGTGCAAAAGCTTTCTAAGTTGATGTGGTCCCATTTGTCCATTTTTGCTTTGGTCACCTGTGCCCGTGAGGTATTTACTCAAGAATTTTTTTTTTCCTAGATCAGTGCCCTGGAGAGTTTCCCTAGTGTTCTCTTGTAGTAGTTTCGTTACTTAGATTTAAGTCTTTAATCCATTTTGATTTGATTTTTGTAAATGATGACAGATAGGGGTCTACTTTATCTTTTTCCTTTTTTTCTTTTTTTTTGAGACAGCGTTTTGCTTTTGTTGCCCAGGCTGGAGTGCAATGGCATGATCTTGGCTCACTGCAACCTCCACCTCCTGGGTTCAAGTGATTCTCCTGCCTCAGCATCACGAGTAGCTGGGATTACAGGTGCCTGCCTCTTCAATACACTTGGCTAATTTTTTGTATTTTTAGTAGAGCCAGGGTTTCGCCATGTTGGCCAGGCTGGTCTCGAACTCCTGATCTCAGGTGATCCACCTGCCTTGGCCTCCCAAAGTGCTGGGAGTTGTGAGCCACTGCGCCTGGCCCTTGTGGGGTCTACTTTCATTCTTCTGCATATGGATATCCAGTTTACCCAGCACCATTTATTGAAGAAACTGTTCTTTCCCCAATGTATGTTCTTGGCACCTTTGTCAAAAATGACTTCACTGTAGGTGTGTAGATTTGTTTCTGTGTTTTCTGTTCTGTTTCACTGGTCTATGTGTCTGTTTTCATGTCAGTATCATGCTGTTTTGGTTATATATCTCTGTAGTATAATTTGAAGTCAGGTAATGTTATTTCTCCGGTTTTGTCCTTTTTGCTCTGGATAACTTTGTCTATTCTGGGTTTTTTTTGTTTTGTTTTGTTTTTTTGTGCTCCATATACATTTAAGAATTGGCTGGGCATGGCGGCTTATGCCTGTAATCCCAGCTCTTTGGAAGCTGAGGCAGGCAGGTCGCTTTGAGCTCAGGAGTTTCAGAACAGCCTGGGCAACATGGTGAAACCCCATCTCTACAAAAAATTAGATAGGTGTGGTGGCTTGCACTTGTAGTCCCAGCTACTAGGGAGGTTCAGGTTGGAGAACTGCTAGAGCCCAGGAAGTGGAGGTTGTAGTGAATCAAGATTGTGCCACTGCACTCCAGCCTGGGTGACAGAGTGAGAACCTGCCTCCCCCTCCAAAAAAAGTTTTTCCTATTTCTGTGAAGAGTGTCATTGATATTTTGATAGGGATTGCACTGAATCTGTAGATTGCTTCGGTAGTATGGACATTTTAACAGTATTGATTCTTTCAGTCTATGAACTTGGAATATCTTTCCATTTTTTGATATCTTCAATTTCTTTCATCAGTGTTTTATAGTTTTCATTATAGAGATCTTTCACTTCTTTGGTTAATTCCTAGGTATTTAATTTTATTTATAGCTACTGTAAATGGAATCACTTTCTTGATTTCTTTTTCAAATTGTTCACTGTTGGCATATAGAAATGGTACTGATTTTTGCATGTTGATTTTGTATCCTGCAACTTTACTGAATTTGTTAATCAGTTCTAACAGTTTTTTGGTGGAGTGTTAAGGTTTCTCCAATTATAAGATCACATCGTCTTCAAACAACAATAATTTGGCTTCTTCCTTTCCAATTTGGATGCCCTTTATTTCTTTCTCTTGTCTGATTACTCGATATAGGACTCCCAGTACTATATTGAGTAACAGTGGTGAAAGCGGGCAACCTTTTTGTGTTACTGATCTTTTTTTTTTTTTTTTTTTTTT
>NW_016806491.1:1421000-1431321 GCF_001698545.2 Rhinopithecus bieti
AGTACCATTCTGGATATTAGCCCTTTGTCAGATGAGTAGGTTGCAAAAATTTTCTCCCATTCTGTAGGTTGCCTGTTCACTCTGATGGTAGTTTCTTTTGCTGTGCAAAAGCTCTTTAGTTTAATTAGATCCCATTTGTCAATTTTGGCTTTTGTTGTCATTGCTTTGGTGTTTTAGGCATGAAGTCCTTGCCCATGCCTATGTCCTGAATGGTATTACCTAGATTTTCTTCTAGGGTTTTTATGGTTTTAGGTCTAACATTTAAGTCTCTAATCCATCTTGAATTAATCTTCGTCTAAGGGGTAAGGAAAGGATCCAGTTTCAGCTTTCTACTTATGGCTCCCATATAGTACGATGCTAGTTATGGATCTGTCATATATGGCTTTTATTATGTTGAGGTATGTTCCTTCTATACTCAGTATTTTGAGGGGTTTTATTGGTGTTTTCTCTGATCCTCTCCTTCCTCCCACCTTCAACCCTCAAGTAGGCCTCAGTGTCTGTTGTTCTTCTCTTTGTTTTCATGTGTTTTTGGGGTTTAGCTCCCACTTATAAGTGAGAACATGTGATATTTTTGTTTTCTGTTCCTGCATTCATTTGCTTAGGCTAATGGCCCCCAGCTCCAACCATGTTGCTGTAAAGTACATGATCTCATTCTTTTTCATGATTGCATAGTATTACATGTTATATATGTATCACATTTTCTCTATCCAGGCTACCATTTATGGGCATTTAGGTTGATTCCATGTCTTTGTTATTGTGAACATATGTGTGTATGTGTTTTATGGCAGAGTGATTAATATTCTTTTGGGCATATACCCATAATGAATGAAATTGCTGGGCTGAATGGTAATTTTGTTTCAAGTTCTTTGAGGAATCACTACACTGCTTTCCACAATGGCTGAACAAATTTATAATCCCATCAGCAGTGCATAAGCATTCCCTTTACTCTGCAACCTTGCCAGCATGTGTTATTTTTGACTTTTTAGTAATAGCCATTCTGACTGTCATGAGATGGTATGTCATTGTGGTTTTGATTTGCATTTCTCTAATGATTAGTGATGTTGAGCATTGTTTCATATGCTTGTTGGCCACATGTATAAAGAGCCTAAATAGCCAAGGCAATTCTAAGCAAAAAGAATAAAGCTGAAGGCATCATGTTACCTGACTTCAAACTATATTACAAGGCTATAGTAATCAAAAGAGCATGATACTGGTAGAAAAACAGACACACAGACCAATGGAACAGAATAGAGAGCCCAGAAATAATGTCACACAACTACAACTGTCTGATGTTCAGCAAAGCTGACAAAAGCAAGCAATGGGGAAAAGACTCCCTAGTCAATAAATAGTGCTAGGATAACTGGCTAGCCATATGAAGAAGATTGAAACTAGACCCCTTCATTCCATATACAAAAATATACAAAAATCAGTTCAAAATGGATTAAAGACTTAAAAGTAAAATCTAAAACGAAGGCTAGGAGCGGTGGCTCGTGCCTATAATCCCAGCACTTTGGGAGGCCGAGGAGGGTCGATCACTTGAGGCCAGGAGTTTGAGACCAGCCTGGCCAAAATGGCGAAACCCTGTCTCTACTAAAAATACAAAACTTAGCCGAGCATGGTGGTGCATGCCTGTAACCCCAGCTACTCTGGTGGCTGAGGCACAAGAATTGCTTGAAACCAGGAGGTGGAGTTTTCAGTGAGCCGAGATCACAGTACTGCACTCTAGCCTAGGCGGCAGAGCAAGACTGTTGTCCAGGCTGGAGTCTCAAAAACAGAAAAACAAAAAACAAAACACAAAACAAAACACCCTAAAACTATAAAAACCCTGGAAGATAACCCAGAAAATACCATTCTGGACATAAGACCTGGCAAAGATTTCATGATGAAGACACCAAAAGCAATTGCAACAAAACCAAAAGTTGACAGATGGGACCTAATTAAACCAAAAAGTTTCTGCACTGTAAAAGAAACTATCAGTAGAGTAAACAGACCACCTATAGAATGAGAGAAAATATTCACAAAGTGGGAATCTCACAAAGGTCTAATATCCAGAATCTATAAGGAACTTAAATTTACAAGCAAAAAACAAACAACCTCATTAAAAAGTGGACAAAGGACAAAATGACACAAACAGACACCTTTTTTTTCCTCTCTCTGTTTTTTTTGTTTTTTGTTTTTTGTTTTTTTTTTGAGATGGAGGTCTCAGTCTGTCATTCCTGCTGGAGTATGGTGATGTGATCATGGTTCGTGGCAGTGTTGACCGCCTGGGCTCAGGTGATCCTCCTGCCTCAGTCTCCTGAGTAGCTGGGACCAAAGGTGCACACCACTACACCCAGCTAATTTTTATTTTATTAATGTATTTATTTAGAGACAGAGTCTTGCTCTGTCACCCAGGCTGGAGTGCAGTGGCGTGATCTTGGCTTACTGCAACCTCCGCCTCCTGGGTTCAAACAATTCTCATGCCTCAGCCTCCTGTGTAGCTGGGACCACAGGTGCACGCCATCACACCCAGCTAATTTTTGTATTTTTAGTAGAGACAGGGTTTCACCATGTTGGCCAGGCTGGTGTCAAACTCCTGTCCTCAAGTGACTCGCCCACCTTAGCCTCCCAAAGTGCTGGGATTACAGGTGTGAGTCACTGCACCTGGCTATTCCAGATAATTTTAAAAAATTACTTGTAGAGACAGAGGCTTGCAATATTGACTAGGTTGCTGTCAAACTCCTGGGCTCAAACAGTCCTTCCACCTTGACCTCCCCTAGTGCTGGGATTACAGGCATATGCCACCGTGTACTGCTTTTCTTCTTTTTCTGGACACTTTTCAAAAGAACAAATAATGGGGATTTTCTTTCTTTTTTTTTTTTTCTTTTTTGAGATAGTCTCGTTCTTGTACCCCAGGCTGGAGTGCAATGGCACAATCTCGGCTCACCGCAACCTCCGCCTCCTGGGTTCAAGCGATTCTCCTGTCTCAGCCTCCCGAGTAGCTGGGATTATAGGTGCCCGCCACCAAACTTGGCTAATTTTTGTATTTTTAGTAGAGATGGGGTTTCCCCGTGTTGGCCAGGCTAGTCTCGAACTCCTGACCTCAGCCTTCCAAAGTGCTGGGATTGCAGCCATGAGCCACCGCGCCCGGCTAATAATGGGGATTTTTAATGTTACACATGTTCCTTCTTATCTTTGAGTAGGGGCATGTCTTTCTTAAGAACAATTTATGAAGGTTACAGCCTATTAATGACATCAGCTTTCTTTGAGAAGGAAAGTCCGTGGTTCCCTGCCGGCTTCAGGGAATTTCAGACCCTGTGAGGTGCTTTCCTATAGCTCCTCCGGGATAGAACTGACCTAGTTTGGGAGGTGAGGGATTACTTCACTGAGGAAGTGATATTTCAGTTGAAACCTAAATGATGAGTATGACATATGGAAAAGAAGAGAGGCCTAGGGAGGGCAGCACTCCAGGCAAGGAAACAGCATAAGTGGAGGCCTTGAGACCTCAGACAAGCCTCAGTCTGGGGATTTCAGGGATCCAAAAGTCTCATTGATGTGCAGAGAAATGTGCAGAGAATGAAGAGGGGACAGGTGCTAGATGATGCTGGAAATGGAGGCAAGGGTGAGATAGAGTCTCACTCTGTCCCCCAGGCTGGAGTGGAGTGGTGTGATTTTGGCTCACTGCAAGCTCTGCCTCCAGGGTTGAAGTGATTCTCGTGCCTTATCCTCCCGAGTAGCTGGGACTACAGGTGCACACCACCACACCCAGCTACTTTTTGTGTTTTTAGTAGAGACAGGGTTTTGCTATGCTGGCCAGGCTGGTCTTGAATTCCTGGCCTCAAGTGATCTACCTGCCTTGGCCTACCAAAGTGCTGGAATTACAGGCATGAGCCACCACACCCAGCCTGTATAGCCTTTAGACGGTGTTATGAATTTAGAATTCAGGCCAGTTCTGGAAGTAAGAAAGTCAAGGTGCCACTGAAATAGAGCTTTGAGGTCATAGCCAGGACAGAATTTATGTGCATAATTTTTTTCTGCTCTTAATATCTCATTAAATAATTAATTAACATTATGAAATATATTAAAATTTAATATTCATGTTGCCAAAAGACAAAATTACGACAAATTTGGTTTAAAGATCTTAAATGGCTTTGATTTGTGATTCTAGCTAGAATCAGGCAACACTTCATTCCATAAAATAGAATGAATGTTCCAATGAGCTGAGCAGAGGAGGTTGGTTTTATAGACAGAAAAGAAATGAGGAAAGCAGAAACAGACAACGAAAAGTATATTGGTTGTTTCAAAGTTGCTTTTCTTGTAAAAGTTAAAGCAGAAGGGACTTCCTTATCATGAAACTTAAAACTGGCTTGTTAGAAGAGACAACTCACACCTGTAATCCCAGCACTTTGGGAGGCTGAGATGGGAGGATCACTGGAGTCCAGGAGTTGGCAACCAGGCAACGCAACATAGTGAGACCCCATGTCTAAAAAAATTAAAAGAATCAGCTAGGCATGGGGGTGTATACCTGTAGTCCCAGCTACTCAGGAGGCTGAAGCAGGAGGATCGCTTGAACCCAGGAAGTTGAGGATGCAGTGATCTGAGATCCTACTACTGCACCCTAGCCTGTGCGACAGAGCTAGATCCTGTCTCAAAACAACAACAACAACAACAATAATAACAACAGCAAAACCCCCCAAAACTGGCTTGAGGATTTGGCTATGATCACTCTCCTGATTTCTCAGAAGCTCCGATAAACAGCTTAGTTCTAGCTTGGTAGAGTGGAACTTCAGCATGAGTGACTCCATTTTGGTTTAGCCTTGTCAGCCAAGAAGAGGTGAAAGACCAGACTGCAAAGCAGTGAACCAGGCATTTGTTGGGGTCTTCGGAATTGTAATTCGGGAGACACAGATTCAGCTCCAAACCAAACTGTTCTGAAGAGAGGGAAGGGAGTAGGGTTTTTAAAAGGGAGCTGGGGGTGATTACCCAAGGTATTTTGAAAGAATTCTCACTGGTGGAGGTGGCTGGCTTAGTATGTGTGTCTACAGTTCATTGGTTGTTGCTGTTCAGGAGTTGCTGCGCTGGTGAAGTTAAGCTGTTTTCCAGGATATTTATGTTCATGAGCATTACAATTTGGGCCAATTCAGAGGTTCAAAGCAAGTTTCTGCCCCCCCTTTTTTTTTGCTTGGTTGCAGGTTATGCAGAAAGTCCTTCTTAAAATGGCTTCCTGACGCCATTTTATAGCTCTGAACCAGAGTGGTGCCATTTTGTATATCACATTTCACATTTCTGCCCTATTGCCCCAGATAGGGGATGAGGAAGCATCACTGATCAATGACTGGTGGTCAGTCGCAGAGCTATTATCTGTTTCCCTCAGAGCTGGGAGCATCTGTTTCTGAAGGGTTATGTTCCACGGAGGGGGGTTGTTGTTGTTGTTGTTGTTGTTGTTTTTGAGACAGAGTCTTGCTCAGTTGCTGGAGTGCAGTGGCGCTATCTTGGCTCACTGCAAGCTCTGCCTCCTGGGTTCGCGCTATTCTCCTGCCTCAGCCTCCTAAGTAGCTGGGACTACAGGTGCCTGCCACCATGCCCGGCTAATTTTTTGTATTTTTAGTAGAGATGGGGTTTCACCGTGTTAGCCAGGAGGGTCTTGATCTCCTGACCTCGTGATCCGCCCACCTCGGCCTCCCAAAGTGCTGGGATTACAGGCGTGAGTCACTGCGCCTGGCCGGAGGGTGGTTGCTGAAAGTCAGTGTGCATCCAAGATTTCAGAGATTGGCCATATTTGAGTAACAAAGGAGCTGTCATAAATAAGGAGGTCTGCATTAGTGATTAGCTGTATATCGGGAGAGACACACATCTGATTAACTATGTCTAAAGGTTGTAATATCATGATCTTAACATCTTGGATAGTCTGGCAGCAATGAGAAATATAGATGGTACAAGTTGTTAAAAGAAAAACTTTAGACAAATTAAACTTAACAGAGTTTAATTGCACAGAGACTGATTCATGAATCTGGCAGCCCCCAGAACAAGAATAGGTTCAGAATAACAACAACATGGGGGCAGCCACATGGTCAGATAACATTTATTGACAGAAAAAGGAAAGTGACATATAGAAAACAGAAGTGAGGTACAGAAATAGCTGGATTGGTTACAGCTTGACATGTGACTTATTTGAGCACACTTTGAACAGTTAGTTGCCTGTGATTGGTTGAGACTAGGCTACTTGTTAAAAGAGTAGGTTACAATCTGTTTACATACCCAGTTAGGTTACAGTTCTCTACCTATGGAGAAACTTTTAGGCTATATTTAAAATACATAAGGAAGCAGGTTGGGCGCGGTGGCTCACGCCTGTAATCCCAGCACTTTGGGAGGCCGAGACGGGCGGATTATGAGGTCAGGAAATCCAGACCATCCTGGCGAACACAGTGAAAACCCGTCTCTACTAAAAATACAAAAAATTAGCTGGGTGTGGTGGTGGGCACCTGTGGTCCCAGCTACTTGGGAGGCTGAGGCAGGAGAATGGCATGAACCCAGGAGGCAGAGCTTGCAGTGAGCCAAGATTGCACCACTGCACTCCAGCATGGGCGACAAAGCGAGACTCTGTCTCAAAAAAAAAGAAAAAAATACATAAGGAGTCAGCTTTAGGCAAAACTTTTAACAATTTAAAAATTTAACAATTCTCCCCTTCTCCGTCTCAAAAAAAAACAAAAAAGAAAAGAAAAGAAAAAGAAAAAATAGATAAGGAGGCAGCTTTAGGGAAAACTTTTAACAATTTAAAACTTAACAATTCTCCCTAAGAAATTAGGCTAATTTCTTAATTTTTGAGAGATTGACGAAAACTTTAGGAATTGACATTACACTCTCACCATTGTAAAAGGACTTATTTGGGCTCAAATCTCTCTTTAAGACAGGGTCTTGCTATGTCACCCAGGCTGGAGTGCAGTGGCATGATCTCAGCTAACTGCAAGCTCTACCTCCCAGGCTCAAGCAATCCTCCCACCTCAGCACCCCCAGTAGCTGGGACTATAGGTGCATACCATCATGCCTGGGTGATGTTTGTATGTTTTGTAGAGACGGGGTTTTGCTGTGTTGCCCAAGCTGGCAGGTTACTTTTTGTTAAGGGTTAGAGCAGAGGAGGCTTCTTTATGATAGAATCTCTTTTTTTCAGACTTGTCAGGTCTTAGGTTCCCCTGACTGCAGTTTCCAGAAGAGCAGAGAAGTATCCTGCTTACAGTACCAAAACTGTGTGGGCAAAAGGGAAACTTCCCCTTTGCTCTTTGAAAGTTTGCTGAAAATCAACAGACAAAAGGCATTTAATAGGAGAAAAGGCAGATTTATTAATGTGTGTGTGTATGTGTTTGGGAACCAGAGTGTCACTGAGGCTGCTACATTGTCTGGGGTATATACCCTGGGTTTTGTTGTTGCATGCCAGGAAAATTTAGGACATGGACACACCCAAGGAGTTTAGGAGCAGAGGTTTAATAGGCAGAAGAGAAGAGAAAGAGAAACAGCGCTCCATAGAGAAAGGGGTTTCCTAGTGCAAAGGACCAGCTGGTGGTGAATGTGCCAGATTTTATAGTGTAGTTTGAGGAGGCGGTGTCTGATTTGCATAGGGCTCACAGATTGGTTCCATTAGGTATGACGTTTACATAGTACATAGTGAAGGCTGGTTGCCCCATCCTAATCTTATTATGCAAATGGACTTTCCAGTTGACCAGCACTGTCTTATCTGCTCCTTACAGTACACGGGGCTGACAAAGAGAAGGGAAGATGAGTCACTATCTTGAACATGTCTGGTTCCTAGTTCCTGCCAGTATTCACCTGTGCAAGCTCCCAGCTCAACTTTATAGGCTGCTCTTTGTTAGAAAATGATTTGGGGCTGCTTTTCATGAAAAAAAAAAGAAAAAAAATGCCTTATTGAAGACTACCATACCCTTACTCTCTACCTAAGTGATTTCTTCTTAACTCCTGTATCATCATTACCCCATACCCCAACAGGGTACAGAAGCTTGTATAACCTTTTTCATAGGTGAGAAAAAAGATGGGGAATGTAGACAATTCTTTTGAGGTGCAGGAAGTGATCATCAGAGAGAATAAATGGGCAAGGGAGATAGAAATTAACTTATAGATGATTCTCTTTTGAATTTGAATGAGTCTGAGAGGCAGGCAGGCATTACTTTGTGACAAAGTCCATGTAGGTGTGGTTGTATTCCTCACTTTCTTTTCTGAACAAGATAATGATATTTCAGGGGAAAAACAGAATGCGATTGAGTTTCTTTTGGAAAGAAAATTTGTTGGTCGGAGGTTCCAAGATGGCCAAATAGGAACAGCTCCAGTCTACAGCTCCCAGCATGAGTGACACAGAAGATGGGTGATTTCTGCATTTCCAACTGGGGTACAGGGTTCATCTCAATGGGGCTTGTTGGACAGTGGGTGCAGGACAGTGGGTTCAGCCCATCGAGCGTGAGTCAAAGCAGGGTGAGGCATCACCTCACCCGGGAAGTGCAAAGGGCCATGGAATTCCCTTTCCTAGCTAAGGGAAGCTGTGACAGACGGCATCTGGAAAATCAGGTCACTCCTACCCTAATACTGCACTTTTCCAATGGTCTTAGCAAACGGCACACAAGGAGATTATATCTCGCGCCTGGCTCAGAGGGTCCCATGCCCATGGAGCCTCACTCATTGCTAGCACAACAGTCTGAGATTGAACTGCAAGGCGGCAGTGAGGCTGGGGGAGGGGCTTCCACCATCACTGAGGCTTGAGTAGGTAAACAAAGCAGCAGGAAGCTCAAACTGGGTGGAGCCCACTGCAGCTCAAGGAGGCCTGCCTGCCTCTGTAGACTCCACCTCTGGGGGCAGGCATAGCTGAACAAAAGGCAGCAGAAACTTCTGCAGACTTAAATGTCCCTGTCTGACAGCTTTGAAGAGAGTAGTGGTTCTCCCAGCACAGAGTCTGAAATCTGAGAATGGACAGACTGCCTCTTCAAGTGGGTCCCTGACCCCTGAGTAGCCTAACTGGGAGGCATCTCCCAGTAGGGGCCAACTGACACCTCACACGGCTGGGTGCCCCTCTGAGATGAAGCTTCCAGAGGAACGATCAGGCAGCAACATTTGCTGTTCTGCAATATTCACTGTTCTGCAGCCTCCACTGGTGATACCTAGGCAAACAGAGTCTGGAGTGGACCTTCCAGCAAACTCCAACAGACCTGCAGCTGAGGGTCCTGACTGTTGGAAGGAAAACTAAGAAACAGAAAGGACATCCACACCAAAACCCCATCTGTACAACACCATCATCAAAGACCAAAGGTAGATAAAACCACAAAGATGGGGAGAAACCAGAGCAGAAAAGCAGAAAATTCTAAAAATCAGAACACCTCTTCTCCTCCAAAGGAACGCAGCTCCTCACCAGCAACGGAACAAAGCTGGACAGAGAATGACTTTGATAAGTTGAGAGAAGAAGGCTTCAGACGATCAAACTTCTCCGAGCTAAAGAAGGATGTTTGAACCCATTGCAAAGAAGCTAGAAACCTTGAAAAAAGATTAGACGAATGGCTAACTAGAATAACCAGTGTAAAGAAGACCTTAAATGACCTGATGGAGATGAAAACCATGGCACAAGAACTATGTGACACATTCACAAGCTTCAGTAACCGATTCGATCAACTGGAAGAAAGGGTATCAGTGATGGAAGATCAAATGAATGAAATGAAGTGAGAAGAGAAGTTTAGAGGAAAAAGAGTAAACAGAAATGAACAAAGCCTCCAAGAAATATGGGACTATGTGAAAAGACCAATTCTACTTCTGATTGGTGTATCTGAAAGTGATGGGAGGAAGGGAACCAAGTTGGAAAACACTCTTCAGGATATTATCCAGGAGAACTTCCCCAACCTAGCAAGGCAGGCCAACATTCAAATTCAGGAAATATAGAGAACTCTACAAAGATACTCCTTGAGAAGAGCAACTCCAAGACACATAATTGTCAGATTCACCAAAGTTGAAATGAAGGAAAAAATGTTAAGGGCAGCCAGAGAGAAAGGTTGGGTTACACACAAAGGGAAGCCTATTAGACTAAAAGTGAATCTCTCGGCAGAAACTCTACAAGCCAGTAGTGAGTGGAGGCCAATATTCAACATTCTTAAAGAAAAGAATTTTCAACCCAGAATTTCATATCCAGGCAAACTAAGCTTCATAAGTGAAGGAGAAATAAAATCCTTTACAGACAAGCAAATGCTGAGAGATTTTGTCACCACCAGGCCTGCCTTACAAGAGCTCCTGAAGGAAGCACTAAACATGGAAAGGAACAACTGGTACCAGCCACTGCAAAAACATGCCAAATTGTAAA
>NW_016806491.1:1433817-1439779 GCF_001698545.2 Rhinopithecus bieti
AACAACAGGTGCTGGAGAGGATGTGGAGAAATAGGAATACTTTTACACTGTTGGTGGGACTGTAAACTAGTTCAACCATTGTGGAAGACAGTGTGGCGATTCCTCAAGGATCTAGAACTAGAAATACCATTTGACCCAGCCATCCCATTACTGGGCATATACCCAAAGGATTATAAATCATGCTGGTATAAAGATACATGCACACGTATGTTTATTGTGGCACTATTCACAATAGCAAAGACTTGGAACCAACCCAAATGCCCATCAATGATAGACTGGATTAAGAAAATGTGGCACATATACACCATGGAATACTATGCAACCATAAAAAAGGATGAGTTCATGTCTTTTGTAGGGACATGGATGCAGCTGGAAACCATCATTCTGAGCACTATCACAAGGACAGAAAACCAAACACCGCATGTTCTCACTCATAGGTGGGAAATGAACAATGAGATCACTTGGACACATGAAGAGGAACCTCACACACTGGGGCCTGTTGTGGGGTAGGGGGAGCGGGGAGGGATAGCATTAGGAGATATACCTAATGTAAATGATGAGTTAATGGGTGCAGCACACCACCATGGCACATGTATACCTATGTAACAAACCTGCACGTTATGCACATGTACCCTAGAACTTAAAGTACTAAAAAATAAAATTAAATAAAAAAAGGAAGTTTCTTGGTCAATGAGGAAATTCCAGAGAGTCTCCAGCTGCTCTTGGGAGGGGGAGGAACAAAACAAGGTTGGTGAGACCTTGATTCTAAGGCTTCTTTTCAGGTTTTCAATTTTCAAAAGTTCTCAAAATGCCAAAACATCATATTTTGGGGAATCATTTCCTGCAACCCCACATTTCCCTCTCTGAAACATCCCTAGTCGTTTCACACACCAAAAGCTGAGTTGGTGGCTGTGGAGAGAAAAATTGAGTGAATAGTGGAGTGGCAAGGGATCCTATTAAATCAGTCTCTCATTTCTGGAAATAGGCCAGTCCAATTAACCAGGTGTGTCTCATTTTGTCAGAGGTATTTGAACCAGAGTGACTCCATCTTGAGTAGGGGCTGTGTAAAATAAGGCTGATACCTGCTGAGCCACATTCCCAGGAGGTTAGGTATTCTTAGCCACGGGATGAAATAGGTCAGAAGGACTGGTATTACAAGATACAGGTCTTGAAGACCCTGCTGATAAAACAGGATGTGGTAAAAAAGCTGCCCAAAACCCACCCACAAGATGGTGAGGAAGGTGACCCCTGGTCATCCTCAGTGCTTGTTATATGCTAACTATGATGCGTTAGCATGCTAAAAGACACTCCCACCAGCACCCCAACTGTTAACAAATGCCATGGCAACATCCAGAAGTTACCCTATATGTCTAAAAAGGGGGGAACCCTCAGTTCTGGGAATTGCCTCCTCCTTTTTCAGAAAACTCATGAGTAGTCAACCCTTTGTTTAGCATATAATCAAGAAATAACCACAAAAATAGCAGCCCTTGGGGCTGCTCTGCCTTTGGAGTAGCCCATTCTTTTTTAATTTACTTCTCTAATAAACTTGCTTTCACTTTCCTCTATGGACTGTTACTGGTGGCGAATCCTTATGCCTCTGCAGCAACCTCAATTCTTGCCTCCTCAGAAGAAAGAATTTGACTGAGGGGTATAAAGGCAGGAGAGACTGAGGCAAGTTTGAGAGGAGGAGTGAGTTTATTAAAAAGCTTTAGAGCAGAAGGCTGGGCACAGTGGTTCATGCCTCCCAAAGTGCCTGGAATTGCAGCAGTTTGGGAGGTCAAGGCGGGCCGATCACTTGAGGTCAGGAGTTCAAGATCAGCCTGGCCAACATTGGTCACAGCCAGTGACAAGGAAAGGCAGTCTCTCAATAGATAGAAAAAGCCTGAAGTCAATAAAAGAAACTCCGTCTCTACTAAAAATACAAAAATTAGCCAGTTGTGCACCTGCAGTCCCAGCTGCTCAGGAGGCTGAGGCAGGAGAATTGCTTAAACCCGGGAGGTAGAGATTGCAGTGAGCTGAGGTCATGCCACTGCACTCCAGCCTGGGCAACAGAGTGAGACTCCATCTCAAAAAAGAAAACATAAATAAAACTTTAGAGCAGGAATGAAAGGAAGTAAAGTACTCTTAGAAGGGGGCCAAGAGGGTGACTTGAGAGAGAGATCAAGTGCCTGGTTTGATCTTTTGACTTGGAGTTTTATAAGTTGGCACCCTTCAGGGTTCTTGCCTTAGTTCTTCCCAGGTTCTTCCCTTGGGGTGCGCTGTCCGCATGCATAGTGGCCTGCTAGCGCTTGGGAGAGGCCGCATGAGCAGTGAGTGTACTGGAGTTGTACGCATGCCCACTTGAGGCATTCTTCCATTACCAAATGCTCCTAGGTCATATACCAGTTAAACTCTGCTATTTGGCCTTTTAGTGCATATGCTTGAGCCCACTTGACCAACTCCTGAGATCTTAATGGGGAGTTGCTGATCACCAGCTTAATCTTTTTTTTAATCTGTTGGGAGACTGCCTTTTTCTGGCACTGGCTGTGAGCAATTATTATTTGAGAGAGACAGTTAACAACTGCTTGACGATCACCTGATGGTCGCCTGACATTCCTGGTTGGGGTGGCCGTCTCCTGCTCTGCTCATGTCTGACTAGCTGCCTACAGTAACAGACACCCTGAATTATTTCTTGCACGAGGTCCAAGAACTCTCTCTTGACGTCTGAATTGGGACCCCTTTCCAGTAACAATTTTAGGAGATGGCATTGCAGACAGGCTCTCAAACAGAAGAAAAACAAAGGATAATGTTTGGTTTGTTGAAAATGCCTGGAAAGAAAACAAAAAAAGGTTAATGTTTGGAACAGTCTATATACCAGTTTTTTTAGAGTCTGGAGGGCAGTCGAGATGTCTAGATGTTAGAGTCGAAGCATCTTCAGTTAAAGTGGAAGTGGACAGTGGCAATCGGACAGATTTTTCTGTTGTTTGCATGGCACAAGGTTGTTTACACAAGCTTCAGCTTGCAGGGCATCAGGGAAAAGGTAGTTACAATTTTAGTGAATTTAAGTCAGAAAAATGAAGGAAAAATTTGGAAATGTTAGTTTGGAGACTTGTAGCCAGGAAAGAATTCAGAATTTTGTCCAAATTGCAGACAAGGAATAAAATCTCAAAAACAATGGTAGGGCTAGAATCTTTTTTTTTTTTTTTTTTCTGAGGCAGGTCCCACTCTGTTGCCCAGGCTGGAGTGCAGTGGCGTAGTCATGGCTCACTGCAGCCACCACCTCCTGGGGCTCAGGTAATCCTCCCACCTCAATCTGTTAAGCAGCTGGGAATACAGACACATGCTGCCACACCTGGCTAATTAAAAAAATACATTTTTGTAGAGATGGGGTTTCACCATGTTGCCCAAGCTGTCTTGAACTCCTGGGTTTAAGTGATCTACCTGCCTTGGCCTCCAAAGTGCTGGAATTACAGGCGTGAATCATTGTGCCCAGCCTAGGGCTAGAATCTAATAGTAGGTGTACTATAATTTTCTTCTGAAACATAACTTTTTTTCTCTCCAATCTTTCTTTCTACCAAAGATAAATTATAGTAACACCAATTTACTTGCAAAATAAGTTTTACTCCTATTATACTTGGCCTGATTATTTGCACAAAATGCAGCAAGAAGAGTGATTGGCTCTATAGGCTCTTTTAAAGTTGGCTTTTGTTGATGAAAAGAGTTTAACTCTGTAAAATGTTTGAAGAGATTTATTCTGAGCCAAATATTAGTGACTATGGCTCATGACATAGCCGCAGGAGATCCTGAAAGCATGTGTCTAAGGTAGTCAGGCTACAGTTTGGTTGTATACATTTTTTTTTTAGACAGAGTTTCGCTCTTGTTGCCCAGGGTGGAGTGCAATGGCACGATCTTGGCTCACTGCAACCTCTGCCTCCTGGGTTCAAGCAATTCTCCTGCCTCAGCCTCCTGAGTAGCTGGGATTAGAGGCATGCACCACCACACCCAGCTAATTTTGTATTTTTAGTACAGACGGGGTTTCTCCATGTTGGTCAGGCTGGTCTCGAACTCCCAACTTCAGGTGATCCACCCACCTTGGCCTTCCAAAGTGCTGGGATTACAGGTGTGAGCCACCATGCCTGGACATACATTTTAGGGAGACATAAATCTAAGATGTACATTAGTTTGGTCCAGAAATATGGGACAACTCAAAGCGGAGACTTCCAGGTCATAGGTGGATTCAAAAAGAGTTTATCGGCCAAGTGTGGGGCAGATCACGAGGTCAGGAGATTGAGACCATCCTGGCCAAGATGGTGAAATCCCATGTCTACTAAAAATACAAAAATTAGCTGGGTGTGGTGGTGTGTTCCTGTAATCCCAGATACTCCGGAGGCTGAGGCAGGAGAATCGCTGGAAACCAGGAGGTGGAGATCGCAGTAAGCCAAGATAGTGCCACTGCACTCCAGCCTGGCGACAGAGCGAGACTCCACCTCAAAAACAAAAAACAAAAATAGTTGATTTAAAAAACCTGAAATCAATAGAAGGGAGTATCTGAGTTTAGATAAGGGGTTGTGGAAACTAAGGTTAATAGATTGCAAAGGTTTCTTATTAGACATAAAAAGATGCCAGACTCTTCAGTGAATTCTCTCCTGGATAAGGAAAAAGACATGAAAAAGGAATGGGGTTCTCTATAGAATTTAGATTTTCCTCACGAGAGAGCTTTGCAGGGCTGTTTCAAAATACGTCAAAGAAATATATTTTAGAGTAAAATACTTCAATTTCTTTCAGAGCCTACCATCTCATGTTGGTATCTTATCGTTATAAAGAGTCTGTTTTGGCTGAGTGTGGTGGCTCACACCTGTAATCCCAGCACTTTGGGAGGCCAAGATAGGCAGATCACCTGAGGTCAGGAGTTTGAGAACAGCCTGGCCAACATGGCAAAACCCTGTCTCCGCTAAAAAAAAAAAAATACAAAAATTAGCCAGGCATGGTGATGCACAACTGTAGTCCCAGCTACTCGGGAGGCTGAGGTAGGAGAATCACTTGAACCTGGGAGGTGGAGGCTGCAGTGAGCTGAGATTGCACCACTGCACTCCAGCCTGGGCAACAGAGCAAGACTCTCTATTAAAAAAAAAAAAATTGTTCTGTCAGTCTTAAGGTTTCTGTTTTAATGTTAATGCTGATCAGGTATGTCTGAATTATAAAGGGAGGAGACTATAATAAGGCATGTCCAAATCCCCCCTTCCTATTTATGGCCTGAACTAGTTTTTATTTATTTATTTATTTTGAGACTGTGTCTTGCTCTGTCACCCAGGCTGGAGTGCAGTGGTGTGATCTCAGCTCACTGCCACCTCTATTTCCTGGGTTCAAGTGATTCTCATGCTTCAGTCTCCTGAGTAGCTGGGATTACAGGTGTGCACTACCACGCCTGGCTAATTTTTGTGTTTTTTAGTAGAGACAAGGTTTCATCATTTTGGCTAAGCTGGTCTTGAATTCTTGACCTCAAGTGATCTGCCCACCATGTCCTCCCAAAGTGCTGGGATTACAGGTGTGAGCCACTGTGCCTGGCCTGAACTAGTTTTTCAGGTTAACTTTGAAATGCCCTTGGCCAAGAGGAGGAGGTTCATTCAGTCAGTTGAGGGGCTTAGAATTAAATACTTGGTTTGCATTTTGCTGGACTTTTTTTTTTTTTTTTTTTTTTGAGACGGAGCCTCACTCTGTCGCCGAGGGTGGGGTGCAGTGGCACGATCTTGGCTCACTGCAAGCTCTGCCGCCTCCCTCCCGAGTTCATGCCATTCCCCTGCCTCAGCCTCCCAAGAAGCTGGGACTACAGGCGCCCGCCACCATGCCTGGCTAATTTTTTTTTTTTTGTATTTTTAGTAGAGATGGGGTTTCACCGTGTTAGCCAGGATGGTCTCGATCTCCTGACCTCATGCTCCACCCACCTCGGCCTCCCAAAGTGCTGGGATTACAGGCGTAAGCCACC
>NW_016806491.1:1439808-1457081 GCF_001698545.2 Rhinopithecus bieti
TTTTTTTTTTTTTTTTTTTTTGAGACGGAGCCTCACTCTGTCGCCGAGGCTGGAGTGCAGTGGCACGATCTTGGCTCACTGCAAGCTCTGCCGCCTCCCTCCCGAGTTCATGCCATTCCCCTGCCTCAGCCTCCCAAGAAGCTGGGACTACAGGCGCCCGCCACCATGCCTGGCTAATTTTTTTTTTTTTTGTATTTTTAGTAGAGATGGGGTTTCACCGTGTTCGCCAGGATGGTCTCGATCTTCTGACCTCATGCTCCACCCACCTCGGCCTCCCAAAGTGCTGGGATTACAGGCGTAAGCCACCGCGCCCGGCTTTTTTTTTAAAGACAAAGTCTCACTTTGTTGCCCAGGCTAGAGTGCAGTGGCATGATAATAGCTCATGGCAGTCTCAACCTCCTGGGCTCAAGCAATCCTCCCACCTCAGCCTCACAAGTAGCTGAAACTACAGGTGTGCACCACCACACACAGCTAATTAAAAAAAAAAAATTTTGTAGAAACCGAGTCTCCCTTTGTTGCCCAGGCTGGTCTCAAACTCCTGTGCTCAAGGAATCCTCCTGCCTTGGCCCCCCAAAGTGCTGGGATTACAGGCACAAGCCACTGTATTAGTTCATTGTCACATTGCTATAAAGAAATACTCAAGAGTGAGTAATTTATAAGAAAAGAGGTTTAATTGGCTCACAATTTTACTGGCTGTGCAGGAAGCATGGCAGCATCTGTTTCTGGGGAGGCCTCAGAAAACTTACAATCATGACAGAAGGTGAAGGAGGAGTCAGCACTACGTATGGCTGACACATGAGGAAGAGAGAGATGGGGGAGGTGCCACACACTTTTAAACAACCAGATCTCATGACAGCTCACTCACTATCACGAGAACAGCACCAATGGGGAAATCTGCACTCATGATCCAATCATCTCCCACCAGTCCCCACCTGCAATATTGGGGATTACAGTTTGACATGAGACTTAGGGGAGGACACAGATCTAAACTGCATCAGCCACCTTGCCCAGCCTGCTGGAAGTTTTTAATAAAGAACCTCACATCAGACTTTTAAAGGCTGGGAAGCCAAGCTAAAGATCTGCCACTAGAGTGTGCCTGTAATACCTGCATGAATTCAGTGAATTTCTGTCTTCTTGAGGTTCCCCAAATATCTTGAGTTTCTTGGACCTGTCAGAAAATAACACTCTTTACTTACCATAAAATCAGGAACTCTGCAAGGGAACAGTGTAGACAAGGTACCAGGCCAATCTTTTCCCAAATCTACAGGCTTTAACATCAATCTTGATTCCTCAAAGCAGTCTGGTCACATCTGAAAATATGACATTCCAGTCAAAGCCTTGGTAAAATAACCAGTGTCTCCAATTGTGTCCTGTCACAGAAGAAAACAAATTCTTATTCAACTTATGTAAATAACCACATTGCCAACTTGTATGAATAGTTTTTGAATTCTGATGAAATCAGGTGCAGAAAAAGGTAAATGTTTTAATTTTGCTCACAAAAGTATACTTTACCTAATTGCTGTAAGCTACAAACAGCTTAAGAGAAAAAAAAGTTTATTGACTATGGAAAACAAAACATAAGAATCAGCAATGCTTGAGCGGGACATCTGACTTCTGAGCAGAAACCTTTGTGGCACCAGTGAAAAAAACAGAATTAAATATGGGTGATGTTTAGAAGGGCAAGAAGATTTTTGTTCAGAAGTGTGCCCAATGCAACACCATGGAAAAGGGAGAAAAATCTGTAATCCCAGCACTTTGGGAGGCTGAGACAGGAGAACTACGTAAGCCCAGGAGGTCAAGACCAGCCTGGGCAGCAGAATGGGGCCTTATCTCTACAAAAAAGAACAATGAAATACAGCTGGCCTTGGTGGTGCATGCCTGTGAGAGGCTGCGGTGGGAGAATCGCTTGAGCCCAAGAGTTAGAGGCTGCAGTGAGCTGTGTTATATCACTGCACTCCAGCCGGGGTGACAGAGTGAGACCATGTCTCAAATAAATAAATAAATGAAAGAACCAGCAATACTTCAAGCAGAACAGCCATAGGAAAATTATTTCAGCTGGGTGCAGTGGCTAATGCCTATAATCACAGCACTTTGGGAGGCTGAGGCAGGAGGATCACTTGAGCCCAGGAGTTTGAGACCAGCCTGGGCAACATAGTGAGACCTTGCCTGTACTAAAAATAAAAAATTAGCCAGGCATGGTGGTACATGCCTGTGGGCCCAGCTGCTCAGGAAGCTGAGGTGGGAGGATCGCTTGAGCCCAGGAGGTCAAAGCTGCAGTGAGCTGATCATGCCACTGTACTCCAGCCTGGGAGACAGAGTGAGACCCTGTCTAAAAAACATAATAATAACAACAATTTCAGTCCTTTATCACTTTAGTCTCATGTAATTAATTCTTGCTCTGCTTGATATTGGTTAGCAATTTTATGAGTCCCCTTTTTTCACTGAAGTTTTTGAAATTCTTATGCAATTCAATTGTGTGATCTAAGTTATCAGCAGAGGTGTGTATTTCAGAGTACCTGTGAGAGTCTTCATTTTTTCCCATCAGTCTTCTTGAAGACACAACACTCTAGGATTTACAAAGAGAATGTAGAGAAAAAGCATTAGAATAATGCAATTTGCCAAGATATAACAGATTTTTAGGAATCTCATGCAATTTTTGAACACATGTTAACACATTTATACACATGTAACTCAAAGAAAGTTAAGCATCATTTCATTCTTTTCTTCCCCAAGGAATTACAAAGCTACTTTTAATCCTTTGGGGTGAGCCCCACGGGAATAAAAAACATGGGGAAGGGGTAACTCTGTCAGTCCCAAGGCCAGGGGCAGAGAGGCTACCTGAGGAGAAGGAAGCACGAAAGGCACCTGCTGCAGACGCAGGGACACTGGTGAATGGCAGGAGGGTTGCGCATGAAGCCACAAAGCTACTTGGGTTTCTCCTTCTTCTCATTTGCCTTTTTCTGCTTTTGCCGCATGATCTCTGCGTCCCTCTGCTTGCAGGTGGCATCAGAAAGCTGGTCATCTCGGTGCTTTGTCTTACATAAGTTACTCTGCTTTTCCTTATTTTCTGGTGGGTGAGCTCACGCTGGTTACCGTGGGTCATGGCATTGACGACACACTGGGAGGCCAAGGTGGGAGAATCACTTGAGTCTACAAGTTTGAGACCAGCCTGGGCAACATGGTGAGACCTGGTCTTTAACAAAAGTAAAAAAAAAATTAGTTGGACATGGTGGCACATGCTCATGGTCCTAGCTACTCAGGAGACTGAGATGGGAGGATTGAGCCCAGGGGTTTGAGCGGTGATTGTGCCATTACACTTCAGCCTGGGAGAAGGAGCAAGAGTCTCTCTTAATAAATAAATAAATAAGAAATGATAATTAAAAGATTAAAAAAATCTGCTCTTTGATAGAGAGGAGACTCAGTTTTTCAAACAATCTGAAAATTATTAAAGACATTGTGAGGCAAATTCCTCTCTCTCTCTTTTTTGTTTTTGTTTGTTTGTTTTTTTTAACAATTTACTCAAAAGTTGAACAACTCTTTTACTATTTCTTGTTAACACTACAGGAAAATATTACTCAAAAGAAAACCTCAGAACAAGAATTCCTGAGGACAAAAAGAAAAAACAGAAAACCAAATTCTATCTTTGTATCAGTGTATTACTAATGATAAGGATACTTTGGATAAAACCTTATAAACAGATTCATCCAATCTCAATCAGCTTTGACCACACAAGATTTCCATTGCCTTTTATTTATTTATTTTTTAAAAATTGAGACTAGGTCTTGCTGTGTTGATCAGGGTGGTCTCAAACTCCCGGCCTCAAGCAATCTTCTGCCTTGGCCTCCCAAAGTGCTAAAATTACAGGTGTGAACCAGCACACCTGGTCCCATAAACCTTTTACAACCTCTTACAAACTTTTTTTCACTCTTTTTCCCCAAACTTTCTGTATCCATTCAGTTTTATCTTTTTCTCTTTTCTTCCCTTATTTTTTCACCAATCATTTTGTTTTTTATTTCTTTAATTTAAAAGAATCTTTAAGGCCAGGTGCAGTGGCTCACGCCTATAATCCTAGCACTTTGGGAGGCCGAGGCAGGCGAATCACGAGGTCAGGAGATTGAGATCATCCTGGCTAACATGGTGAAACCCCGTCTCTACTAAATACACAAAAAATTGGCCAGGTGTGGTGGCGGGCACCTGTAGTCCCAGCTACTCGGGAGGCTGACGCAGGAGAATGGAGTGAACCCAAGGGGCGGAGCTTGCAGCGAGCAGAGATCGTGCCACTGCATTCCAACCTGGACGACTCTGTCTCAAAAAAAAAAAAAAGAACCACACAAAATTACTTTTCCTTGAACAAAAAGAACACATCCTCATGTTTTTAAAATAACTTTCTTTACCAAAGACACTTGCTACTGTTCTTATGTACTTTGTATACAGAATTCTCTTATATCTAAGAGTTTTAATTACATATATTAACTATAACTTTAGCTCTTAGTAATGCTAATTTCCAGCAAAAATCCTAGTAAGTAAACAATTTTTTTTTTTTTTTTTTTTTTTGAGACAGAATCACTCTGTTGCTCAGGCTGGAGTGCAGTGGCATGATCTCAGCTCACTGCAACCTCTGCCTCCTGGGTTCAAGTGATTCTTGTGCCTGGGCCACCCAAGTAGCCCAGGTGTGTGTCACTATGCCTGGCTAATTTTTATATTTTCAGTAGAGACGAGGTTTCACCATGTCGGCTAGGCTGGTCTTGAACTCCTGGCCTCAAGTGATTTACCCACCTTGGACTTCCAAAGTATTGGGATTACAGGTGTGAACCACTGTGCCTGGTCAAGCAATTTTGATTATTTGGTATCAGGTGCAGAGCCCAGCACAGAGGATAGAGCAGTCAAGACAATGCCTGGAGGATTTGACTCTTTTCTAGCATGGCCAGGAGACACAGCTGGGTCAGGGAGGACATACTGGGCTTAGTTTTACCTTGTAGTTGGTGGCCTCAAAGGATATGCATATGTATTTAGGTCTCATCATGGCCACCTCTCTAGGCCACAGAATCTAACAACTCAAAACCAAAGATATAAGCTCATAGATAAACCAAGAAAATATCAAAAATGTCACAGAAGCCACAGTTTTATTACCTAAAAAAAAAAAAATAGCAGAGACAGCATACATTAGTATGACCAGTATACCCAAGCAAAAATGTCTAAAATTCTGAAGATATTTATATTTTATTTTACCAGCAATTTAAAATCTAGCTTTACTTAATAGAGACGACTAAAGTCATGTGAATTTGAAAAGCATTTGGGCTATTTACTTTATGAGTGCTCATTTATTTGTAGATCAATTTGGTACCCTGTAGACAATATGCAAACAGACATGCTTATACATGTATACATAAAGATACAGGCAGTCAGGTGTGGTGTGGTGGTATGTCCCTGTGGTCCCAGCTACTTAGGAGACTCAGATGGCAGTTCAGCCTGGGCAATTTAGTGTGACCTTGCCTCTAAAAAAAGTTAAAAATAAAAAAAAGGTTTACTTAAAATATAGACACCTAGGTGTGGTAGTTCATGCTTTGCAATCTCAGGCCTTTGGGAGGCTGAGGCAGGAGGATCACTTGAGTCCAGGAGTTCAAGATTAGCCTGAGCACCATAGCAAGATCCCATTTATACAAAAAATATTAGCCAGGTGTGGTGGTGTGTGCCTGTGGTCCTAGCTACTCAGGAAACTGAGGCAGGATGATCACTTGAGCCCAGGTAGTCAAGGCTTCAATGAGCTATAATCACACCACTGTACTCCAGCCTGGGCAACAAGGTAAGACATTGTCTCAAAAATTAGTAAGTTGCTGGGCATGGTGGCTCACGCCTGTAATCCCAGCACTTTGGGAGGCTGAGGCGGGTGGATCATTTGCGGACCAGAGTTTGAGACCAGCCTGGCCAACATGGTGAAACCCCGTCTCTACTAAAAATACAAAAACTAGCTGGGCCAGGTGGTGCATGCTTGGAGTTCCAGCTACTCTGGAGGCTGAGGCACAAGAATCATTTAAGCCCAGGAGGTGGAGGTTGCAGTGAGCTGAGATTATGCCACTACACTCCAGCCTGGGCAACAGAGTGAGAGTCTATCTCAAAAATAATAATAATAATAATAATAATTAATTAAAAAATACAGACAAACATACAGACTTAACAGCTTCAATTTAAAAAATTTTAGCAATTAGATATGTAAAACTCACTATTTTATTTATTTTTTTATTGAGATATGGTCTTACTATGTTGAGCATGCTAACCTTAAACTTCTGAGCTCAAGCAATCCTTCCGCCTCAGCCTCCAGGTAGCTGGGACCAATGGCACATGCCACTGTGCCCAGCTTAAAACCTACTAGTTAACAAAAGGACAATTAAATTAAGTCGTGCCTCTGTAAATGGAACAAGTTAAAGTATCTGTCTTACATGGCCAAAGCCTTTCCCTCGTTTTCGAGGAAACAGAGTAGCAAATTTACATCTCAATGTAAAGAGAAGGAATGTAAGGGTTTTTAAGAAGGAGTCTGGCTGTGTTAGAGGAAGATTAAACATGGATGCCAAGGTCAAAGTCATAGGAATTTACTATAGATTTTACAAGGAAACATACAGATAAGCCTAGAGAAAATTCAGAAACCTTTTCCAAATAATCAACTGAATGCTAGAAAGCTGTATTTTGGAGACCAATCTTGTTAGATATGTGGTTTTAAAATTTAGTTTCTGTTTCTTAACTGGATCGCTGAGCTCAGGGCAGACCCCATTAAAAAACAGGGCCAAAAAAGCATTTGCAGCTTCTAGGGTCTAATACTAGTATATGTGAAAAGCAGGTAGAGCTGGAAGGAGAGCATCTAGAACCCCAGAAATCCAGGATCCCATTTTAACACTGAATCCTGGGTCCTTAAAAAGAGGGTAACACTAAGCCGGGCGCGGTGGCTCATGCCTGTAATCCTAGCACTTTGGGAGGCTAAGGTGGATGGATCGCCTGAGGTCAGGAGTTCGAGACCAGCCTGGCCAACATAGTGAGACCCCGTCTCTACTAAAAATGCAAAAAGTTATCTGGGTGTGATGGGGGGCACCTGTAATCCCAGCTACTAGGGAGGCTGAGGCAGGAGATTCACTCGAATCTGGAAGGCAGAGGTTGCAGTGAGCTGAGATTGCGCCATTGCACTCCAGCCTGGGCAACAAGAGCGAAACTCCATCTCAAACAAACAAACAAACAAACAAACAAACAAACAGAAACACTGTGGGATCAGGCTGTGCAATGTTTCCACATTGCACCTTGTTGCAAGGATATTCCCCCAAGGCTGGTGGGTGACTCAACATCAGTTTGCCTACTCTGTGATCAAATCATCCCCCATGGGAGTCTTATCACCTGGTGGTGGGTGTTCCTACAGCCTCCAGGTGTCCAAACCACACCTCTCTTGATCTAAACGCATGAAGAATTAAGTAGCTTCCTGTAGTAATAACCATTTGTGATAACCACTGCTAGCCTCCTCCAAAACTGCAGCCCTTACCAGTGACCCACCAGTCTTCACACACAGAAAGGTCAGGTTTCTCTCACAGTACAAAATAATTCCTGCCCCAAAAGGCAGAGAGATCAGGAAACTCAGCGCAAAAGAGAGTGGAACTTTAGACATGAGAGTAACCTGCCCATGACTCTTGAGGCTCCAGGAGGAAAAGAGAAGACCCTAAAAGGGGATGTATGGCACATTTTCTGTGTTCCTCAAGGGGGTCTCAGGGCCATTAGATGTCCCCTCCAGACCTCTGTATGTGGAAATGAAAGTGGCAAAAAAGCCACTCAGTGGCTCCTGCCCGTAGTCCCAGCACTTTGGGAGGCTTAGGCGGGAGGATTACTTGAGCCCAAGAGTTTGAGACCAGCCTGGGCAACATAGTGGGACCCCATTGCTACAAAAAATGAAAACATTAACCAGGCCTGGTAGTGTGTACCTGAGGTCCTAGCTATTTGAGAGGCTGAAGTGGGAGGATCCCTTGGGAAGTCAAGGCTGCAGTGAGCCGTGATTGTGCCACTGCACTCCAGCCTGGGCAACCGAGTGAAACCTTGTTTTAAAAAAAAAAAAGAAAGAAAGAAAAGAAAAGAAAAAAGGCAAAAAGGAAGTAGAAGTGGGAAGAAATGGAAGAACAAATCTTAGACGAGCCAATTTGGAGATTTTAAGCTTTCTTGGCCACTGAAATTTTATTTTTTCTCAGCAGAAATCATGACAATAAAAAAGGAACCAAATAGAAGAACCAAACATATAATTAAAAACGAAATTCAGGCCGGGCGCGGTGGCTCATGCCTGTAACCCCAGCACTTTGGGAGGCCAAGGCGGGTGGATCACGAGGTTCGGAGATCAAGACCATCCTGGCTAACACGGTGAAATACCGTCTCTACTAAAAATACAAAAAATTAGTGGGGCGTGGTGGCAGGCACCTGTAGTCCCAGCTACTCGGGAGGCTGAGGCAGGAGAATGGCGTGAACCTGGGAGGCGGAGCTTGCAGTGATCTGAGATCGCACCACTGCACTCCAGCCTGGGCGACAGAGTGAGACTCCGTCTCAAAACAAACAAACAAACAAACACGAAATTCAGTCGACTGGAAAAAATTCCCAGAAACAGGAGCCAAAAGAAAAGATAAAGAAAAGTTTTTTTTTTTTTTTTTTTTTTTTTGAGACAGGGTCTCCCTTTGTCACCCTGGCTGGAGTGCAGTGGCACAATCACAGCTTACTGCAGCCTCAACCTTCCAGGCTTAAGTGATCCTCCCACCTCAGCTTCTCAAGTAGCTGGGACCACAGGTACGTGTCACAACACTGGGCTCATTTTTTATTTTTTGTGGAAATGGGATTTCACTATATTGCCCAGACTGATCTTGAACTACTGGCCTCAAGTGATCCTCCCAACTCGGCCTCCCAAAGTGCTGGGATTATAGGTGTGAGCCACTGCACCTGGCCAGTTTTCGTTTTTCAAAAAAAGGAAAAAAAGAAAAAACAGAAAACAAAAACATTATAGTCTAAATATCAGCTTTTGATTAAGCTGACTTCTGAATGACCATAAAGATTAAAAAATATATATTTTCCAATCCCTTACTATCAGATTTTATCCAGGACAAACAGCCAATATTCCTGGCATTTGAACTTTTTACCAAAGATATCTTCCAAGCGACTCACAAAAACCAAAACACCTTAACCAAGATTATGACTAAACCAAGGATGTATAAGGCATCGCCAAAGAGGTGCAAATCAGTCCTCACAAGATTCAGAACCACCCCAAAGATAGCTCCAAGAAAGGAAAGTTTCATTAGATACAAATGGGGTACAACCCACATTTCTGTCTGACCATATCCCTATACATATCAGTCAAAGCAGATTTAAAGACAAGGAGTATTTCTAAAGATAAAGAAGATCATTTTGCAATGATAAAAAGGTCATTTAAACAAGAAGACATAATAATTAATTTTATTTATTTATTTATTTTGAGACAGGGTCTCTCTCTGCCACCCAGGTGAAGTACAGTGGCATGATGTCAGCTCCACCTCTCAGGTGCAAACTCCACCTCCCAGGCTCAAGCTATCCTCCCACCTCAGCCTCCCAGGTAGCTGGGACTACAGGCATGCACCACCATGCCTAGCTAATTTTTAAATTTTTTTCTACATACAGAGTCTCACCATGTTTCCCAGGCTGGTCTCAAACTCCTGGGCTCAAGCAACCCACCTGCCTCAGCCTCCCAAAGTGCTGGGATTACAGGGGTGAGCCACCGCGCCCAGCCAAGAAGACATAACAATTCTAAGTGCACGTGCACCTCATAACAGCTTCAAGGTATATGAAAGCAAAACATTGATAAAAGAGAAATAGATCTCCAGGCATCCTTGGAGGTTTTAATGCTTCTCTTTCAGTGTGTGATGGGATAAGAAGACAAAATATCAATAAGGTTATAGAAGATTTGCATAGGCCGGGTGCAGTGGCTCACACCTGTAATCCCAACACTTTGGGAGGCCAAGGCGGGCGGATCACCTGAGGTCTGGAGTTCGAGACTAGCCCAACCAAAATGGAGAAACCCTGTCTCTACTAAAAATACAAAATTAGGCGGGCATGATGGCACATGCCTGTAATCCCAGCTACTCGGGAGGCTGAGGCAGGAGAATCGCTTGAACCTGGGAGGCGGAGGGTGCAGTGAGCCGAGATTGTACCACTGCACTCCAGCCTGGGCAACAAGAGTGAAACTCCGTCTCAAAAAACAAACACCAAAAAAAAAGATTTGGATAACACTCTCATAATTTTGACCTGATTTACATGCTTAGATAATCTAATAATTGCAGAGTATACATTCTTTATAAGTTCTTTCCATTGATCAAGATATGCTTTATGCTGCTGCATTATATAGTCAATTTAAAAATAGTACCATTTACAAAAGTATCAAAATATAAAATACCTAGGAATAAAAAATTAACTTTAAAATAATTTTTAAAATTTTTTTATTTTTTAGACATAGTCTTGCTCTGTGGCCCAGGCTGGAGTGCAGTGGCACGATCTTGGCTCACTGCAACCTCTGCCTCCCGGGTTCATGCCATTCTCTTGCCTCAGCCTCCTGAGTAGCTGGGATTACAGGCGCCCACCACCTCGCTCGGCTAATTTTTGTATTTTTAGTAGAGACGGGGTTTCACCGTATTAGCCAGGATGGTCTTGATCTCCGAACCTCGTGATCCACCCACCTTGGTGTCCCAAAGTGCTGGGACTACAGGTATGAGCCACCGCGCCCGGCTGGAATAAAAAATTTAATCAACAATGTGCAAAACCTACACATTGAAGAACATTAAATATTACAGTGAGAAATTAAAGACCTAAATAAATGGAGTGGTAAATTGTGTTCATGGATTGGAAGCACCCATCTTATTAAGATGTCAACTCTCTTGATATTGGTTCATAGAGCCAAAGCCATCCCAACCAAAATCCTAGCAGAATTATTTAAATAGAAAGGAGCAAGTTGATTGTAAAGCTTATGTGAAGTTGCAAAGAATCTAGAACAGCTGAAATAATCTTGAGAAGGACAAAGTTGGGAGACTTCAACACTTGATTTCAAAAATTATTAAAAGCACTTTGGGAGTCTGAGGCAGGAAGATTGCTTGAGCCCTGGAGTTCAAGACCAGCCTGTCTCTACAAAAAATAAAAAATTAGGCCGGGCACAGTGGCTCAAGCCTGAAATCCCAGCACTTTGGGAGGCTGAAATGGGCGGATCACGAGGTCAGGAGATCGAGACCATCCTGGTGCTAACCACGGTGAAACCCCCATCTCTACAAAAAATACAAAAATTCAGCCTGGGCGTGTGGCCAGGCGCCTATATCAATCCCAGCTACTCGGGAGGCTGAGCCAAGAGATGGCATGAACCTGGAGAGGCGCAGCTTGCAGATAGCTGAGATCATGGCCACTGGCACTCCAGCCTGACAAAACAGAGCAAGACCCGTCTCAAAAAATAAAAGAGAAAAGTAAACATAATAATAATAATAATAATAATAATAATAATAATAAATTAGCCAGGCATGGTGGCACATACCTGTGGTCTCAGCTACTCAGGAAGTTAAGGTGGGAGGATTTCTTGAGCCCAGGAGTGAGCCCTGATCACACCACTTGCACACCAACCTGGGTGACAGAGCAAGACCCTGATCTCAAAAAAATAAAATAAAATAAAATAAAATTACTAAAAAGCTACAGTCATCAAAACTGTGATACTATTGTAAGTAGATCAATGGAATCCAGAAATAGACCCACACATACACAGTGAATTGGTTTTTTACAAAGGTGCCAGGGAAATTCAATGGGGAAATTGATAGGCCAACAAATATGACTAGAACAACTAGATATTTGGAAAAATTATAATTTTATATTACATTTGTAGTACACATTTATGACAAATTACAATTTTAAGCCTATGTTATCCATGTTCTGGGAAATAAATGATATATGTTACTCCTATACAGTTTTCTCAAGCCACAGGAGTATTATTTATTAAGTAAGCTTTGTTAAGGGGCTGCAGTAACATTGTGGACACCAGAGTATCATTTAGAAAACAGTTTGAATTTATTAAATAATGCTTTATATTCTGGATGATATAATACAAATGGCCTTCTGTTTTTAGTTCCTCCACTTACGTTCATGATAGAAGTTTCTAATTCCATTTATGACCAATAATACGTATTTGTGAGACTGCTAGCAGGTGATGGAAATACAGGTGTTACCTCCTCACAAAATGAAATTTCACAAACAAATAGCTAAATTGATTGAAAGAATTAATAGATCTACTGTAGTTTATTTCTAAAGCATCTTTCTCCTGACCTCTTCCAGGAGGTTGGGGGGTGGGTCTGAAAGTTCCAATCCTCTAATCCTGCCTTCGTCTTTGGGGTGACTGGCCCCCATCCTAAAGCTGCATAGGAGTTGCCAGCCATCAGTCAACTAATTAGCATGCAAAAGTATATTTATCGCTTCAGAGAGTCCAAGGATTTTAGGAGTTATATGCCAGGAAGTGGAAGACCAAATATATATTTCACAATGTTCAGTGACTAATGAAGGTTAATCAAAAAGGAAGTTCCTGTTCTAACAAACTAAAATGTAAATGTAATTTAGTTTTGAAAGCCTTTTCTACAGATTGTGTTTTGAGAGTGGTTTCTTGAGGAGAAAAGATCAGGCTGCTGTGTGATTCTGACTCCCAGATCAAGGGGGCTTTGTAATTGGGTCAAGCTTGGTATTCCCCAAGGAGTTCCTGTCTTCAAAAGGGCCTATTGATACCAGAGGGTAAAGTTGCAGCTGGAGTAACAGCACAGTTTCTTTCTTATCATTCCAACAATCCAGGAAAGTCTCCCAATGCTGGGACAAAAGCTCCCACCATGAAAGACGTGTTTTCTCTTCCATATAGTGTCAGAGACACACCATAAACTCTCTCTCTCTCTCTCTTTCCTGCCACCCTATTTTCGCAGTGTTTTTCCCGCTCTGGTCTGTGCAGTCAATGACATTTCCATTACTATAATGTTACTTGACATGTTCAAGTTACTGGAGGAATGATTAGATTACATTCTCTTTACAGTTGCCCTTCAGCATCTGTGATTGATTGATTCTAGGAGCCCCCTTTGGATAGCGAAATCCATGGATGCCCAAGTCCCTTATATAAAATGGTGTAGTAGCTGGGGATGGTGGTGCATACCTGTAATCCCACTTACTCAGGAGGCTGAGGCAGGAGGACTGCTGGAGCCCAGAAGTTTGAGACCAGCCTGGGCAACAATAGTAAGACCCTGTCTCAGAAAAAAAAAAAAAAGAGAGAAAGAGAATGAGAGAAAATGGGGCAGTACATCCTCTTGTATACTTTACATCATCTTCAGATTACTTTTAATAGCCAATATAATATCAATGTCATATAAATACTTGTTATACTGTATTTTAAAATTTGTATTATTTTTATTGTTGTATTTTTCTTTTACCAAATATATTCAATCCCCAGTTGGTTGAATCTGAAGATGCAGAACCCACAGGTAGGAAGAGACAACTGTAATTAAATAACATGCCTGAGGATACACACTTTTAACACTAACACTGTCACTACAGCTTGCTTTCTTCTTTCTTTCCTTTCTTTCTTGCTTGCTTGCTTGCTTTCTTGCTTTCTCTCTCTCTTTTCTTTCCTTCTTTCTCTTTCTCCTTCCTCTTTTTTCCTTCCTTCCTTCCTTCCTTCCTTCCTTCCTTCCTTCCTTCCTTCCTTCCTTCCTTCCTTCCTTCCCTTCCTCCCTCCCTTCATCTTTTGTCTTTCTTTTCTTTCTTGTTTTGAGACTGAGTCTTGCTCTGTCACTCAGGCTGAAGTGCACTGGCATGATGTTGGCTCACTTCAATCTCTGCCTCCCAGGTTCAAGCAACTCTCATGCCTCAGCCTCCTGAGTAGCTGGGGCTACAGGCATGTGCCACCATGCCCAGCTATTTTTGTATTGCTTTTTTTTTTAGTTGAGACATGGTTTCACCATGTTGGCCAGCCTGGTCTGGAACTCCTGATCTCAAGTGATTCGCCCGCCTCAGCCTCTGAAAGTGCTGGGATTACAAGCGTGAGTCACTGTGTCCGGCCTGCAGGTTACTTTCTAAGGCCTCCTACTACCTGTTACAAATGATCTCTCAGGAAGGATAACATTTGCAAGTGGGTCATCTCAACCATTTTGTGTTGATTCTTAATTTGCTATTTTATGGAGCATGTACCAAGGGCCAAGCTAAGTGCTTTATCCACATTTTTCTAATGTAATCCCTATGACACATTCTCAAATAGATACTTCTACTTCTCCATTTTACAATTAACTTACTTTGGGTCAGAGAATTAGGTGATGATAGAGCTGGATTTCAAAAGCAGATCTGCCACACTGGAAAAAGGCCTTATGAATACAGTGAATGTCGAAAGCCTTCACCTGAAGGTATCACCAACCTCTTTCAGCATTAAAATTCCACAATGGAGAAAGGCCTTAAAAAAACAAACAAGCCAAAAAAAAAAAAAAAAAGACGATCTGAGCTCAGAGGGTGACAATCCTGACCTTATCCCAAATCCTATGGATCTTTTTTCTTACTCTCTTTGTATTTTCTATCACTTGGTCACCTAATCTAGGCAGAAAAACTATATTAGGCAGCATAGGATGAGATACAGCAAAATGCAAGAAACTGCTTTGCCTTTGGGGAGCGTTTCATCTTGTTAAGATTTAGTTAAGCAGTGGGTCTCATTATGTTGCCCAAGCTGGTCTCAAACTCCTGACCTCAAGTGAGCCTCCTGCCTGAGTCTTCCGAAGTGCTGAGATTATAGGTGTAAACCACTATGCCCAGCCAAGCAATGGCTTGGCTTTTCTTTTCTTTTCTTTTTTGAGATGGAGTTTCACTCTTGTTGCCCAGGCTGGAGTGCAATGGCACGATCTTGGCTCACCGCAACCTCCGCTTCCTGGGTTCAAGCAATTCTCCTGCCTCAGCCTCCCAAGTAGCTGGGATTACAAGCATGCACCACCACACCCAGCTAATTTTTGTATTTTTAGTAGAGACGGGGTTTCTCCATGTTGATCAGGCTGGTCTCAAACTCCCGACCTCAGGTGATCTGCCCGCCTCCGCTTCCCAAAGTTCTGGGATTACAGGTGTGAGCCACTGCGCCAGGCCAAGTAGTGGTTTTCAATTTAAGATACATACTAGAATCATCTGTGAAGCTGTTTTTTTTCTTTTTTTTCATTTTGGAGACAGGGTTTTGCTCTGTCATCTGGGCTAGAGTGCGGTGGCATGTTCATAGCTCACTGTAACCTCAAACTCTTGGGCTAAAGTGATCCTCCTGCCTTGGCCTCCCAAAGTGTTGGGATTACAGGTGTGAGCCATTGTGCCTGGCCTATCTGTGGAACTTTAATAAATACTGATGACAGAAATTCTGATTTAATTGGTCTGGGGTGAAGGCTGGGCAACAGGACTTTTCAAAACGTCCCAGGTATTCTAAGGTGCAACCAAGGCTGAGAACCAGGGTGAAGGTAGAAAGAAGATGGTAGAAATGAAAAAACATTAGAGCAACTACAATGTACAAAATGGCATATTTTGAAATATATTTATTTCCGTGAAGGTTATCATAATCGAAATTGAGTCATTCATGTTAAAAAAAACAAAACAACAAAACAACCTGGACAAATAGAGCCAGGGAAGGCTATGAAGAGAGGATTCTCATGCATGTATACCTGATAAAAACTATCATAAAAGATTCTGCAACTAATACAACATTGCACAAAGGCCATCATAATGTTACACAAAAAATATTTTTGCAGGGACATCTACCCAGTAACTGCCTGTCTAGCCCAGACTGGCGTCACCCTTGTTATTGATCTTCATAGCCAAGGATAATTATTTCAAAGCAATTATATAACCTCCTCATTTTTTTTTCCTTTAAAAAATCTTTGTCTTTCTTTACCTCCCTGAACACACACATAGTTTACTATGGCATGCATACTCCTGTTGCAATGCTCTATTCCCACATAAACATCATTTTCTTTTAGAGAGTCTCTCTCTGTTTGTTATTTAGGTTGACATTCCTTACCTCCTTCCACAAAGGACATGATATGGCTAAAAAACTATTGGGTACAGAATGAATTCCACTGAAGAGCACAGAGTTTGAGGTACTCATCGAATAGGCCAAAGAGGGGCTAGGACATGTGAGGTTGGTATTGAAATAATTCAGGTACATTTTTATTTCTCTGGTTTTGGTTTGCAAGGCAGCAGTGGCAGATTTTAGAAAAAAATAGTTCTTAGAAAAGAGCTGATTGGTCCAGGTACTGTTTCTAGGTGACTAGTCCAAGACTGTTTCCAGGCAATTGATTGGTCCAGAAGCTGTTTCCAGGCTGCCTAGCCAGTAGATTGCCTTGTCTCCAAGGGTTACTCAATCTACAAAGTGATAACAGGTCTCCAAGGCTTGTGCGGAATTAAAATTTTTCCCAGCACATAAGCTTATTGAAGAAAATACCAGTATTTTAACGATGACTCATAGGCACACTGTACATTTCTTTGATCCATCTTCCCTAAGGGTTATGCATTGCTTATAATGCAGAAGCTTTCTGAATGATTTTTTCACAAGTCAAGGAGTGGCTGGAGCTATTCTATGAAAAATTTATGGCTGTTAAAAGAGCAACTTTAAACTATTTCGTACAGTTTAACTGTTAAACTATTTCCAGTCTTTTCTTTCCCCTTCTCAAGAGTAGATGAAGCTGTTCTCAGATTAACATCAGAAGAGAAAGAATGATGTAAACAATGATGGTATAATAATACATGAAGAAAACCAAATAAAAGGGTAAAATCACTGCAATCCTATAATCTTAATACTTAACAATTTTTATTTTCACGTAGTTTTCTTCTAACCTAAGGTCAATATTATTTGGACAATGATATACATAAAATTAAAGGCTTCACTGTCAACCGTATGTTTAAAAGTACTTTCAGTGCCAGGTGCAGTGGCTCACACCTATAATCCCAGCACTTTGGGAGGCTGAGGTGGGAGAATTACTTGAGGCCAGGAGTTGGAGGCCAGCTTGGCCAACATGGTGAAACCCCATCTGTACTAAAAATACGAAAATTAGCCAGGCTGTTGGCACGTGCCTGTAATTCCAGCTTCTTGGGAGGCTAAGGCATGAGAATCGCTTGAACTCGGGAAGCGGAGGTTGCAGTGTGACAAGATCACACCACTACACTCCAGCCTGGGCGACAGAACGAGACTCCATTTCAAAAAAAAAAAAAAAAAAAAAAAAAGGGGTCTT
>NW_016806491.1:1457670-1466410 GCF_001698545.2 Rhinopithecus bieti
AAAAAAAAAAAAAAAAAAAAAAAAAAAATTCATCACGGTTGCTCTTTTTTTTTTAAATTTTTTAAATTTTTTTTATTTTTTATTTTTTATTTTTTTATTTTTTTGAGACGGAGTCTCGCTCTATCACCCAGGCTGGAGTGCAGTGGCCGGATCTCAGCTCACTGCAAGCTCCGCCTCCCGGATTCACGCCATTCTCCTTCCTCCGCCTACCGAGTAGCTGGGACTACAGGGGCCCGCCACCTCGCCCGGCTAGCTTTTTGTATTTTTTAGTAGAGACGGGGTTTCACCGTGTTAGCCAGGATGATCTCAAACTCCTGACCTCGTGATCCGCCCGTCTCGGCCTCCCAAAGTGCTGGGATAACAGGCTTGAGCCACCGCGCCCGGCCCACGGTTGCTCTTAAAAGCACAGCTTTGATTTAGATTGACCTGGAATAAGTTCCATGTCTGCCACTCAGTAGCTGTGTGATTATGAGCAAGTTTCTAAATCTCTCTAAAGTTCTCTTTCCTCATTAGTAAATGAAAATAATCGTTTACCTCCTAAGGTTGTTGTGAGAATTGAGGATAATATGCATGAAAATCATTTGATCCTGGCACAAAGTAAGTGCCCAGTGAATGGTTACTTTTATCCAGTCATACATTCATTCAATCAGCAAATATTTGTTGAGCATCTGCCATGTTTCAGGCATTGTTCTAGGTACTGGGAATATAGCAGTGAGTAAAACAGACAAAGGTCTTGCTCTCAAAGCAATTCTTTGGCTTTTTAGCCTTAATAAAATGTGTTTAATCTTCTTAAATGTGTTTATATTAATTAAATTGTACTTTAAATTTCTATTAATTTATTTTAATTAAATTGTGTGGTATATAGTTACCTAAATGCATTTAATATTATTTTAAAGCATTAGTAAGGTGTGTTTAATCAGTTGTTCCCTCTTTTCTCCACTGGCTTTTTGTCATACTCACTTAAATGTAATCAAATTTCTTTTATATTTATTTCTTTTCTTTTCTTTTTTCTTTTTTTTTTTTTGAGATGGAGTTTTGCTCTTGTTGCCCAGGCTGGAGTGCAGTGGCATGATCTCGGCTCACCACAACCTCCGCCTCCCGGGTTCAGGTGATTCTCCTGCCTCAGCCTCCCGAGTAGCTGGGATTACAGGCATGCACCACCATGCCCGGCTAATTTTGTATTTTTAGTAGAGACGGGATTTCTCCATGTTGGTCAGGCTGGTCGTGAACTCCCGATCACAGGTGATCCGCCCACCTCAGCTTCCCAAAGTGTTGGGATTACAGCCATGAGCCACCGCACCCGGCTTATTTCTTTTATTTATTTTATTTTGTTTTTTAATAGAGACATGTTGCTCAGGCTGGTCTACAACTCTTGAGCTCAAGCAATCCTCCTGCCTCAGCCTTCCAAAGTGCTGAGATTACAAGCATGAGACACCATGCCTGGCCACATTTCTTTTATATTAAAAAATCCCTGAATCAACCCTTTGACTTCAAGTTAGCTGACAGTGGCTGCTTTGGTTCCTTGCTCCCTTGGCTATACATATTGTCTCACTCACTGTCTCCATTCTCTAGGTTGACTTCATGACTTCTCATTCATACTCCAGAGCACTGGAAGCAGTCTCCTGTTTCTTGGGGAGAGGCCATGTTATGGCAGGCTGTGTTCTAAGGACTGGAGATGTGGCTGGGATGAAAACAGACAAAAATCCTCTTTCTCTAGAAGGGAAAAATAGGCTATTGCTGTCAATAGGTATCACTCTCAACAAGGTCACCCCATTCCTTAAAACCATTCAATGACTCCGTATTTGCCTCAGTGACTCATATTTACTTGATGAAGTTGTGCAGCTACAGATCAAGTCCAAACTCTTTAAAATGGCATGTAGGCATGTTCTAGCCTTCCTTCCCACCATTCCCTTTTCTACCTCCACTCCCTCCCCTGCTCACTGCCCCAAACACACACACACACACACACACACACACACAGACACACACACAGTTCCCATTCTATAGATGGCCTTGACATTGCCCAAAAGTACCATACTTTTACCTGTAAGCGGTGGTGTTCTAGAATTCATTTGTATGGGCATGTGAGAGCATATGGTGCATGTCTCTTCCCAATTCCATGTTCAGTGAGGTCATGGTGGGAGTAAATCAAGGAAACCGGCAAAATCTACAAATAAGGGCATTCTTGCTTCTGTCTAGAGAGACAGTTATTAAACATTTACCAGCTCACCATAGCCCCTAGGCCTTTGCATTTGTGGCCCCTCCCCACTCTAACTTGGCTCAGCTTAAATGTCACTTCCTCCTGGGAACCTCTTTTTGACTCTTCAAGATTGGGATAGATGCCCTTCACTGTGATTCTTTGGTAACTTGGGCAGCAGCCCCATTATTTTTCCTGTATTCTATACTGGCCAAGTAAAGTCCTTGAGGTCAGGGTCCTTGTCTTGATCATTGTTGTTGTCTACCTAGGATAGTGTTTGGCACATAGCAAGGTGCTAAACCATATTTTTAAGTGAATGAATACATGAGTAATTAAAGTAAGCCCTCCCTACTAATAATAGGCTTTTCATGGTTCAAGAATGTCCCTTAATCTTTGTATCTCCTGAAATTCCTCATACAGAGAAAGTTTAGTAGAAGTTTGAATAGATTGAATGGACTAGACTTGAATGTACTTTATATGAGTCTAAACTTGGGCCCACATTTAAGATACCCATTCTAGAACTAAGTCAATGATATTTGAGATTATGATTCTGTAGAATCAAAACCTGGAGTATTGAAATATGTCACCAGAAACTTAAGATTTTCCCTAGCCATTAATCTGCTTTGATTTATTACTCTTATTTCCTTGTTTTTTCTAAGGTGATCCCAAGCTTGTTCCACTTCCTTCTTCCCCCAACCTGGCTTGTCTTTTTGAGACAGGGTCTCACTCTGTCGCCCAGGCTGGAGTACAGTGGCATGATCTTGGTATGTGCCACCATGCCCAGCTAATTTTTGTATTTTTTTTTGTAGAGATGGGTTTTGCCATGTTGCCCAGGCTGGTCTCTCACTCCTGGAATCAGCAATCCACCCACCTTGGCCTCCCAAAGTGCTGGGATTACAGGCATGAGCCACCATGACCAGCCACCCTATTTTTAATGTACAGCTTGGGCATACTCTTTGCTCACAGAATGGTACGCTCATTGAACCATGAGTAGGAAAGCAATATGGTGCAGTAAGAAGTGCTTGAAACTTGAAGTCAGGAGACACTGGTTATGTTCCTGTATGTCACAACTTTCTGGTCTTTTCATCTGCAACAGGAAAGGTAATATCTTCCCTATCCAATTCACTAAGTTTTAAAAGATGAAATGAGTTAACACAGGTGAAAATGCTTTTGTAAATTGTAGAGTACTACATAGAGTAAATGCAAATTTCTCAAACAAATTGATATTCAGCACATGCTATCATTTACTTAATAACTCCCTAGCAAGCAAGTGATATCTGCAAAGAAGTAAGAGTGATCCAGTAGAGAGAGAGGTTATTTGCCTGGGAAACAGGATGCCTGTAATTAGGTAAAAATGATGGTTTCATGTTGCAAAGACTTAAAGCATCAGCTTTATATCAGATTCTACATAGGAAATCTGGGGTGATTCTGCCTGATGCCAAGTGTTCTATCAATTAAGTATAAAAAACAACTGACCTAAAACATGAATTATAAGGATATATTGGTAGCTGATGACTGGAATAACAAAGCTTCATTCTCCCAAAGGATCTGATAGATTCCAATTAATTTAGAAGCATAAAATGATGTCAAATACAGATCTGTATCAAGCAGCAAAGTTCTGCTTTCAAACAGACAATTATCAGTGAATATCTCAAATTGCAGACATCGATGCAGATATATGGTTTGTCCATTTCTTAGTTTTGGGAGATATTTTCCCTTTGCAGAAGTTAGTTATTAGCCTCCCATAAAAGGAAGGGTACTCAGTGTGGTCCTTCAAACAACAGCATCGTCATGGCCCCAGAGCTTGTTAGATATACAGTATCTCGGGTTCACACCAGACCTATTTAATTAGAATCTGCATTTCAATGCAGTCTCCAGGTGACTGAGTGCAGTTGCGTTTAAAGTGTACCACCATAGGGACTATCTATTCATTTTCAAATGAAAATACAAAACTCAAGCCTTGAAGGGTGATTTTTTTTTCCCTTTTAAGGTCTAACACACTTAAATCCCAGCTTGGATTAGAACAAAGGTTTCCTGCCTCTGCTGGCAAGTTCCAGCATTGCACACCCTCTTGCAGCCTCGTTCTTTGGCTTACTGGTTGGGAGGTTTGGGGCAAGTTATTGAACCTATCGCTGAGCTGGTTTCCTCGTCTATAAAATGGAGATGATAGCAATGTCTACCTCATACAACTGTGAGGATTAGGCTGGGCATGGTGGCTCATGCCTGTAATCCCAGCGCTTTAGGAGGTCGAGGTGGGCAGATCACTTGAGGTCAGGAGTTCGAGACCAGCCAGGCTAACATGGTGAATCCCTGTCTCTACTAAAAACACAAAAATTAGCCGGGCGTGGTGGCGGGTGCCTGTAGTCCCCGCTATTAGGGAGGCTGAGGCATGAAAATCGCTTGTACCTCTAGGAGGCAGAGGTTGCAGTGAGCAGAGATCATGCCACTGCACTCCAGCCTGGGTGAGAGAGTGAGACTTGGTCTCAAAATATATATATGTGTGTGTGTATATATTTATATACGTAAGGCACAATACACACATAAAATTGTATTATTGTCAAGTGAAAAGATGGTGTTCCACATAATTCAAACAGTAGAATTAATTTTTTAATTTTTTTAATTAAATTTTTTATTGCACACAGAAGCAGAGTTATTATCTCTGAAAACCTTTGTGCCTTGACAGTAGTGTTCAGAAAGCAGTTGTCTTCCTTTTAATCTTTAGTAAAGAAACTTAAATAAAAGCTGGACAGGCAGAGGTACCCTGCTAGTCACTGTTATTTAATCATGTGGTAGGTTAGGCTGACCTCTGTTATTAATAGTTTGGTGAAGCGGGCCAAGCCCAACATTTGGAATAGGCACACACCATGTGTAATAGAAGAACCTGACTCACTGACCCACTTTCTTGGTTACCAAAGCAATGAGAGTTTGGATTATCTGGTTTTTAGCTCCACCTAGTGACCATATATATATGGCTCAGTTTTCAGCTGTAAAATTATGGAGAATTCGTTTTACGTTTAAACAAAAATACATTCAGCTTCTCACTATTCAGGGGAAATGATCCCAAATACACATTTTTGATGTTTTTTGTTATGCATAAAATAATAGGCTTAGAGTTCTTGGAGATGATCAGAAAGTTGGAGGGCTTCCTATTTAGAACGGAAAGATTGGAGTCAACTCTGATGCTTCCCTCCTTTGGTATGTCCATTCTGTCATCAAGCTCTAAAAAAATTAATTTCTCAAAACATCCAGCCACATGTACTAATTCAATGCTTCCTTTGGGATTGTCTGCTTAGTGAAGGAATGTATTGGACATTACCCTAGAGTTTGGGATTCCAGGCCCTGCTCCTTTGCAGTGCTTTGGAGAAGAATTATTACAGGTGTATCTAGAAAGAGAAGGCTTGAGAAACAGAGTTTCCAGTCCTACAAAACTTGCCTTTTCCCACAGTGTGGTTGGTTGAGAAGCAGAAGAGAGCTTTTGGACCTGAGGGAGCCATGTAAAGGATCAGCACAAGCTATGTGACCGGATGGTCAGTGATAATAGGCAACCTTTCCCTTCACTCACTTCTTGGAAATGTGTTGTCTGAGCCCTCAGAACCAATATATAACTCTAGGGATGGGGTAGGGCAGGAATCCCCTAGGATTCCAGAACTGAGGGCTGGGCGTGGTGGCTCACGTCTCTAATCCCAGCACTTTGGGAGGCTGAGGTGGGAGGATCACCTGAGGTCAGGAGTTTGAGTCTAGCCTGGCCAACATGGCAAAACCCCATCTCTATTAAAAATATAAAAATTAGCCAGGTGTGGTGGTGTGCACCTATAATCCCAGCCACTCAGGAGGCTGAGGCATTAGAATTACTTGAACCCAGGAGGTAGAGGTCGCAGTGAGCCAAGATCACGCTACTGTACTCTAACCTGGGTAACAGAGTGAGACTCTGTCTCAAAAAGTTTTAAAAAATGCCAGAACTGAAATTTCCTCCCTATTTAGCAAGAAGGAGACTCAGAATCAATATTAAGGTGATTTATAGAAAATAAAGAAATGTCCATCCTGGCCAACATGGTGAAACTAATACAAAAATTAGCTGGGTGTGGTGGCATGTGCCTGTAGTCCCAGCTACTGGGGAGGCTAAGGCAGGAGAATCACTTGAACCCGGGAGGCGGAGGTTGCAGTGAGCTGAGATCACACCACTGCACTGTAGGCTGGTGACAGAGCGAGACTCTGTAAGAAAAGAAAAGAAAGAAAAGAAAAGAAAAGAAAAGAGAAAAGAAAAGAAAGAGATGCAATATTTTTGCACACAGGTTTGTGGCTGGAGAATCAGATCTCTGAATGTAGAACCTGTTCAGTGTTGGCTGTACTTTGCAGTCCTGGAACTGGAGTTATTTCATATTGAGACCTTGTTAAGGAATTGATGTGCAGACATGAATTTGGGCCTTTAGAAGTCACTGATCAGTGAGGGAATGCCTGCAGACTCTGAGGTAACAAGATTTGAAAGCATGCTATGGAAAATTTTAAACTCCTTGGCACCTCAACAACATACTAGCAAACCAAATCCAACAACACATCAAAGAGGTAATTAACCATGATCAAGGGGTTTCATCCCAGGGATGCAGAGATTGTTCAACATAAGGAAGTCAATAAATGTAATGCACCACATAAACAGAATTAAAAACAAAAACAATATGATCATCTTAATAGACATAGAAAAGCATTAGATAAAATCCAGCATCACTTTATAATACAAACTCTCAACAAATTAGGCATAGAAGGAACCTACCTTAAAAATAATGAAAGCCTGGGCACAGTGGCTCATGCTTGTGATTCCAGCACTTTGGGAGGCCAAGGCAGAAGGATCACTTGAAGCCAGGAGTTCCAGACCAGTCTGGGCAACAAAGTGAGACCCTGTCTCTACAAAAATAAATAATAAGTAATTAAATAAATTAAAAAAATACAAAAGCCATAGATGAAAAATCCATAGGCAACATTATACTGAATGAGGAAAAGTTGAAAACATCCCCTCTAAGACCTGGAACAAGACAAGAATGCTCACTTTCACCACTTCTATTTAACATAGTACTGAAAGTCCTAGCCAGAGCAATCAGGCAAGACAAAGAAATAAAGGGCATCCAAACTGGAAAAGAGAAAGCCAAACTATCCCTGTTTGCAAATGATATAGAAAACTCTAATGACTCCTCCAGAAGACTTTTAGATTTAAGAAATTGATTCAGTAAAGTCTCAGGTTACAAAATCAATGTATACAAATCAGTAGCACTGCTATACACCAACAAGGACCAAGCTGAGAATCAAATAAATAATTATAATAATTATAAATAATTAAAATTTATAATAGCTGCAAAAAAAGTAACAATAAAATAGGAATATACTTAACCAAGGAGGTGAAAGATCGCTACAAGAACTATAAAATATTCCTGAAAGAAATAATAGATGACACAAATGGAAATACATCCCACGCTCATGGATTAGAAGAATCAATATCATGAAAAAGACCATTCTGCCCAAAGCAATCTATATATTCAATGTAACTCCTATCAAAAAACCAACATCAGTTTTCACAGAATTAGAAAAAACAATCCTAAAATTCATATGGATTCAAAAAAGAGCCCAAATAGCCAAAACAACCCTAGGCAAAAAGAACAAATCTGGAGGCATCACGTTACCTGACTTCAAATTATACTGTAAGACTACAGTAACCAAAATAGCACAGTACTAGATAAAGTAGATACGCAGACCAATCAAACAGAATAGACATCACAGAAATAAAGCCAAATACAGCCAATTGATCTTTGACAACGCATACAAAAACATACACTGGGGAAAGGACACCGTAATTCAGTAAATGGTGCTGGGAAAGCTGGATAGCTACACGAAGAAGAATGAAACTGGATCCCTATCTCTCACCCTGTATAAAAATCAACTCAAGATGGATTAAAGACTTAAATCTAAGACCTGTGACCATAAAACTTTTAGAAGAAAATCTAGGAAAAACTCTTCTGGACATTGGCCTAAAGGCCAAGAATTTATGACTAAGACCCCAAAGCAAATGTAATAAAAACAAAATAAATAAATGGAATCTATTTAAATTTAAAAGTTTTGCACAGCAAAAGAAATAAACATCAGAATAAACAGACAACCCACAGAACGGGAGAAAATATTTACAAACTATGCATCTGACAAAGGACTAATAGCCAGAATTTATAAGGAACTCAAACAAATCAACAGGAGAACAAAATAAAACAATTCCATCAAAAGTGGGCAAATGGCCGGGCGTGGTGGCTCAAGCCTGTAATCCCAGCACTTTGGGAGGCCGAGACGGGCGGATCACGAGGTCAGGAGATCGAGACCACCCTGGCTAACACGGTGAAACCCCGTCTCTACTAAAAACTACAAAAATCTAGCCGGGCGAGGTGGCGGTGCCTTTAGTCCCAGCTACCTGGGAGGCTGAGGCAGGAGAATGGCGTGAACCCGGGAGGCGGAGCTTGCAGTGAGCTGAGATCCGGCCACAGCACTCCAGCCTGGGTGACAGAGCGAGCC
>NW_016806491.1:1467930-1493611 GCF_001698545.2 Rhinopithecus bieti
TTGGTTTTGAGACGGAGTCTGGCTCTGTCGCCCAGGCTGGAGTGCAGTGGCTGGATCTCAGCTCACCGCAAGCTCCGCCTCCCAGGTTTACGCCATTCTCCCGCCTCAGCCTCCCGAGTAGCTGGGACTACAGGCGCCCGCCACCTCGCCCTGCTAGTTTTTTGTATTTTTTTTTTTTTAGTAGAGACGGGGTCTCACCGTGTTAGCCAGGATGGTCTCGATCTCCTGACCTTGTGATCCACCCGTCTCAGCCTCCCAAAGTGCTGGGATTACAGGCTTGAGCCACCGCGCCGGGCTATCAACTCTTCTTTCTCCACTAATTTGGAATGTAATTCCCAAATATTTTGGGGTCTACTTTTCGGTTCTCTATTATGATCTATGTTAATAAAAATAACAATAACATAAAATAAACTCCTCTTGCTGGTTCAGAGTTGTTGTGTTGGCAGAGGGAAGGCAGGGTGTGCCAGGCAAGGTGTCAGAGCACCAGCATCAGAAAGTGGTCAACTCATGGGTTGGTAAAAAGAATTTACCTTTGGGAGGCCGAGGCAGGTGGATCACTTGAGGTCAGGAGTTCGAGACCAGGCTGGCCAATATGGTGAAACCCCCGTCTCTGTTAAAAATACAAGAATTAGCTGGGCGTGGTGGTGCATACCGGTAATCCAAGCTACTGGGGAGGCTGAGGCAGGAGAATTGCTTGAACCCAGGAGGCAGAGGCTGTAGTGAGCCAAGATCATGCCACTGCACTCTAGCCTGGGCCACAGTGAGACTGTGTCTCAAAAAAAAAAAAAAAAAAGAATTTACCGACAACAGTTTGAAAAAGGAAAGTTTTATTAGAAAGAAAGCAAGCTGCAAAAGAGTGCAGCAGGTGCCTCAGCAAGAGGACTGAGCATGCCACGGTAGATTTTTCTTTAGGAGCATTTATGGACATTAAGGTGCAAGTTTAAGGGTAATTTGGACTACATTAGCTACGCGGGTCATGATAAATATTTACATTTGTAGATATTTTGGTGCCTTAATGTCAGCAAGGGTTGCACAGTGAGTTTCAGCATGACATTCTGGAGATGTCTAGGATAGATTCTAGTTACTTATAATTTTTGGGGGGAAAGAAATCTGGAACCAGATGCTTGCTTTAGATACTAGGGAAGTCTACTTACTTTTAATTTCCCCAGATAAAGAGTGTTTGACAGGCCTCAGACGGCCTGTTTGATACTCACCAGGTGGTCTTTGCTCCCTTCTAAATGCCTTAGTTCAGGAGTTTTTGTCTCTGGGGCCTGTTCAGTGGTCACCAGGCGATTTTGCTCTCCTCAGGGGTCAAGTTCCTTCTTTGCAGTCCCTACCAGTGTTGAAAGAAAGGGAAGGATATGGAAGGTAATTTTTAAAGTATCTATCTCAGTCTCTGACTTTCTAAAAAACTTCATGATTCTTTCAACCTAAATAACAAACCTAAATAACAAACAGAAAGAGACTCTCTAAAAGAAAATGATTATTTGGGAATAGAGCATTGCATTGGGATTTTGTGTACCATAGTAAACTATGTGTATGTTCAGGGAGGTAAAGGAAGACAAAGGTGTTTAAAGGAAAAAATGAGAAAGATTACATAGTTGTTTTGAAATGATTATCCTTGCCTCCAGAGTTCAATAACAGGGGTGATTGAGGCTGGATAGGCATTACTGGAAAGATGTCTCCCTCTGTTGCCCAGGCTGGAGTGCAGTGGTGTGATCTCGGCTCACTCCAACCTCCGCCTTCTGGGTTCAAGCAATTCTCCTGCCTCAGCCTCCTGAGTAGCTGGGATTACAGGTGTGCACCACCATGCCCTGCTAATTTTTGTATTTTCAGTAGAGATGGGGTTTCATCATGTTGGCCAGGCTGGTCTCAAACTACTGGCCTTATGTGATCTGCCTGCCTCAGCCTCCCAAAGTGCTGGGTTAAAGGGGTGAGCCACCGTGCCAGGCCCGCATAAATATTTTTTTGCAAAAGGTTGTGATGGCTTTTGTGCAAGGTTGTGGTTTTTGCAGTCTTTTGTGATGGTTTTTGTTATCAGGAACACACACGAGGGCCCTCTTTTCACACCCTTTATCTGGCTCTATTTGTCAGGGTTTTTTTTTTTTTTTGGTGGTGGTGTTTTTTAAAAAACAGAAATGACTCCATTTTGATTCTGACAATTTTCACATTTCTCAGAAGGAAGACATACAGCAACCAAATTTCTGGGGCAACCAGAATCTGGAAGAGGCAAGGAAGGATCCTCCCTTAGAGGCATTGAAGAGAACATGGCCCTGCCAACAGCTTGCATACGTCTAGCCTCCAGAAACGTGAGAGAATACATTTTTCTTGTTTTAAGCCACCCAGATTGTGGCCTTTTGTTACAACAGCTCTAGGAAACTGATGGGCACCCTCTAATGGGAGGTGAGCTTCTGAAGTCTGAGGGCATTTTCTGAGGTGGACCCCTGGTGAGTGAGGACTGTGGAGATACTGGCAGGTATGTGAGTTAATGCTTGTCACCTCCAAAGGGATACCTCATGGTTGCTGCCTTTGAAGACCTCAGTGCTCTTAAAGCAAACAGTGATTTAGTCTTTGTGGCTGAATGTCTGAGTTCTTTAGAAAATTCTTTTTGGGCATTAAAAGCTCAAGAGTGTACCAAGTAAATTCTCTTTAAAATAACTTGGGAAAAGTTTGCTGAATTTATACCAAGGTTAGATACTTTGGTTCAGAGAACACTGGCTCCAGGAGCTTTAGAACCAGAAAGCGTCAGTTAGAACAGGGGCAGGTCCAGGTTTTGTATGGCTTTGTATTAGTTTCCTGGGGCTATTGTAAAAGAGTACCAAACACTGAGTGGCTTAAAACAGGATATTTACTGTCTCACAGTTTTGGAGGCTAGTGGTCTGAAACCAACGTGTTGGCAGGGCCGTGCTCCCTCTGACAGCTCTAGGGGAGAAAGCTCACTTGCTGCTTCTGGTGTCTGCCAGCAGTCCTCGGCGTTCCTTGACTTGTAGATGTGTCACACAGCCATCTTTCCTCCGTGTGTCTTCATGTCATCTTCCCTCAGCGTCAAAGTCTTTATCCAAATGTCCCCCTTTTATGAGATACCAGCCATACTGAACTAGGGCCCAACGTAACGAACTCATTTGCACCTGCTAACCTCTATAAAGACCCTATTTCCAAAGGTGGTCATATTCTAAGGTACTAGGGGTTAGGACTTCAACGTATCTTTCATTTTTTTTTGATTTTGAGACAGGGTCTTGCTCTGTTGCCCAGGCTGGGACTGTGGTGGTGCCATCTCCGCTCATTGCAACCTCTGCCTCCTAGGTTCAAGCAATTCTTCTGCTTCAGCCTTCTGAGTAGCTGGGACTATAGGCATGTACCACCACACCCAGCTAATTTTTTTTTTTTTTTTTTTTTTTTTTTTTTTAGTAGAAGCAGGATTTTGCCATGTTGCCCAGGCTGGTCTGAAACTCCTGAGCTCAAGCAATCTGCCCACCTCTGCCTTCCAAAGTGCTGGGATTACAGGCATGAGCCACTCCACGCAGCCAAGGACTTCAACATATTTTTAGTGGTGGACAATTCAACACATAACAGTTTTGAACCTAAACAACTTGGTGGGGGGGGGAAGGGGGTGGTAAGAGGGGAGCATATCTCTTTAAAATTATCCTTTTCAATGATATAAAATTACAGATACCTAATTTGTCCTTGGGAGAAGCTTATGCAAGTAAGAAGCCTCATAGTAAGTCTTCTGGTATCTTCTGTTGGCAGGTATCATTTGACAACAATGAAGTAACATCACATCCATATTTAATTCCTGTGAATTTACCTGTACAAGTGTGGGCATACGAGAGAGAGAGGCTGCTTGTTGTTTTGCTCCCTGGACCTGTACCCTGAAGTAAGATGTGAACTGAGACCTTTTGGAGAGGAGCATCAGGCTGTGAAAAGTGTGATTCTATTGTTTAAAGATTGCTATTTTTTATATGACAGGGCCCTAAATGCTAATGACTTCAAGTGGTGTTCAAATGAAAAAACAATCGAGGGTAATTTTGAGTTTTTCTTTTGTCCAAAACCCTGAATTTAGAACCTGACCTCTATGTGAGATGGGACTCTAGCGCTCTTCCTCAGCTCTAAACTTAACCCAGTTTGATCTCCTTCTGAACTTCTCCCATCCACTGAAGCTGGTACAGTACAGGTAGGAGGCGGAGGTGGTGGGTCACCAGTATGAGAAGGGAGCTAGGCACATATGACACCAGCTCAGTCCCTGCCTAGTAGAGAAGATGAGGATCGGTCAAAAAAGCAACACTGCTCAGTCTCAGAGGGGGTACATTTCTGTAATAGCCTTTAATAGTTGAGCAAGGCATAAACACCTGTTGGGGAAAAAGTTAGCAATAAAACCTCCTCTCAACCCAGAAAATTCTCTTCATAAATGTAGGGAAAAGAAGAGTTTTATTATTGAGTAGGGATTAAACCATACTGAGATGTACAACACAAGCTATCCATTAAGGAGATTGCAGAGACAGAAAGAAATCTCACTCTTTTATATATCCAAGTACATACAATCCTTTATATACATGTTCTCAAGATAAACAATAACTTGTCCTTATAGAGGAGGACTTGGTAGTATCATTTGTTATATACTCAAGGTTCATCCTAGGTTCACTTGGTTATTGGCAGTGGCCATCTGTGTTAATTAACTGCTGTTATTTGAAAGAAAACCAAAACTCACTCCTAACACAAACAGGTAGTAACTAAGAACAAAGAGCCTTGGCCGGGCGCAGTGGCTCAAGCCTGTAATCCCAGCACTTTGGGAGGCCGAGGCGGGCGGATCATGAGGTCAGGAGATCGAGACTATCCTGGCTAACAAGGTGAAACCCTGTCTCTACTAAAAAATTCAAAAAACTAGCCGGGCGAGGTGGCGGGCGCCTGTAGTCCCAGCTACTCGGGAGCGGGAGCTGGGCCAGGAGAATGGCTTAAACCCGGGAGGCGGAGCTTGCAGTGAGCTGAGATCCGGCACGCAACTCCATTCCAGCTGGCGACAAAAGTGAGACTCCGTCTCAAAAAAAAAAAAAAAAAAAAAAGAAACAAAGAGCCTTAGGCTAAACTATCAAGGTGACAGGAAGATGGGGGCACTATCTTACTTAATATTTACATTTCAAAGAGACAGTGGAGGTGGGAGGATCTCTTGAGCTCAGGAGTGCAAGACCAGCCTGGCATAGTGAGATGACATTTGTAAAATAAAATAAAATAAAATAAAATAAACCAAGACATACTTCCCAGACCCTAAAAAAAAACACTTATTGTTGTAAGGGCTGTAAGGCAGGCAAGAGACTCACTTTGCTTTTGAAAAGATTTATCTGCAGATCAGCTGGGTGCTGTGGCTCACACCTGTAATCCCGGTGTTGTATGACTTTCTTCTTGGTTCAGCAAAGAACTGGGTCCTTGTCACATGGCTATGAAATATTAGGCTCACAGACACTTTGAAGAGTGAGAATAATGATATTTATTGGGCAAAAAGGAAAAAAAGGGAAATGGGCACTCTCTGCAAAGCCAGAGTCCTGCAAGTGTGCTTCCTGGCTCGCAGACTGAATCCCAGGTTCCACTCAGGAAGAGGAGGGGCCAGGCTCTTCCCCGCTGCAAATGGTGCAAACTTCCAGAGGCTCCACCCCAGTGCGCACTTCTCCCAGTGCCCAGGCCGGCTGGGGTTTCTCTAGGGACCCCTTTACACTTGGCTGTACATTGCCAGGGAGGAGCTACCTGTGCTCTGAGAAGGGGTGGGTGTTCCCTGGTCCCCTTTCTTGGGCTGGGGTGAGGAACGGGGACCAAGGAACACCCACCTGCCCAGAAGAGTATCTGTTCCTCCTAGAAAGAAGCTGAGCAGCCTCTGGAGATGACACTCCAGAATGAGTGGGAGGGAGCTGCCATTTAGCAGGTGTTTAGGGGTCCGTGCTCTAAAGAAGTCCATTTAACTGCCATTAGGATAAAGATAAAGACAATGACTGATCTTAACTGCTTCCAGCTGATGGGGGGCGCTGTTTGGGGAAACAGCAGTTAGAACTCCCTCAGACGCCTATTTAAGTGTTCCCGGCAGAAGAGGCCGTCATCAGAAGCTCTGGTTGCGTGATTGTTTGGAATGTGATGGCTCCAAGGCAAGAAGAGAGAAATCGGGTTATTAGAAAACATATATTAAAATGAAACAAGGGGAGGGGTAAGGGCAGCTCAAAAATCCCAGGGCCTTTTACCAGGTGCATGGGGAGAGGGAGGCCACAAGCCCTACTGGTAGTAAACTTGACCCTTTTGCCAGCATGTTGGGCTTCTGCGTTCCCTTCCCCTGAGCCCAATCCTAAGCCAACCAGGTTAAGGTTTGGGAAATTAACCTTTCCAGTTTGGAGGATGCATCTGATGGGAGTGTCCGGTATGACGGAGATGCATACAGGACACCTCCTGGTGAAGAGAGGACAGAGGAGGAGAGAGGAAAAAAGATGGAGCTTTTTAAAGGAGTCTCAGGGGTTCAGATGCATTTGAAAGAGGTACAGACTGAAGATGAATGGCTACCCATCTAAAAGAAGGAGAGCAGCAATCCCTGGTTCCCTTCTCTTCCTAGCAGATACCCCAGGTATGTGAGGGAGAGAGGGAAGAATGTTCTCTTTTCCTCTTCTGTGTTTGCATCCCTGAGTCCCAGCAACCTTGTCAGGTGCTGCTGTGGGTGCCAAAGCAGCTTGCACCCACGAAGCAGGGAGGGCCTAGAAAATAGGAATTATCTGATTTTACCAATGTTTCTATCCCACCTACTGTCAGTAGTTTGGAGTTCCCTAGACTTTATTTCCAATGTGCCAGGATTACAGGTGTGAGCCACCGTGACAGGCCTTTGAGCTCTTTTTATAGACATCATGTATACAACACATATATAGCTACACAGGCAGGAGAAAACCAGTCCCAAACAACATCATTTTTCACAACCAAACTTTACAGAGAATATAAACAGGGATCCTTATCATTCCTAGCCTAATGAAAAAGAAAAAAAATCTGGTTTAAAATTAACTGCTGATGGGGTGAAGAAAAAAGGATGCCTGGGGGAAGAACCTCTTATTCTTATGCAAATGGTTCCTCTACCAGGGAGAGAAGCTTAATTATTGTCCGATCGAGTTGAGCCTTGGCCAGGGAAGGGGAAGAAGCTGTGGACATGTGGCATTCTCCAGCCCCAGCTGGGAGGAGAGAGGGAGCTTGGAGCCACGGCTTGCCTGTCCTTCCCAAAAAACGAAGGCAAAGGCCATGGAAAGGCCCCTGACCCCGGGGAGCGTTGGGGGTGGGGGCACGGTTTCCCTACCCTCAGAAGTCCATGCATGAAGAGGCTGGCTTAGAAATGACAGTGAGAAGTTTTGAGTCCCCATGTCACTTACCACTTCTCAAGCCCCACATTGGGTGCCAAAGCTGTTGTAGGACTTTCTCCTTAGTTCAGCTAAGAGCTGGGTCCTTGCAACATGGCCATGAAATACTAGGCTTGCAGATGCCTTGAAGGGTGAGCATGGAATTTATTGGGCAAAAAGAAAAAAAGGGAAACAGAGACTCTCCCCAAAGCCAGAGTGCTTCCTGCCTGGCAGACTGAATCCCAGGTTCCACCAGGAAAAGGAGGGACCAGGTTCCTCCCCACTGCGAATGGCACAAATTTCCCAAGGTTCCACCCCAGTGCGTATTCCTCCCAGTGCACAGGACAGTAGGAGATTCTGCCAGGGAACCCTTCCCACCTGGCTGTCTTATCAGCACTTTGGGAGGCTGAGGTTGGAGGACTGCTTGAGCCCAGGAATTCGAGATGAAAAACGTATAAAAAAGTTAGTGGGGTGTGGTGGCCTGCACCTGTAGTCCCAGCTCCTTGGGGGCTGAGGCAAGAGGACTGCTTGAGCTTGAGAGGTTGAGGCTGCAGTGAGGCTGCCCTGATCATGCCCACTGCACTCGTGCCTGGGTGAGACAGTGAGACCCTGTCTGCAAAAACAAAAGATTTATCTACATATCAAAGTGAAGAGGAAGGATTAATAAATACAGGTTTATCTCAAGGAAATGTCCTAGGAAAAGGGAAGACAGATAAGATCTCTCTCTTTTGCCAAAAGAGAACGTTCAATCTTATTTTTTACATGTATACACTCTTCCTTAGGGGCAAAATGGATGTTTGATGAAAGATTCACCAATGAGGAGAATCTACATCTGATAAAGAGGAGACAAAGACATATCTGGGAGTGTGAGTCAGGGGTTCCAGGAAGCGGGGGAGGAATCACGTTGGTCTATCTGTGAGTGTCTATTTTTCTTCTCACAGAGAAGAAAGAGACTTGGGCCTAGGAGCAATATGGCAGAAACACACATCAGGCAAGGCATTCCTGACAGGCAGAGAGAAACTGCCTACTCATCGCGATGCCGCTCTCCTATTCTACTCTCTATTGTGGGCAAAAGGTAGCCCCAGGGTCCTCCGAATTCTGTGGCACTGAGTATGGAGAGGGCATAACTGGATAGCTGAATAAAAATCCAGTGCACATTGCTGCCTTACAGCCAATAATAGTTGCTCACCAGTGGTATGAAGCCTCTGTGTGCCTAGAACTGAGTTACTGGGTAGATACAGTGTGTGTGGGAAGGGGAGTCTCCAAGGGGAGTCATCCCCAGAAGGGGAAGGTAAGATACTCTTCCAGGATCAGGCTCACCGTTCCCATCCTTGGAGGGAGCTGGGGATGGAAGGTTTTTTTTTTTTTTTTTTACCATTTTGAGCATGGTACACACTCTATCAGCAGAAAAGGGAATTAATAGGAGATTATTTGGGTAGACTGATGGCCTTAAAGCAAACTGGGTATTATCTTGTTCTGTCAGGGGAGGAGTTGACACTTTCACTAACAGTTCTGAGCAGACGCAACAGCAGGACAGACCAGAAGTGTGACCTAACTCAGGCTGCCTCAGAGAGATTGCTGTCGGACTGTCTCTATTGATGGGACTCTTACTGAGGGGATCCAGGCATTCAAGGGGTTGAGTTTCCCAGAAAGTTCCCCACCGAAGCTTTAAAAATGTATTCCCTGCAGCCTTATGCTCTTGCAGTTCCAAATACAACACTGGTGTTTAAAGCCAAACTACTTTATAATTGATTTGCCATCATCCAGCTTTATATTTTAACACTTTAATCTGGTAACAAAGGAAAGGCTCGTTAAAGGACGGCATTTATAAAATGCTTCCAAGCACCTCTGCTTAACTCGAAGGGAAAATAAAAGGGACTGTTTATTTGGTAGGCAAAGGAGAACACCGCCACGAAGAGGTTCTCCACTGAGCAACTCCCGCCTTTGTCAATTATACACATTAATTAGTAACTTTTTTGGAGACATGGACCTTCTCAAACTCCTCAGTATGCTTTGAAACTTTGATACAGAAATATACAAACAAAACTCTAAGTGTTCCGGAATTAATTTCAGACGCTTCATAGATCCTCGTAAGTGCTCACCAAAAGAAAAATTCCCCATTTCTGGTACTCCAATCTCACGCCCTTAGAATTCTCGTAAGACTTGTTCCCTTGAACAACTTTCCCTAATTCCAAATCAAACCTCGATCCGGCTGGGACGCCAAGCTTGAGCTGTGGTAACGCTCAGAAGGCCTCCTTCATCAGTAAAACAGATGCCTTAATGGAAGTGGCGGGGAATCAACGCATGGAAAGGGGCTTGGCTTCCCTCTTTTTTTGGTTACTCTAGGTTGTCTAGATTGGAAAAAAATACACGCTTCGTCCTGCGGAGTTCGGTACAAACGCAATTCCACATACGCAAAGGCAAACCCGGAGCGCAACTGCGCGTCCGGGGAGCGCGACCGGGCGGGGCGGGGCCGAGCGGGGCCAGAGAAGGCCCGCTCCTCCCATTCGTCGCCGCCTTAACTCTTTGCTATCCTTCCGCAGAGCTTCCTCTTCTTTCCCTCTGACCTCGGAAAGAAGGGGGCGGAGTCTTCGGGGGCGGAAGTTGCGGTGCATTGTGGGTTCTCCTGAAGCCGTGGAGTTGATCCTGAATGAAAGTGGCGCGCTGCCCCTGACGTTACCCGGATTGGAGCGGCTGGAATTCGGATTACTGCTGCGATTCGGGTGTCTCGGACCCCGGTGCGCACCGGACCACGGGGAGGCGGCTGCAAAGGCGCGGCGAACGTTGGTGAGGGAGGGCAGCTCTGCGCAGTCCCCAAGACATGGCTCACAACAAGATCCCGCCGCGGTGGCTGAACTGCCCCCGGCGCGGCCAGCCGGTGGCAGGTAACCTGGACTGGGGGGTGTTCGAATTTCCACACTCCGACGTGTCCGGGGGTGGGCCGACCGAGGAGCTCAGCTTTTGGTGGTTCTGTGCCCGTTAGTGGTATTTCAGGAGTGGGATATGCTCTGATTACGCTTCGTGGACGAATGTTTGGGAACATGAACGGGAGGGGATGGTCGGCGGATGGGGGGCACTTGTCACTATTCCTGCAAGGCTAACTGTGCGAATGTGAAGGTAGAGAGGAGATTGGTGGCAGGAGGTGAGGATCCAGGAATACAGTGGGCGTACTTTGAGTCTTAGTAGTTTGCGAACCTTTTAGGATTCAACCTTCCCCTCGAAAGAAGGGATGAGTGTCAGTCTTGAGATGGAGGAAGATGAGGAGGGAAGGGGTGGTTCCCAGCGGTGAAATGGGGTCACACTGAGACTGGGGATCGGTAGGGTGTTTTTGTTAGTTTTTTGTTTTTATTTTTTTTGTGAAACAGGGTCTCTCGCTGAGGCTGGCGATCCTCCCACCTCAGCCTCCCAAGTAGCTGGGACTACAGGCTCCTGCCACCGCACCCGGCTACTTTTTTTGTTTATTTAATTTATATATACACATTTCTAATATATATATTTGAGACATAGTCTCCCTCTGCCGCCCGGGCTGGAGTGCAGTGGCGTGATCTCGGCTCCCTGCCCCAGCTTTCCAAGTAGGTGGGATTACAGGTGCGTGCCACAACACCTGGCTAATTTTTGTGTTTTTAGTAGAGACGGGGTTTCATCATGTTGGCCAGGCCAGTCTCCAACTCCTGTCCTCAAGTGATCCGCCCGCCTTGGCTTCCCAAAGTGCTGGGATTACAGCCGTGAGCCACCGCGCCCAGCCATAATTTTTTTTGTTTATTTTTTGTGGAGACAGGGTTTCACTATGTTGCCCAGGCTCGTCTTGAACTCGTGGACTCAAGTGATGCTCCCACTTCGGCCTCCCAAAGTGTTGGGATTATAGGCGAGAGCCACCCCGCTTGGCTGGGTTTTTGTTTTTTTAAATCATTTTTCTTGTAGTTTTTTTCATCTTTATTGAGCTTGAATACAATAGGCTTTAAAGCGTACAATTTGATAAATTTTGACTATATATACAGAAATACATCTCTTTCCTAGGAAACAGCCATGAAACCATCACCCTTCAAAGTTTCCTCCTGTCCCTTTTTAAATCTCTTCTTTGCCTGGCAACTGATGATCTGCTTTCTGTAATTATAGTTTGCATTTTCTAGAAATTTTTAAATAATTGGAAACATAGTGAGTACTCTGCTTGGGGTGGAAGGAAGTGTGTGTGGCTTTTTTCACTAAGCATAATTATTTTGATACTCATCCAGATTATGCATGTATCAATAGTTTATTCCTTTTTATTGCAGAGTAGTAGTTCATTGTTCTGGGTATACCACAATTTGTTTACCTCTTCATCTATTGATGGTCATTTGGGTTGTTTCCAGTTTTTAGCTATTACAAATAAACCTGCTGTGAACATTTATGTACAATTCTTTGTATGGACATATACTTTCATTCCTTTTGTGTAAATCTCTAGGAGAGGAGTGGCTGCATCATATGATAGGTGTATGTTTAAAGAATTTTAAGAAACTGCCAACCTCTTTTCCAAAGCGGTAACACTTGATAGTCCCACCATCAATGTATTATACAGAATAAATTCAAAGGACTTAAAAACTCGCAAAAAATTTGTACACTTCACAAAATAAGATAAATGAATAGCCAAAAAGCTATGATGGCGTGGTGGTGTGTGCCTGTAATCCCAGCTACTCAGGAGACTGAGGCAGGGGAATCACTTGAACCCGGGAGGCGGTGGTTGCAGTGAGCTGAGACTGCACCACTGCACTCCAGCCTGGGTGACAGAGTGAGACTCCATCTCAAAAAAAAAGTAATTTGTACTTAATTGTGTAATTTATTAGTAAGCGTTCTCTACAGGGACAGAACTAATAGGAGATATATACACACACACACACACACACACACACGTAAAGGGGAGTTTATTAACTATTAACTCACACAATCACAAGGTCCTACAATAGGTTGTCAGCAAACTGAGGAGTAAGGAGAGCCAGTCTGAGTCCCAAAACTGAAGAACTTGGAATCCAGCGTTTGAGGGCAGGAAGCATCCTGCACAGGACAAAGATGTAGGCTGGGAGGCTAGGCCAGTCAAGTCTTTTCACATTTTTCTGCCTGCTTTATATTCTAGCTGTGCTGACAGCTGATTAGATGGTGCCCACCCAGATTAAGGGTGGGTTTGCCTTTCCCAGCCCACTGACTCAAATGTTAATCTCCTTTGGCAACGCCCCCTACACCCAGGATCAATACTTTGCATCCTTCAATCCAATCAAGTTGACACTCAGTATTAACCATCACAGTAATTTCTTTGATATTTTGCATATTGAAGAAAATGTTATGGCGGTTCAAACTTATATGTTGTAAATATTAGGATTCACTTCACTAGTACTAGAAGTTCATAATTTTCCTGAATCAGAAAGAAAATGGTACTAACTACATGTAATATGTTTCCCTGTGAAGTCACCTTCTCTAATGAAACCAGACTTGCAATGAGAGAGAGCTCTTGGAGACAGGGCCAAGCTTTATTTTCTGAAGAATTGTTTTTTCCTCCTTGTGTGTTAATAGATTTCAGGTGAATACTTGGAAGAAAACAAACTTATAATTTCTTTTCCTTTTCCTTTTTTTTTTTTTTGAGACAGGGTCTTGCTCTGTCACCCAGGCTGGAGTGCAGTGGCGAGATCTTGGTTCACTGCAACCTTCTCCTCCTGGGTTCAGGCTATTCTTCTGCCTCAGTCTCCTGAGTAGCTGGGACTACAGCTGTGCACAACCATGCCCAGCTAATTTTTGTATTTTTAGCAGAGATGGGATTTCACCATGTTGGCCACGCTGGTCTCCAACTGCTGACCTCAGGTGATCTGCCTGCCTCGGCCTCCCAAAGTGTTGGCATTACAGGCGTGAGCTACCGCACCCAGCCCTCCCTAGTTTCTTAAAGGTATATCATTCAACATAAAATTATTTCATACCTGCTATGTAAAGAGCTTACTAGGAACTGTGGGAATGTAAATATGAGACACAGCCGGGTGCATTGGCACATACTTGTGGTCCCAGGTACTAGGGATAGTGTGATGGTGATAGTGATGGTGATTTTGAAGTCATTTTATTTAGCAGATATTTAAATGTCTACTTTGTGCTAGTCCTGGGTGCTAGGGAGATGGCTAAGATATATTACCCTTAAAAAGCACAGTCTCATGGGAGTAGCAAACCATCCATTTTAAGCACAGTTCTGTTGTAAAACATGTAGCAAAGACTATTGTAGTATACGATGGGAATCAGAGGTAATAAACCTAATTGAGGTTGAGGAAGAAGAGATGGGAAGGAAGGAGATCAGGTGAGACTTCCCAGAGGAGGTCATACATGAATTATCTTGAGTAAATAGAAGTTTTCTAGATAAATAGTTGGCAGGGGGCGTTTTTGGAAAGTTTCTGTTAGGATAGGATGATGTAGGATGATGATGGGAGAGATAATAGACTGAAAAAGTGTTTTTATTCTGGAAGATGTGAGGTTATGAGGTTGGAGAATAGCCTGATCATACAGGCAAGTAGGGTGTGATAAGGTATCTTAATATTCATATGCTTTAAATTTTCACTGGCATACAATTGCAGTGTATTTCAGCATCAAGATGAGATTATTTGAATCCAGGTTAAAAGCTTACTTTGACTTTTCTGTGTTTAATGAATTGATAGAGAGAGGAATGGAAATAGACTAATTAGGAACTTGTAGCCCAGGTCAAAGACAGTAGTGATGGTTTAGAAGTGAGACATGAAGAGTAGAAGGCTAAATTGAGAGATATTAAGAAGGGAAAATGGATGGAACTTAATGTATTTAGAATGAGGGAAAGAGGGTCAAAATTTAGTCTGAAATGTCTGGCTTATGCAGTGAGATAGCTGATATTATTAGGGCTTATGGAGAGAGAAGCAGGTTGGAAGAGATACTAAGATCCTGATTGCTCAAATAGAGATCTTTAGTAAAGATATATATATATTTTTTTGAGACGGATTCTTGCTCTGTCGCCCAGGCTGGAGTGCAGTGGCCGGATCTCAGCTCACTGCAACCTCCGCCTCCAGGGTTCATGCCATTCTCCTGCCTCAGCCTCCTGAGTAGCTGGGACCACAGGCGCCCGCCACCTCGCCCGGCTAATTTTTTTGTGTTTTTAGTAGAGACGGGGTTTCACCGTGTTGGCCAGGATGGTCTCGATCTCCTGCCCTCGTGATCCGCCCGTCTTGGCCTCCCAAAGTGCTGAGATTACAGGCTTGAGCCACCGCGCCCAGCCAGTAAAGATATTTTTAAAGAACATTTTAATTTTATTTCAGTAGTTTTTGGGGAACAGCTGGTTCTTGGTTACATGGATAAGTTCTTCAGTGGTGATTTCTGAGATTTTGGTGCACCTGTCACCCAAGGAGTGTACACTTTAGTAGTCTTTTATCCCTCACCTCCCTCCCACACTTCACCCTGAGTCCCCAAAGTTCATTATATCATTGTTACATCTTTGCATCCTCATAGTGCAGGTCCCGCTTACAAGTGAGAACACAGGATATTTGGGTTTCCATTCCTGAGTTACTTCACTTAGAATAATGGGGTCCAACTCCATCTAGGTTGCCGTGAATGCCATTATTTCATTCCTTTTTATGGCTGAGTAGTATTCCATGGTATATATATACACCACATTTTCTTTATCCACTCATTGATTGTTGGGCATTTAGGCTGGTTCCACATTTTTGCAATTGCAAATTGTGCTGCTGTAAACATGCCTGTGCAAGTGGCTTTTTCAGATAATGACTTATTTTCCTCTAGGTAGATACCCAGCAGTGGGATTGCTGGATCAAATGGTAGTTCTTCTAGTTCTTCAAGGAATCGCCACACTGTTTTCCATAGTGGTTGTGCTAATTGACATTCCCACCAGCAGTCATTCATGCCAACATCTGTTATTTTTTGATATTTGATAATAGACTGAAAAATGGTCATTCTTGCAGGAGTAAGGTGGTATCTCACTGTAGTTGTAATTTGCATTTCCCTGGTAGTGATGTTGAACATTTTTCATGTTTGTTGGCCAACTGTGTATCTTCTTTTGTCTATTCATGTCCTTTGCCCACTTTTCGATGGGATTATTTATTTTTTTCTTACTCATTTGAGTTCCTTGTAGATTCTGGATATTAGTTCTTTGTCAGATGCATAGTTTGCAAAGATTTTCTCCCACTCTGGGGGTTGTCTGTTTACTCTGCTGATTATTTCTTTTGCTGTGCAGAAGCTTTTAGTTTAATTAGGTCCTATCTATTTATTTTTGTTTTTGTTGCATTTGCTTTTGGGTTCTTGGTCATGAACTCTGTCTAAGTCAATGTCTAGAAGAGTTTTTTCTGATGTTATCTTCTAGAATTTTTATGGTTTCAGATCTTACTTAGGTTTGAGTTGATCCATCTCCAGTTGACTTTGTATAAGGTGAGAGATGAGGATCCAGTTTCATTCTTCTACACATAGCTTGTTAGTTATCCCAGGACCATTTGTTGAATAGGATGTCCTTTCCCCACTTTATGTTTTTGTTTGCTTTGTTGAAGATAGTTGGCTGTAAATGTTTGGCTTTCTTTCTGGGTTCTCTATTCTGTTCCATGGGTCTGTGTGCCTATTTTTATACCAGTACCATGCTGTTTTGGTTACTATAGTCTTGTAGTATTGGGTAATGTGATGCCTCCACATTTGTTCTTTTTGGTTTGTTTACTTTGGCTATTTGGGCTCTTTTTGGGTTCAGTATGAATTTTAGGATTGCTTTTTCTGGTTCTGTGAAGAATGATGACGGTACTTTGATGGGAATTGCATTGAATCTATATATTGCTTTTGGCAGTATGTTCATTTTCACGGTATTGATTATATCCATCCATGAGCATGGGATGTGTTTCCATTTGTTTGTGTCATCTGTGATTTCTTTCCAGTAGTGTTTTGTAGTTTTCCGTGTAGAGCTCTTTCACCTCCTTGGTTAGGTATATTCCTAAGTATTCTATTATTATTTTTTTGCAGCTGTTGTAAAAGGGATTGAGTTCTTGATTTGATTCTCAGCTTGGCTATTGTTGGTGCATAGCAGTGCTACTGATTTGTGTAGGTTGATTTTGTATCCTGAAACTTTAAAGAATTCATTTATCAGATTTAGGAGCTTTTTGGATGAGATTTTAGGGTTTCCTATGTATACAATCATATCATCAGTGAAGACTGACAGTGTGACTTCCACTTTACCAATTTGGATGCCTTTTATTTCTTTGTCATTGTTCTGACGAGGACTTCCAGTACTATGTTAAACAGAAGTGGTGAAAGTAGCATCCTTGTCTTGTTGCAGTTCTCAGGGGGAATGCTTTAAACTTTTCCCCATTCAGTATAGTGTTGGTCATGGGTTTGTCATAGATGGCTTTATTACTTTGAGGTATGTCCCTTCTGTGCCAGTTTTGCTGAAGGTTTTAATCATGAAGCGATGCTGGATTTTGTCAAATACTTTTTCTGTATCTATTGAGATAGGTCATGTGATTTTTATTTTTAATTCTGTTCATGTGATGTATCACATTTATTTTTATTTTATTTGTTTATTTTTGAGACAGAGTCTTGCTCTGTCAGCCAGTCTGGAGTGTGGTGGCACCATCTCAGCTCATTGCAACCTTCACCTCCTGGGTTCAAGCGATTCTCTTGCCTCAGCCTCCTGACCTTGTGATTTGCCCGCCTTGGCCTCCCAAAGTGCTAGGATTACAGGCATGAGCAGTGCACCATGCCTGGCAATGTAGGTATTTAATGCTATGAACTTTCCTCTTAGTACTGCTTTTGCTGTGTCTCAGAGGTTTTGATAGGTTGTGTCACTGTTACCATTCAGTTCAAAAAATTTTTAAATTTCCATCTTTATTTCGTTCTTTTGTCCCACAGGCTGATCCCTTCATGTTGTGCTCTCTCCCTTCCTCTGGGGGTGGGGTTTGGGGCTTCCTGAGAGCTGGATTGGTGTGATTGTTATTGCTCTTCTGGTTCTAGTCACACTGTGGAGCTACCAGGTCCCAGGGCTGGTGCTGAAGAATGTCTGCAGAGTCCTGTGATGTAATCCATCTTCAGGTGTCCCAGCCATTGATACCAGCTCCTACTCTGGTAAGGGTGGCAGGGCAGTAAGTAGACTCTGTGAGAGTCCTTGGTTGTAGATACATTTAATGTGTCGGCTTTCTTGAATGCTGGTTATGCTAGTAGTGAAGTTGTCATGTGGACAGACTCAGGACCTCTGGTTAGCCAGATTGTTGCAGGCAGTGGTATATTAGCTGTTATTTTATCTTTCCTGGGAGCAGGATTATTTTGTCATGAGTTGCTGTAATGGCCTGAGTTAGTTGGCTTGCAGCCAGGAGGCGGTGCTTTCAAGAGAGCATTAGCTGTGGTGCTAGTTGGGGGATCTAAGTTTGTCCTAAGTTGGCCAGGGTAAGTATTCTGGTTTCTCAGGCGATGGGTGGGGCATAAAGCTCCCAAGAATTTCTGTCTTTTGTGTTCAGCAACCAGGGCAGGTAGAGAAATACCATCAGGTAGGGGAAGGGTTAGGTGGCTCTGAGCTTAGACTCTCCCTGGGTGGGGCTTACTGCAGCCACTGTAGGGGATGGGGGGTAGTTCTTGGGCCAATAGGGTTATGTTCCAGAGAGGATTATGGCGGCCTCTGCTGCGTCATATAGTTTGCCAGGGAAGTGGGGGATAGCTGGTAATGAAAGACTTCACCCAGATCCCATGCAGTTGGTGAGGCTGGTCTTCTGTGGTACACTCCCCCACTCCTCAGACCTTGCCTCTGAATGTAAGTTTCCCCACTGAGAAAGCGAGCATGGCTTTCAGGCCCTGTCCCTCCCTGTCTGCCTCCGTGTCTGCCCACTGGGCAGCTTCTGTGCTTGTATCTGTAGCAGTTCCCATTCATTCCCTGGATTCTGCTCAAGAAAATTCATGCCCGGTCAGAATTATTATGAGTTTCATTTGGAAGCTTTTTTCCCCCATGACCCTCCCTAATTCTGCTGTCTGCTTTCCCTGAGGGCCCCTGTGAGATGTAGTCAAGAATGGCTTCTCTGGACTTGAGCTGGAGACTGGGAGTGCCCACAAGACTCTGCCTGCTGCTGCTTCTACTTTTAGACTTCACTTGGCTCCCTAAATTCATTTCAGCTGTAGGTAAAGTTAAATCCTTCTCCTGTGATCTGGATTTTCAGATTCCCCAGTGGGGAATGTGTGTTCAGAGGCAGGGTTTTCCCCCCTTTCACACTTTGGGAGCTCATGGTTTTTCGCCTGTCTCATGGAATTTGCAGTGCTGTGTGGCTTCTCTCAACGGATCTCTTTAGCTGTGGCAAGTTTTTGAAATCAGACAGTACTGAAGTTTGCTGCATAGATTGATTCTTCCCTTCATGAAAGATTTCTCTGTAGCATTTTAGCCATGGTAGAACTTTCTTTAGCTGTGGTAGAACTTTCTTCGGGGTTGGAGTCAGTTCTCCCCAACCCTGCTGCTGCTTTATCAATTAAGTTTATGTAATATTCCAAATCCTTTATTGTCACTTCAGCAATATTCACATCTTCACTGGGGCCAGATTCCATATCAGGAAACCACTTTGCTCATTTGTAAGAAGCAACTCCTCATCTGTTAAAGTTTTATCATGAGATTGCAGCAATTTGGTCACATCTTCAGGCTCCGCTTTAAAAAATGTTTGTATTGACCAGGCGTGGTGGCTCACATCTGTAATCCCAGCACTTTGGGAGGCCGAGGCAGGCGGATCACTTGAGGTCAGGAGTTTGAAACCAGCCTGGCCAACATGGTGAAACTGCATCTCTACTAAAAATATAAAAATTAGCTGGGCATGGTAGCAGGCGCCTGTAAACCCAGCTACTCATGAAGCTGAGGCAGGAGAATTGCTTGAACCTGCGAGGTGGAGGTTGCAGTGAGCTGAGGTCGCGCCACTGTATTCCAGCCTGGACGACACAGTAAGACTCTGTCTCAAAAAAAACAAAAACAAAAACAGTTATTTTTTATATTTTTTTGAGACAGGGTCTCACTGTGTCCTCCTGGAATGGCTGGAATGCAATGGCATGATCATGGCTCACTGCAGCCTCGAACTCCTGGGTTCAAGCGATTCTGCCACCCCAGCCTCCTGAGTAGCTGGGACTACAGGTGTGTGCTACTATGCCTGGCTAACTTTCAGGCTGCACTTCTAATTATAATTCTTCTGCTATTTCTACTACATCTGCAGTTACTTATTCCACTGAAGTCTTGAACTCCTCAAAGTCATCCATGAGGGTTATAATAAACATTTCAAACACCTATTGTTGATATTTTGACTTTCTCCTGTGAATCATGAATATTCTTAATGGCATCTAGAATGGTGAATCCTTTCCAGAAAATTTTTTATTTATTTTGCCCGATCCATCAGAGAAATGACTACATATGGCAGTTATAACCTTATGAAATGTATTTCTTAAATAATAAGACCTTTTTAGGGAACCCACTCTGTGAAGAAAACAAAAATAATATAGGACTTGAAAATTGAAACTACCCCTTGATCCATGGGCTGTTATGTTAGTAGGCATGGAACCAACATTAATCTCCCTGTACATTTCCATCAGAGCTCTTGGGTGCCTAGGTGCATAGTCAGTGAGCAGTAATATTTTGGAAGGAATCTTTTTTTCTGAGCAGTAAGTCTCAAGAGTGGCCTTCAAAAAATTCAGTAAAACATTCTGTAAACAGATGGGATGTCATCCAGGCTTGTTGTTCATTAATAGAGCACAGACAGAGTAGATTTAGCATACTTCTTAAGGGCCCTAGTATTTTCAGAATGGTAAATGAGCACTGGCTTCAACTTGAAGTTACCAGCTCCTGACAAGAAAGTCAGCCTGTCCTTTGAAGCTTTGAATCTAGGCATTGTCTTCTGTCTAGCTATGAAAGCCCTAGATGGCAATTTCTTCTAATAGAAGACTGTTTTTCCGTTGTTTAGTGTAGCCATGTTCGTCAATTATCTTAGCTATATCTTCTGGATAATTTTCTACAGCTTCCGTAACAGCCCTTTACCTTGTACTTTTATGTTAGAGAGATGGCTTCCTTCCTTAAACCTTATGAATCAACCTCTGCTAGCTTCAGATTTTTCTTCTGCAGCTTTGTTACCTCTCTTAGCCTTCATAGAATTGAAGGAAATTGTTGCCTTGGTCTGGATTAGGCTTTGGCTTAAGTGGAAATGTTGTGGCTGGTTTGATCTATTCAGACCACTGAAATTTTCCCCATATCAGCAATAAGACTGTTTCGCTTTCGGCCAGGCGTGGTGGCTCACGCCTGTAATCCCAGCACTTTGGGAGGCTGAGGCGTGTGGATCACGAGGTCAGGAGTTTGAGACCAGCCTGGCGAATATGGTGAAACCCTGTCTCTACTAAAAATACAAAAAAATTAGCTGGGCGTGGTAGCGTGCACCTGTAGTCCCAGCTACTCAAGAGGCTGAGGCAGGAGAATCGCTTGAACCTGGGAGGCAGACAGAGGTTGCAGTGAGCTGAGGTCACGCCACTGACTCCAGCTTGGTGACAGAGTGAGACTCTGTCTTAAAAAAAAAAAAGACTGGTTATTTCGCTTTCTTATCATTTGTGTATTTACTGGAGTAGCACTTGTAACATCCTCCGCGAGTTTTTCCTTTTCATTTACAACTTGGCTAACTGGTGCAAGAGGCCTAGCTTTTGGCGTATCTGGGCTTTCAGTGTACCTTCTTCACTGAACTTAATAATTTCTAGTTTTTGATTTAATTGAGAGACATATGATTCTTCATCGCACTTGAACACTTAGAGGACATTGTAGGGTTATTAACTGACCTAATTTCAATATTATGGTGTCTCAGGAAATAGGGAGGCTTAAGGAGAGGGAGGGAGATGGGGAATGGCTGCTTGGTGGAGCAGTGAAAACATATACAGCATTTATTTATTAAATTTGCCATCTTATGGGTGTCATTCATGGCACCCCAAAACAATTACAGTTGTAACATCAGAGATCACTGATCATAGATCACTGTAACAAATATAATAATAATCAAAAAGCTTGAACTGTTGTGGAAGTTAGTTCCACAAAATGTGGCACAGACACAAAACGAGCACATACTGTTGGATAAATTACACTGATAGACTTGATAGACAAAAGGTTGCCACAGACCTTAAATTTATTGAAAAATGCAGTATCTGTGAAGTGCAGTAAAGCAAAGTATGCCTGTAATACTAGTTCCTCTCATAAACAACTGCCCAAAACTCAGGAGTTCCAATCAAATTATATTTCTTGCTCGTATCAGAATGTGTTGTATTGGGCAACTTTCCCAGGCTACTCTTCTCTGATTAGCAACTTGCTAGGCTCTTTCCATTTTGTGATGCTGTCATCTTAAACATGTGACTTCTAAAGTTGCCATGAAAGTGGAGGAGCAAGCATGGGTGATCTCTCATGGGGTTTTTGGCCAGCCTTGGTAGTCGTATAGTTAACTTTGGCCCGTATCCCATTGGCCAGAATCCAGAACATGGCCCTCACCCAACTACAAGAGAAACTGAGAGAGCTAGTCTTTCATTGTGTCCTGGAAGAAGAAAGTAAATTGAATGTGACAAACAGATAGTGTCATTTCTACCATGGCAATAGATGAAACTTCTCCCAGGCAGAGACCGTAGAGAGAGTAGAGAAGGTGCACAATGGAACCCCTAGAAACCTGACATTTATAAGTTGGTTAAAGAAAAAAGAGGGAACAAAGAAGTTGAGGACGAATAGCTAGAAATTGAGGGAGGTGTTAGGTGGGTAATTGAAACTAACAGGGGTTTGGGTGTCATGGAAGGCAGAAGAGTTTTTCAAGAAGGAAGGAGTTGCTGGATACGTGAAATGCTGCTGAAATGTTAAGATACTAGAAAAGTTGGTAAAATCTGTTGGTGACTGTGACAAGTATTTTCAGTGGCAATGTGGGATCAGAGGCCAGATTGGAGTGGATTAATGAGCTACTTTGTTGCAAGTCTCTTAGAGAGTTGTAGAGGATTGCTGAGGAATGTGCGTAGATGGCTCTGAGACCTGTTTAAGAGGCTAATTGCTACCTTTCCTACCTTTCGGATAGAGTGGTCAAAAGAGTGGGCATAGAGTGGCCAAAAGGAATGATCAGAAGTGACTTGAGAATGGCCAGCTGGCTGAGGAGGAGGCAGGCATTGGAACATGGAAGATGTAGGACTATCTTCATTAACCCATCTACCAAGGCTATGGATGGGCCTTAGTCATATCAGCAGATGCTGCTGGGATGGAAACTAATGATGCCCGAAGACCAGATGCAATACAGTTCAGTTTACTGGAAGCAAGAGAGGAAAAAGATGGTGTACAAAATAGCAGTTGCTCCCCTTTCCCCCAGTGCCAGGGTCTTTACCTTTGAGGAATGTAATCACATCCAGGAGGAGAGTCCTGATTTGACTGTGGGCTATCTTGAATGGGAGCTCAAAAGCTAAATTATGCACAGTTATAGGGAAGTAAAGTCTACACTTCTGCTCACACATGTATACATAAATGAATTGGAGGTAATGAAGATAGGAGTATGTGTATTAAACTTTTTAAAAAGTTTGATTATGAAGAGGAGTAAAATGAAGCATAAGTTGGGGGATACGGGAGAGTTTAGGGTTTGTTTAAATGCTGATGGGAATGAGCCAGCAGATGTCTGAGATGCTGAAGATGTTGGGGGTGAGGGTTGGGAGAAGAAGAAAGGATTGTTTGATGGCCCTTGAAAGGTAAGATGGTAAGGAAATCTTGAGCAGAAGGGAGGATTTTTAATGGGAGGAGGAGTATGGGCTCAGATACAGAAAGGTTTATAGATAAACTGCAAAGACAAGGCAAGTTTCTGCCTAATGGTGGAGAGGCATTGTTGAATAGTGGTTTCATTCATGGGCTCTACATCCATAGTCTTCATTTGAATCACTGTTTTTACCATTTATGAGTGGTGTGACGTGCGGCAAGTTGCTTAATCGCTCTTGCTTTGTTCCCCTCATCTGTAAAATGAGGAATAATAACAATACTTATTGTTAGGAGTAAATGAATGAATTATGTACAATATTTTAAACAGTGTCTGGCATGTGGTAAACATATACAATTAGCTTTAATTATTATGGCTTCTTTTTTTTTTTTTCTTTTCAGTGAAGTCTAACTTAAAGTTGTCAGTTGAAAAGGGGATGTTTTGGGAATGAGGAAAAGATGTAAAATATTTATCATAAGGAATAGTTAGTGGTGTGTGGTAGGACTGCCTTTAATATTGGTGATTATGAAGTATAGTGTCACCCATCTTTTGTGCTGTGAGATTTGCTCTAGGAGGCCTCAGCTACATATGTATAGGCACAAAGAAGTTAGGTGGTTGGGTTCATTGAGGTCTGGATTTTTCTCAGGTGAGTGTGACTGGGTAATGGGGGCAGAGCAAGGAGGTTAAGGGTATTTACAGAGGACTAATTGTGATGATCTACTGTGAACTCTGATGTTGGATAAGAAGGAAAGGGAACCCTGAAAGAGCTGATGGAAATAGGATTGGACCTCTGAGAGTAAGTAGTAAGAGGGAGAGAAAGTCTGATGGGATGAATCTTCTTATTTATTTATTTTTTATGTTTATGGTTTATATTTTCCCAATAGAATATAAACACTATGAGGGCAGCAGGGTTTTTCTGTTTTTTATTTGTTTGGTTTTTTCCTTTTCACTAATGTAATCCATGCGCCTATAACAATGCCTGGTACGTAGTAGATACCCACTATGTATCTGTTAAACTAAATGAAGTAAAAGAAACCTAACTCAGATGATGGTGGAGGTAGTGAGAAGTGGTCAGATTTTGGATGTATTTTGAAGGTGGAGCTGCAGGATTTGCTGATGGATTGGATGTTAGGTGTGAGAAAAGGAGAATAGTCAAGTATAACCTAAAAGGTTTCGGTCTTGGGCTACTAAAAGAATGATGTTACTATCTGCTGAGATAGGGAAGAGCATGAAAGGAGCAGGTTTTAGAGTTTGAATATTAAGAGATGAGATTTGGATATCAAATCTGAGACATCTGTTAGGCATAAAGTAGAGGCTCAGTAGGCAGTTGATATCCATCTAGAGTTAAGGGAGCGATTTGAACTGGAGATATAAATTTGTAAGTCATTAGCACATTGATGACTTTTAAAGCCGTGAGACTAGATGAGACACCAAGGGAGTCAATGAAAATATAAAAGAGATCCAAGGATTGAGTCCTGAGACAAAACATAGAGGAGTCAGGGTGATGAGGGGGAGCCACTAAAGATAACTGAGAAGGAGAGGCCAGAGAGCTAGAAGGAATACCAGGAGGATATAATAGTATTCTAGAAGTCACGTGAAAAAATGGTTCAGGAATTCCCTCTTTCATCAAAAAGTGATCAGTTTTTCTTATGTTACTGAGAGCTTAAGGTGAGAACTGAGAGTTGACCATTTGATTTAGCAATGTGGAGGTTATGGGTGGTTTTGATTTTGTAGAAAACAAAATCTTAAAAAATTATTTTAGTTTAAAGTCTTTGGACAAATGTTAAGACTTCACTTAGGTAGATAATATTGTTTTTATTGTGTTTGGAAATATAAGGCCAGGCTCAGTGGCTCACGCCTATAATCCCAGCATTTTGGGAGGCCGAGGTGGGCGAGTTGCTTGAGTTTAGGAGTTGGAGACCAGCCTGGGCAACATGGCGAAACCTCATCTCTACAAAAAATACAAACAATTAGCTGAGTGTGGTGGTGTGCGCCTGTAGTCCCAGCTACTGGGGTTGCTAAGGTGGAAGGATCGCCTGAGCCCAGGAGGTTGAGGCTGTAGGGGCTGACATCACGCCACTGCACTCCAGCCTGGGCAACAGAGTGACACCCTGTCTCAAAAAATAATACATATACATAGATCAGTTAAAATAAGCTTTTAAAAAATTGGTGATATGAGGTGACTTCCTCTATGCTGTACTGTCATTCAGAAAAAAAGAAAAAAAAATCGCTCTTTCTAGCTGAAATAACCAATGATAGTTGTTTGAAGGATGATTTTGGTTAGCATTCTCTCAGAATGATGTCATGTTCTAGCATGATCTTTATCCTGAGATATAGAATAAGGTCTACAACCTTTTAGTATCAGGTTGGAGAAAGTTCCAACCTGGTAATAAAAACCGTATAGGGAATGTAATCCCAGCACTTTGGGAGGCTGAGGTGGGTGGATTGCTTGAGCCCAGGAGTTTGAGACTAGCCTGGACAACATAGTGAGACCCTGTCAACCCGTTCCCCCCAGCAAAAAAATGAGCTGGGTATGGTGGCATGCACCTGCAGTCCCAGCTACTTGGGAGGCTTAGGTAGGAAGATTGCTTATATTTTTAAGAGTTTTAAATTAATAACTTTTTTTTTTTTTTT
>NW_016806491.1:1494088-1506779 GCF_001698545.2 Rhinopithecus bieti
CAGTGGCCGGATCTCAGCTCACTGCAAGCTCCGCCTCCCGGGTTTACGCCATTCTCCTGCCTCAGCCTCCCGAGTAGCTGGGACTACAGGCGCCCGCCACCTCACCCGGCTAGTTTTTTGTATTTTTTAGTAGAGACGGGGTTTCACCATGTTAGCCAGGATGGTCTCGATCTTCTGACCTCGTGATCCGCCCGTCTCGGCCTCCCAAAGCGCTGGGATTACAGGCTTGAGCCACCGCGCCCGGCCAGATTGTCAATTTTTATAATTTTTTTGTCCTTAAAAGATATCGGGTAGTGTCTTTTAAAAGTACAGTTTAAATTGAGAGTACTTTGTGAACACTTGCATTTTTAGATTGCTTTTCCATTTAAAATGTTTTAAGAGGCTGGGTGTGGTGGCTCACACCTGTAATTCTAGCACTTTGGGAGGCCGAGGCAGGTGGATTGCTTGAGCCCAGTAGTTTGAGACCAGCCTGGCCAACCTAGTGAAACCCTGCCTCTACTAAAAACACAAAAATTGGCCGGGCTTGGTGGTACACACCTGTAATCCTAGCTACTTGGGAGGCTGAGGCAAGATAATCACTTGAACTCGGGAGGCAGAGGTTTCAGTGAGCCGAGATTGCACCACTGCACTCTATCCTGGGGGACAGAGTGACACTTGGTCTCAAAAAAAAAAAATTGTTTTAAGAAGGTGATATTTGAGAATTGTTAATTATAGAATTTTAATCTGAAACATTTCCTTTAATGGAAATTATTACCTATCTTTGTTGTTTAGGAAGATTCTTACCTCTGAAGACAATGTTAGGACCAAGATATGATAGTCAAGTTGCTGAGGAAAATCGGTTCCATCCCAGCATGCTCTCTAATTACCTAAAGAGCCTAAAGGTAAGAAACAAAACTTCTTTTTGTCACTGATTTAATATACTTTGTTCATTCTTATTCTTCAGGTGACTTTTAAAAAAATCTTGTTATTTTAAAATAATTAATAGACTTAAGGGAAGTTGCAGTAATTGTACATAGAATTCTGTGAACCCTTCTCTCAGCTTCTCACGATGGTATCATTTTATATAATTGTAGTACAATATCAAAAGCAGGAAATTGACATTGATACAGTACTACTAACTGATTGCAGATCTTATTTACTTTTTATATGTATTTGTGTGTGTGTGTAGTTCAGGACAGTTTGATCTCATCTGTAAATTCATGGTGGTGGTTATAGAACTGCTGCATCTCCACAAAGGAATTCCCTCATGCTACCTCTTTATAGTCAGACTCTCTCCTCACCCCTGTCCCTGTACTCTGGCAGCTGCTAATCTGTTCTCCACGTATAGTTTTTCCATTTAAGAGAACGCCCACCTGACGGCCCCCAGCAAAACTTACTATAGCCTCCACTAACAACTACACCCTAAGCTACCAAGGAAACTTGACTCTGTTTACAGCTGAAGAAACCATACAGAGACTACACTACTGCATGCATCCACAATCATAGCCAAAGTGCTCTACCCAAGCAACACCACAGATATATCTTCAGGAAAAAGTCCTTCCCTACAAAAACTAATTCCACAAATTGGGACTGGGGCTGGGCACTGTGGCTCATGACTGTAATCCCAACACTTTGGGATGCTGAGGCAGGTGGATCACTTGAGGATAAGTGTTTGAAACTAGCCTGGCCAACATGGCAAAACCCTGTCTCTACTAAAAATACAAAAATTAGCCAGGCATTTTGGTGTGCGCTTGTAATTCCAGCATACTCAGGAGGCTGAGGCACAAGCATCGCTCAAACCTGGGAAGCAGAGGTTGCAGTGAGCCGAGATCACACCAGTGCACTCAAACCCAGGCAATAGAGCGAGACTCTATCTCAAAAAAAAAAAAAAAAAAGAAAAACTGGGGCTGGGATGGTGGCTCATGCCTGTAATCTCAGCACTTTGGGAGACTGAGGCAGGAGGATCGCTTCAGGCCAGGAGTTTGAGACCAGTGTGGGCAGCATAGGGAGACCCTGTCCTACAAAAAATTAAAAATTAGCCAGGCATGGTGGTGTGTGCCTGTAGTCCCAGCTACTTGGGAGGCTGAGGTGGGAGGATCACTTGAACCCAGGAGGTTGAGTCTGTAGTGAGCCATGATCATTCACTGTAGCCTGGGCGATAGTGAGACCATGTCTCAAAAAAAAAAAAAAGGGAGAAGCGAGTGTTACACCAGATGTGCAGATATCGATGTAAGGACATGGGAAACATGAAAGAGCAAGAAATATGGCGCCTCCAAAGGAACACAATAATCCTTCAGCAGCAGATAAAAAATTCATAATCCTTCAGCAGCATAATAAAAAAACTTCATGAAATGGTGGACAGATAATTCAAAATTTTGATACTAAGGAAGCTCTGTGTAAGAAAGAAGAGAATATTGAAAAGCAATACAGAATACTGAAAAGCAATACAAATCAGAAAAACAATTCAGGGTATGAATGAGAAGTTTACCATAGATAGATATCAGAAATCCAAACACATTCAGGAACTGAAGAATTCATTGAATGAAATAGAAAATAGAATGAAAGCTTCAATAATAGACTAGATCAAGCAGAAGAAATAATCTCAGAACTTAAAGACAGGTCTTTGAAATAACCCAGTCAGACAAAAATAAAGATAAAAGGCTAAAATAGAATGAGCAAAGCCTTCATGAGATATAGGACACCAGAAAGTGACCAAATATTCAAATTTTTGGTGTTCCAGAAGATGAAGAGACAACAAAAGGGTTAGAAAACCTATTTAGTGAAATAATAGATGAAAACTTTCTAAGTTGAACAAGAGGTTTAGACATCCAGGAGGATCAAAGATCCCCAAAAGATAACATCTAAAAAGGTCTTCTCCACAAGATATTATAGTCAAACTGTCAAAAGTCAAAGAGAAAATTCAAAAAACATTAAGAGTGTCTAGTCATTTATAAGAGAGCACCCCATTAGACTAATAGTGGACTTCACAGCAAAAACCTTATAGACCAAGAGAGAGTAGAGGATATATTCAAAGTTCTGAAAGAAAATGCCTACCACCCAAGGATACCATACCCAGCAAAGTTATTTTTTCTTCATAAATGAAGGAGAAATAAAGTCTTTCCCAGACAAGCAAAAGCTGAGGGAATTCACCACCACTAGACTGGTCCTGTCAGAAATGCTTTAGAGAGTCCTGTACCTGAAATCGAAAGACTAGTAACTATCATCATGAAAACACAAAAATATAAATAAAAACCACTGACAGAGCGAACACATCAACAATGAAGGGGAAAAACTCAAATGTTACTACTACACAATACCACCAAACCACAAAGATAAAACAATAAGAGAGAAAGAAAGGACAAAGAATATGCAAAACAACCAGAAATAAATTAATAAAATGACAGGAATAAGCCTTAACATATTAATAATAACCTTGAATGTAAGTGGATTACACTTTCCCTTTAAAAGATGTAAACTGGCTGAATGGATATAGAAACATGACCTATTCATATGCTGCCTACAAGAAACTCATCTCAACTGTAAAGACACACATAAACTGAAAGTAAAGGGGTGGAAAAAGTATTCCATGCAAATGAAAACCAAAGGTGAGCAGGAGTAGCTAAACTTATATCAGATAAAGCAGACTTTAAGTCAAAAACAGTAAAAGGAGATAAAGAAGGTCATTATATAATGATAAAAGGATCAGTTTAGCAATAGGATATAACAGTTCTAAACATATATGCACTCAATATCAGAGTACCTAGATACATAAAGCAAATATTATTAGATCTAAAGGGAGGTATAGTCTCCCATACAATAGTAGTTGGAGACTTCAACACTTCACTGTCATCGTTAGATAGACCATCTAGACAGAAAAAACAAACATTGGACTAAATGGATCTAACAGACATTTACAGAACATTTCATCCAGTAGCCACAGAATACACATTTTTCTCATGAAGAAATGGAACATTCTCTAGGATAGACCATATGTTAGGACATAAAACAAGCCTTAACAAATAAAAAAGTCAAAATGATATCGCATAGCTTCTCAGACCACACCACAATGGTAGAAAAGCTAGAAGTCAATAACAAGGGACTTTGGAAATTATACAAATACATGGAAATTAAACAACATGCTCCTGAATGACCATTTGGTCAAGGAAGAAATTAAGATGGAAATAAACCTCTTGAAACACATGAAAATTGAAACACAACATACCAAAACCGAAGAAGTATAACAAAAGCAGTGCGAAGAAGGAAGTTTATAGCATAAGTGCCTACATCAAAAGGGTAGAAGGATTCAGATAAATAATGATGCACCACAAGGAACTAGAAAAGCAAGAACAAACCAAAAATCAGTAGAAGGAAAGAAATAATAAAGATCAGAGCAGAACTAAGCAAAATAGACACTAAAAAAAAAAATACAAAGAATCAACAAAATGAAAAGTTTGTTTTTTTGAAAGGATAAACCAAATCAATAAATCCCTTCCTAGACCAACCAAGAAAAATGAGAGAAGACTCAAGTAAACTGATCAGAAATGAGAAAGATAATATTACAGTTAATACCACAGAAATACAAAAGATCATCAGATACTTTTTTTTTTTTTGAGATGGAGTTTTGCTCTTGTTGCCCAGGCTGGAGTACAACGGTGGGATCTCAGTTCGCTGCAACCTCTGCCTCCCAGGTTCAAGAGATTCTCCTACCTCAGCCTCCTGATTAGCTGAGATTACAGGCATGCGCCACTGTGCCTGGCTAATTTTTTGTATTTTTTACTTGAGACAGGGTTTCTCCATGGTGGTCAGGCTGGTCTCGAACTCCCGACTTCAGGTGATCTGCCTGCCTCGGCCTCCTCAAGTGTTGGGATTACAGGTGTGAGCCACTGTGCCCAGGCCATCAGAGGCTATTATGAACAACTATACACTAACTGGAAAACCTGGCAGAAGTGGATAAGTTCCTAGATATATACAACTTACCAAGATTGAATCAGGAAGAAATAGAAAAGCTGAGCAGACCAATAACAGGTAGGGAGATTTAATCAGTAATAAAACATTTCCCAACAAAAAGTCCAGGGTCAGATGGCTTCACCACCAAATTCTACCAAACTTTTAAGGAAGAACTAACACCAATCCTCAAATAATCCTCAAAAAATTGAAGAGGAGGGAATTCTAGCTCATTCTGTAAAGCTAGCATTAGGTTTATACCAAAACCACAACAAAAAGAGAAAATAGGCTAGTATCTCTGATGCAATGATGGTTCAGCGTATGCAAATCAAGAAATATGATACATTACATCAGCAGAATGAAGGACAAACACCATGCGATCATCTCAATAGAGTCAGACAAAGCATTTGATAAGAACCAACATCCCTTCATGATAAAAACTCTCAACAAACTAGGCATAGAGGGAACATACGTCAACATAATAAAGGCCATATATGACAAGCCCACAGCTAACATCATAGTGATTGGGGAAAAGCTTTCAGCTTTTGCCTGGAGAATTAGAACAAGATGAGGATGTCCACTTATTCATCATGGTACTGGAAGCACTATCTAGAGCAGTCAGGCAAGAGAAAGAAAGAAAAGACATCCAAATTGGAAAAGAAGTCAAATTGTCCCTCATTGCTGATGATATAATCTTAAATCTAGAAAAACGTAATGACTCCACCAGAAAACTCTGAGATCTGATGAGAAATTCAGTAAAGTTGCAGGATACAGAATCAACATGCAGGCTGGGCAGCAGGTCACACCCCTGTAGTCAAAGCGCTTTGGGAGGCTGAGGTGGGAGGATTGCTTGAGGCTAAGAGTTCAAGAACAGACTGAACCCCAAAGCGAGACCCCTTTAAAAGTACACTTTTATACTTTTAAAAGTGTAAAAGTTGTCCAGGCACAATGGTGCATTCTTCTAGTTCCAGCGACACAGGAGGCTGAAGTGGGAGGATCACTTGAACCCAGGTGTTCCAGGCTGTGGTGAACCATGATTGAGCCCCTGCACTTCAACTTGGGCAAAAGAGTGAGACCCTGGCTTTGAAAGAAACAAAAAAGAGAAAACAACATACAGAAATCAGTAGTGTTTCTGTATGCTGATACTGAACTAGATGAGAAAAAATCAAGAAGACAATCCCATTTATAATAGCTCCAAAAAGGGTAAAATACCCAAGAATAAATTTAACCAAGGAAGTGAACGATCTTTACAAGGAAAACTAGAACAGTGATGAAAGAAATTGAATGGGACACAAACAAATAGACCTCCATGCCCATGGATTGGAATAATTAATATTGTTAAAATGACCATACTTTCCAAAGCAATCTGCATATTCAGTGCAATCCCTATAAAAAAAAAACCAATGACATTTTTCATAGAAATAGAAAAAACTCCTTTTTTATTTTATTACTTTTTTTTTTTTTTAAATGGGGTTTCACTGTATTATCTAGGCCGGTCTTCAACTCCTGGGCTCAAGCAATTCTCCCACCTTGGCCTCCCAAAGTGCTAGGATTACATGCATGAGACACTGCACCCCACCTGAATCCTAACATTTATATGGAACCTGAAATGAGCCTGAATAACCAAAGCAATCTTGAGCAAAAGGAACAAAGCTGTGGGCATCACACTACTTTACAATATATTACAAGGCTATAGTAACCAAAACAGCATGGTAGTGATATAAAAACAGACTAATGGAACAGAATAGAGAATCCAGAAATAAATACACGCATTTACAGCCAGCTGATTTAAACAAAGGCACCAAGAACATGCACTGGGGACAGGACACTCTCTTTCATAAATGGTGTTGGGAAAATTGGATATCCATATACAGAAGAATAACTGGACCTTTATCTCTCACCATATACAAAATCAACTCAAGATGGATTAAAGACTTTAAATGTAAGACCTGAAAGTGTAAAACAGTAGTTTTGAGAAGAGAACATAGGGAAAACACTGTAGGACATTGGTTTAGTAACAATTTTATGGCTAAGACCTCAAAAACACAACTAAAACAAAAATAAACAAATGGGATGATAGGGAAAACAGAAAGCTTCTGTGCTGGGTGCAGTGGGCAGTGGCTCACATCTGTAATCCTAGCACTTTGGGAGGCCAAGGTGGGAGGATTGCTTGAGCCCAGGAATTGGAGAACAGCCCGGGCAACAGAGTGAGACCTCAATTCTTGGTGGCACATACCTGTGGTCCCAGCTACTTGGGAGACTGAGACAGGATGACTGCTTGAGCCCAGTAGGTCAAGACTGCAGTGATTTATATTCACACCACTGTACTCCAGCCTGGGCAATGAGTGAGACTCTGTCTCAAAAAATAAAATTAAGAAAAAAAAAAAAGCTTCTGCACAGCAAAGGAAACAACCGAGTGAAAAAACAACCTATTGAATAGGAGAATATATTTGCAAACTATTCTTCTGAGGGATTAGTATCCAGAATATACAAAGAACTGGACACAACAGGAAAAAAAATCCCATTAAAAAGTGGGCAAAGATGTGAATAGACATTTCTCAGAAGAAGACATACAAATGGCCAACAGATATATGAAAAAATGCTAAAAACATGCTCAACATTACTAAACATCAGGAAAATGCGAATCCAAACCACAGTGAAATACCATCTTGCACCAGTTAGAATGGCTATTTATGACCAGATACAGTGGCTCATGTCTGTAATCTTAGCGCTTTGGGAAGCTGAGACGGATGGGAGGATTACTTGAGGCCAGGAATTTGAGACCAGCCTTGATAACATAACTAGACATCATCTCTAAAAAAATTGGAAAAAGTAGCCAAGCTTGAGATACATGCCTACCATCTTACCTACTCAGGAGACTGAGGTGGAGGGATCCTTTGACCCCAGAAGATCGAAGTTACAGTGGTGAGCTATGATTGTGCTACTGCACTCCATCCTGGGTGGCAGAGCAAAACCCTGTCTCTCTCAAACAAACAAACAAAACAACAAAACTATTATAAAGACAAAAACCAACAGATGCTGGCAAGGTTGTGGAGAAAAGGGAATGTAAATTAGTGCAGCCACCATGGAAAACAGTATGGACATTTTTCAGAAAACTAAAGTAGAACTGCTATACGATCTAGCAGTTTCACTACTGAGTATGTACCCAAAGGAACAGAAATAATTATATCAAAGGGATACATACCTGCACTTGCATATTTATTGCAGCACTGTTCACAATAGCAAAGGTATGGAATCAACCTAAGTGTTCATCAGTGGATGAATGAATAAAGAAAACGTGGCATATATACATAATGGAATACTATGCAGCCATGAAGAAGAATGAAATCATGGTTTGCAACACATGGGTGGAACTTGAGGTCATTATGTTAAGTAAAATAAGCCAGACACAGAAAGACAAATTTCTCATTTTCACTCCTGTGGGAGCCAAAAAAGGTCGTCTCACATCTGTAGTCCTAGAACTTGGGAGGCTGAGATGAAAGGATCACTTGAACCCAGGAGTTTGAGGTTACCATGAGCTATGATTGTGCTACTACATTCCAACCTGGGCAACAGAGCGAGACCCTATCTCTTAAAAAAAATTGATCTCATGGAAATAGAGAGTAGAATGATAGATGATAGATATCAGAGGGTGGGAAAGGTGTGTGGGCAGGAGGAGCGTGGTGAAGGGAGGTTAGTTAGTGCAAACATATAGTTAGATATAATGTATAAATTCTTATTTTCGATAGCAGGGTAAGGTGACTGTTGTTAGCAATGATGTATTGTGTATTTCCAAGTAGCTAGAAGCGAGAACTTGAAATACTCTTTAACACATAGAAATGATAAATACTCAAGGTGATGGATACTCCAGATACCCTGATTTCATCATTACACATTACATACAGTAACAAAATATCACATATACCCCAGAAATACATAAAATATATCAATTAAAGTAAGTGCAGATTGTTTCTCTTGCCTTTTTTTTTTTTTCTGTGGCGACCCAAGGGGGAAAGAGGGAGGGAGCGGAAACTCAAGGGTTAAAGTGGAGAAAGCGTGGCTTTTTCATCCTGGCTAACACAGTGAAACCCCGTCTCTACTAAAAATACAAAAAGAAATTAGCCGGGCGTGGTGGCGCGGCCTTCCCAGCTGCTCGGGAGGCTGAGGCAGGAGAATGGCGTGAATCCGGGAGGCGGAGCTTGCAGTGAGCCGAGATCCTGCCACGGCACTCCAGCCTGGGTGGCAGAGCGAGACGCCGTCTCAAAAAAAAAAAAAAAAAAAAAAAAAAAAGGAAAAAAAAAAAAAAGGGGGTTTGGGGGAAAAGGGGGGGGGGGGGAGGGGGAAAAAAAAAAAAAAAAAAAAAGGAAAAAAATAAGTAAGGGGTTTTGGAGGAAAGTCGGGGTGCTGATAGGAGAGAAAATAAAGATAAATACCAAGCAGGAAAATTTGGGGATTGAAACAACCATCAACCTATGTGGTATAAATTGTCTTATTTTTTGTATTAGAGTATATGCTTCAGAATGAGGTGGAAGATGTATTAATTTACTACTACTTTTTCTAGCCTCAGTATATGGTGTGCATTTGTTAGTGAGACTGCCTTGCTGGCTGATTGTGATTCTAAGTTTTAAAGATTTTTCATACTTAAGGCCCCTGAACACAAATCAACTTCTTCAGCTAGTGCTCAACAGAAGAAATAATGATTTTTGTTCCAATCCAGAAAGAAACATTGGCTATGATCGACTTATTGAGATGGGATTAAGCCTCCAGTAATATGCATATGGCCATGTATACTGTTCTTCATTGGTTATTTAAGGAATTTATGAGAGAATTTTGACTGTACGTACTTTTTTACCCTATGTGTTAGAATTTAACTGCCCAAGGTGTGATTCTTAGGCATCACATGGTACCTAAAATCATGATAATGATTTTTGTCATTTAAGAAATAGACAATACGTTCACTTATTTCAAAAATCCAAAAGTTTTAAAAGGTTGGTGTCATGAAGTCTCCCTCTCACTTTTACTCTCTATCTGCCTAGTCCCTCACCACATACCACACAGGTTCCAATGTTTTTAGGTTTTTTAATACATCCTTTCAAAATTTCTTTATGTGTATATAAGCAACAAAAAACACAGATTGCTGTGTTCTCCCCTGCACACTCAAGGTAGCACATTATATATGCTGGTGTGAACCTTGCATTTCCAACTTAACAGTATACTCTAAAGATCTTCATATATCAGCACATAGAACTTCTTGTTCTTATTTTATTTTTTTTACAGATTTATAGTATTCCATTAAAGTATGTACAGGTTGAGCGTCCCTCATCCAAAATTATAAAATCTGAATCTTTTTTAGCATCTACATGATGCCCAAAGGAAATGCTTATTGGAACATTACAAATTTTGGATTTTCGTATTAGGATTGCTCAACCTGTAAGTATAATGCAAATATTGAAAAATCTGAAATCCTAAACACTTCAAGTCCCAAGCATTTCAGTTTAGAGTCTTCTTACTGCTTTACTTGGATGGTTTCTTTATGAAACTGGAATATATGTGCTGACATTTTGTGAAATTTACCAGCATGGGGTCATTTTTACTGCTTTTGTGTGTCTTCACTGTATTTCCCCCTTGCGATGCTTCTGCTTCCCTGTAATCTGTCCCATCTTCTCCAGATTCCTTAGCTCTTGTATAGATGAGAGATAGGTCTACCACTTTATGGTGAGCTCTTTCTTACTGGAAATGTACTTTTGTTGCCTTTTTTCTAAAATCTGCTGCTCCTGGGTCTGCTTCTCTTTTCTTCCTTTCCATATAGCTTCTGCAGCGTTCTTAACTTTTTGGCAGAACTTAGACATTTTTTATGAATGTGTGGATTTTATGTGCCTTAGTTTTACAGAAAATGAAAGTTTTTTTTTTTTTTAAACAATGTACCTTGTTTTATATGATAAAGAGAGGGAAATTTCTTATTTAATTTTAAATCGTTTTCCCCAAACACATAGTTTTCAAGTGATCGTCTTGCTATGGCCTCTCAAAGTGCTAAGATTACAGGCATGAGCCACTGTGCCTGGCCAAATATCTCTCCCATACTGCCATCTTCTTAATAAGATTGTCTCTATTTTTAACCTTGCTTCTTTTCAAAAAAAATGTAACTTGAGGCTTTAGTATATTTTCAGAAAATAGAAGACTTGTTAATAACAAAGAAAGGGATATCTATATAATATATATATAATGAGATAAGAGATATATATATACACACACACACACATCATATATATGATATAAATGGTTTGTCTCATCTTGTAAGCCTGGGATATAAAATGGTATAGTCAGTAGATATTAACAGAGTTATTGGTAGTGGCTGCTTGGAAGGCTAGGGTGGGTGATGTGTGCCTGGAGCTTGAGTTGTGGTGTATTTCAGATAGGTGCTATTCCCGCTCTGGCCTCTTGTCTAATAAATCATAGGTGCAGAGGTATATGCAGCAAACACTAGAGAAAACTCTAGTGTTTTCTCTTTTGCATAGACTTTTGTGATGTTGGCAGTAGAATTTGTTTTGCTTATATTCCTGTTCCTTCCTTAGTTTGGGAGTTAATTTATTTTATCAAGTGCCTGCTTAGTTTTAGTGTCTTGAATAAGACTTAGATAAGTGGTACTTTTGTTATCAATTGCTCAGGGGCTAAGTACATAAAAAAATCTCTCTCAAAGTAGATGGATGCACTGTAGTATTGCCATTTAGTCAACTTATTTGGGAACAAAGTAAGTTATTAGTAAATCTGCCCTTTCTTTCTTTATTTATTTTTTTTTCTAGGTTAAAATGGGCTTATTGGTGGACCTGACAAATACTTCAAGGTTCTATGACAGAAATGACATAGAAAAAGAAGGAATCAAATATATAAAACTTCAGTGTAAAGGGTAAGTTACATATTGAGATTCTTTAATATTGAAACCTTTCATCACAATTTGTAATCTCTTTTTTCAAAAAAGCTTTTTCTATATTACTAGACATGGGGAGTGCCCTACCACTGAGAATACCGAGACCTTTATTCGTCTGTGTGAGCGCTTTAATGAAAGAAATCCACCTGAGCTTATAGGTATGTTTGGCTTTACTTTGCCACTGTTGAATATTTTATTTTGCAGTTAGGTTTCTGTTTTCTTGTTTGCAAATAAGTTGATATGACAGTTTTTTTCCCTGTTTTAAATAATGACCAAGTAGTATTTATTAAAATGAGAGATTGACTTTTGTGAATTATGTAATAAATGTATTTTCATAATTTTTACATTTGTCAAGATAAAGCCCTGATTTCCCCTCTTCAGGTATCCTGTTGGGAAAGTCTGTCCTAAACACTACATATTTATTTTTTATACTTCTACATTTTATAATTTTACATTTTATACTGTATGTATTATTCTGAAACTTCATTTTTTTCATTCAGTATTTCTGAGAGCGATGTATGATGATGTAATTGTAGTTCATTTTTGCTGCTATATAGTATTCTATTATACAGATACACTACAGTTTATTCTCTTGTTGATGCACAATTCCTTCATCAGATTTTTATTGATTGCTATTCTATCTATGCCAGGCATAGGCTCTTGGAACACATCAGTGAAGAAAACAGGAAAAAACATCCTACTCTTCCAGAGCTCATATTTTAGTCTGGGCTGGAGGCTGAGGGAAGGAGGGCAGGCAATAATAAATATAATAAGTAAATTTTCATAAAATGGCAGTTACTGAAAATGACATTTGAGTTATGTTCAGGTTTTTTTTTTTTTTTT
>NW_016806491.1:1506930-1567752 GCF_001698545.2 Rhinopithecus bieti
TGCTGCTAGGAGTGGTCTTCTAGAATTTTAAGGTTTGGTTTAAATTTAATTTTTTTTTAATGAAAGAAAAATTATTTTTTGAGACAAAGTCTTGCTATATCACCCAGGCCAGAGTGCAGTGGTGCGATCTTGGCTCACTGCAGCCTTGAGCTCCTGGGCTCGAGTGGTCCTCTCTTCTCAGCTTCCTGAGTAGCTGGGATTACGGGCACACGCCACCGTCCCCCGCTATTTATTTTATTTTATTTTATTTCTTGTAGAGATAGGGTCTCACTATGTTGCCCAGGCTTAGTTTGAACTCCTGGTGTCAAGTGATCTTCTTGCTATGGCCTCTCAAAGTGCTGAGATTACAGGCATGAGCCACCGTGCCTGGCCAACTTTGATTCTCTGTTATTTGTGTTGGTATATGGTTTAAATTGAGGATGCAATTTAAAGTTTCCTTTTTTTTTTTTTTTTTTTTTTTTTGTGATGGAGTCCCACTCTGTTGCCCAGGCTGGAGTAGTGGAGTGATCTTGGCTCATTGCAACCTCTGCCTCCCAGGTTCAAGCGATTCTCCCACCTCAGTCCCCTGAGTAGCTGGGATTACAGGCGTACACCACCACACCCTGCTAATTTTTGTATTTATTTATGTATTTATTTATTTTTGAGATGGAGTTTCGCTCTTATTCCCCGGGCTGGAGTGCAACGGCATGCTCTCACTTCACCGCAACCTCCGCCTCCTGGGTTCAAGTGATCCTCTTGCCTCAGCCTCCCAAGTACCTGGGATTACAGGCATGTGCCACCATGCCCGGCTAATTTTGTATTTTTAGTAGAGATGGGGTTTCTCCATGTTGGTCAGGATGGTCTTGAACTCCCGACCTCAGGTGATCTGCCCGCCTTGGCTTCCCAAAGTGCTGGGATTACAGGTGTGAGCCACCATGCCCAGCTTACGTTTTGTATTTTTGGTAGAGATGGGGTTTCACCATGTTGGCCAGGCTGGTCTTGGACTCCTGGCCTTGGGTGATCTGCTTGCCTGCCTGGGCCTCCCAAAGTGCTGGGATTACAGACCTGAACCACCGTGCCTGGCCAATTAAATGTTTTCTGCATAACCAGCCATTTGTTTCAGCGTAGTTTATTGAGTAGTTCTTTCTCTTCTTAGGACTAGATGATGTAAATTAGCTTCATATATCTACTCTTTGAAAATATTTCCTATTCATCTCATTTTAATTTTTTGGTAATATTTTAAAACCTTTTTTAATCAAATTTTTTTATGTCTTGCTTGATTTTAAGTAGCTAATGTTTTCCTTATTTAGATAATTGACAGAAAACTGTTAGAAAGTTTGGGAATATATTGAGAACATAAGATAAAAAAGAAGACATCAGCAACTTTCCTGGAAACAAGCAATGATTAATTAGAAAATATGATTAGAAAATAGTCCCATTAATCTTAATAATATTGGCTATCACATATTGAACATTTCCTTCCTGCAGGTCTTTGTGTAAACCCTGTCACACACATTGTCTCATTTTCTTTTCATAGCAATTATATTAGGTAGATAGTATTGTTATGTCCCTATATTAGGTAGATAGTATTGTTATGTCCCTTAACTTGGAAAAGTTAAGACTGCTGAAGGGTAACTCACACAGCTAGTAAGGGCTAGAGCCTGGATTATATCCGAAGCAATCTGAGTTGCAAGTTCATGCTTAAAACTACCTCTGTCTTCTATAACAGAAGTACAAAACACCAAGGAATTGTTATTAATAAATGTAGATGGTCTTAAGGAAGAAAATATATTTAAATATTAAAATAAACATGAAGAAATGGAGAGGCATTACTTGTTTCCACATTAATTTCAAAGTTTTAATGTTATTCCAACAAAAATCCCAATGAAAATTAGGCAGAATTACTTTGAAATTAATTTGTAAAATCCTCCATCTCTATTAAGTCACTGAATATCACCAGGCACAGAAAAAAATAGTTTGGCAAATCAGACACGCAAGATTATGAGCAAGAAAATTTGAAAACAAGAGTAATGAGGAGATTTTTCTTTCCAGTCATTAAATCATATGGTAAAGCAATGGAACTAACAGCAGTAGTTCCTAGTGGTAAAGGAGATGTTTTTAAATTAGAGAGGAAAGGTGTGATTTTTCACCAAATGGTGTTCCATTAGCCAACCACATAATAAGTGAATTTGAGGTGTATTAAATATTTTTAAAAGGATCAATAAGAATATAGGAGAAAATAGTCAATATTTATTTAATTCTGGAGTAAAGAAAGAAGGATATTCCACGTATATCACCAAAGACAGAATCCATAAATGAGTATTTTTCTTTTAGGAGTGCTCCTGGACTGCCTGCGTCAGAACCACCTGCAGATACTTGTTAGAAATGTATGTTTTAGGGCCTATCCTGGACCTAGATAATCAAAATATCTAGGGATGAATGTTAGGAATCCAGATTTTTTTTTTTTTTTAAGAGACAGGGTCTTGCTATGTTGCCCACTTGGAGTGCAGTGGCTATTAATAGGAATGATTATAGCATACTACAGCCTTGAACTCCTGGCCTCAATTGATCCTCCTGCTGTGGCCTCCTGAGTTGCTAGGAGTGCATGCACCCCTGCACTTTTGCCAGGAATCTAGATTTTCAAAAGAAAAGTATTAGGTGTCTTTTATGCAGACTTAAATTTGAGAACTGCTGTTGGAATTTAAAGTGTGGTGCCTCTTAATGATGATAGTAATAGCTAGTTTTTTGTTTTTTGTTTTGTTTTGTTTTTGAGGTAGGGCCTTGCTGTATCGCCCAGGCTAGAGTGCAGTGGTGTGACTTTGGCTCACTGCAACCTCTGTCTCCAGGGCTTAAGTGATTCTCCCACCTCAGCCGCCCAAGTAGCTGGGACCACAGGCATGCACCACCACACCCTGCTAATTTTTGTATTTTTTGTAGAGACACGGTTTCACCATGTTGCCCAGGTTGGACTTGAACTCCTGGGTTCAAGTGATCTACCCATGTTGGCCTCCCAAAATGCTGGGATTACAGCTGTGAACCCTTATTTATTAATAAACTAGTATTAATAAATGCTTATTATTTGCTCGGTGGACTTGGGAAACTATAGATAAAGAAACTGAGTCTCAGAGAAGTTAAGTACTTTGCCCATGGTCATGAATCTAATAAGTAGTTGAGCCAGGTTTTTTCTTTTTTTTTGTCTTGTCACTGCTATACTAACATGGATAAGCCAGGTTTTTAATCCAGTTTCTGGCTTTAACGTTGAAATCTGTAATTAGTTGCTATGCTGGTTTCTAGTTGGCTACATAAAACTGAAACATTTTCATGTTAAAAAAAAAAACAACAGGTGGGTGTAGTGGCTCACTCTTATCTCAGCACTTTGGGAGGCCAAGATGGGAGGATCACTTGAAGCCAGGGGTTTGAGACCATCCTGGATAACAAAGTGAGACCCTGTCTCTGTAAATAAAAAAATTAGCTAAGTGCAGCAGTGTACTCCTGTAGTCCCTTAAGAGGCTGAGGTGGGAGGACTGCTTGGACCCAGGAGTTTGAGGCTGTAGTGAGATATGATCACATCTGCACTCCAGCTTGGGCAGTAGAGTGAGACTCTGTCTCTTAAAAAAAAAAAAATTGGAGAGGAAAATGTTTGAGGGCAAAGAAAAAAACAAAACATAAAACAACAATAAAAGACACAACAGAAGGAAGGCAAAAAGATGTTGGACAAATTGGGGTCTGACTTGGTGGCACATACCTGTAATCCCAGCTACTTGAGAGGCTGAGGCAGGAGGATTGCTTGAGCCCAGGAGTTTGAGACTGGTCTGGGCAAGATAGCAAAAATTCTGTCTTGAAAAAAGATTTTGACAAATTTGGAAAAATATCTGAAGCATATGTGACATAAAAAACTAATAGTCTTATTTATGAAGATATCTTATACACCAGTAGGTGAAAGAGGCATTCCTTAATAGAAAATTATGGAAAACAATGAAAGAGCAATTTACAGAATATGAAATACAAGAAACCAAGAAACATGAAAACATTGTTCTCACTTGCTAATGAGATACAAATTAAAATACATGCTGTTAGCTGCACTCCACATCAAATTGGCAAAGATTTAAAAAATTATATTTCTGAGAGCTCCTGGGGGACTTTGCCCTGCACCAGCTGGGAGTGGTGTCAGTTCAGTTCCAGATTGAACAAGGCCCTTGCACATGGGATGTTGGGGGCCCAGCCTAAAGTTCTTGACACCTCCTCATGCGAAGCCAGCCAGCCATCACTATCCTGGGTGGAGCCCCCCAGCATTGAGGTGGCCCTTGGCCACCCCTCCTCAGGGCCTCCAGGATAACTGAGTACCCTTCCCAGTGGCTTCCCCTTCCCCTCCCTGGGGCTGCCAGGGGCACGTCGCTCTGTGCCATGGACTGAGACCAGCTCCTGGTGACATAATGACCTGTTTGTTGGAAATGCCTTGTTGCCAGAGAAAGGAATCTTGGAACAAAACTATTTAGTTTAATTGAGAACTGGCCACAGGGCAACTTTTTAAAAAAATCAACTTATTAAGTTGGAGCACTGTAATAGCTCTTGCTGATTTAGCAACGATGTGTTTGCTAAACACATAATGTTATGTTTTATGAGGAAAAGGGATCATAAGGAAGAGTGATGACATTAAGTGGGTAAAAATAGCCTCGTGTTGGTGTCTGTTTCTACACGAGCCTTTGGGTTTTGTTCTCTTTGTCAGGTAAATGTTTGTTGCATACCCTGCTGCACAGAGAACCTCCCTGCATCTGTTTCTCTGTTCCTCTGTGGCTGACTCAATAAACTTTTCCTTCTTGGCCAAAAAAAATTATAATGTCTGTTAGTGTCAAGGATTGGATAAAATGGGTGAATTCATACATTTTAGAGTGTTAATTGATAGTCTGTGCAGAGGACTCTGTGGAGAGAGAACATGTGGTATTTCTCTGTATTTCTCAAGATCCTTAAAAGCGTTTCTCTTGACTCATCAAGACCACGAACTTATTTTACAGAAGTAGTCAGAGATGGACATAAAGAGTTATGTGAAAGGAATTTCATCACAGCTTCCTTGGTAACAAAAAAACAACCTGGAAACAACAATCATCAATGGTCAGTAAAATCATTAAGTAAAAGACAAAATGAGCAGCCACCACTTGAACCCACTTACTCATCTTAGTACTGCTAAAAGTGGGACAACCAAACATTATGTGCTTCTTGATGTGTTATGAAAGAAAATACACAGTACCGTCTGTAAAATATTCTTACCTACAGTCTTAAAAGTGAATCTAATTATGTCTCTGGATTTAACTATCAATTTACAAGACATGCAGGAGATAAGAGAACAAGCTAATTGATACCATGAGGATGCAATCAGATAAATTCAGAATGTGGAACATTTCACAGAACAATGGCTAGGTTTTTCCATCATATTGATGGCATTTAAAAAAAGAGGGAATCAGGGACACTTGAGAGACATAACAAAAAATGCAATTTGTGGATATTGTTGGATCCTGGTTTGAAAAACTAACTTTATCCCAACACTTTGGGAGGCCGAGGAGGGTGGATCACGAGGTCAGGAGATTGAGACCATCCTGACTAACGGTGAAACCCCATCTCTACTAAAAAAATACAAAAAATTAGCCAGGCGTGGTGGCGGGTGCCTGTAGTCCCAGATACTCAGGGGGCTGAGGCAGGAGAATAGCATGAACCTGGGAGGTGGAGCTTGCAGTGAGCCGAGATTGCGCCACTGCACTCCAGCCTGGGCGACAGAGTGAGACTCTGTCTCAAAAAAAAAAAAAAAAAATTTTTTTTAAGGTACTCGAGGAAATCTGAAAAGAAACTAGGCTCTAGATGACATTAAGGAATTTATAACTCTTCTTCTGGTATAATTATTGCATGGTAATCATATCATATGAAACCCAGAGTCCTTGTTAGAGATGTATACTAAAACATTTTTAGTGACATATCTGTGATTTGCTCTAAAATACAATTAAAGGTCATGAAAATGCTAATTATCCTGATTTGATCATTATACATTGTAGACATGTTTTGAAATATCACACTCTACCCCATAAATATGTACGGTTATTGTGTATCAGTTAAATAAGAGCTGGGCCCAGTGGCACATGCCTATAGTCCCAGCTACTTGGGAGCTAAGGTGGAAAGATTGCTTGAGCCTAGGAGTTGAAGTCCAGCCTGGACAACATAGCGAGACCTGGTCTATAAAAAACTTTTTAATATAATCATAATAAAGGCAAAAAAAAAAGTAATGCAGTTGTTCCTCAGATTCCTCGGGGGGTTTGGTTCTAGGATCCCCCTCAGATACCAAAATCCTCTGATGCTCAGTGCTCAAGTGCCTTGTATAAAATGGCATAGTATTTGCATATGACCTATGAACATCCTGCGCTTTTCTTTACATCACCTCTAGGTATTACTTATAATACCTAATACAGTGTAAGTGCTATGTGAACAGTTATTATACTGTATTTTTAAATTTGTATTATTTTTTACTGTTTTTTTTTTTTTTTTTTTTTTACTGAGCTTTTCCCAAATATTTTAATACAGATATAGGAAGGCCAGTTGTACTCCAAAAATATTATTAAGGGTGGAGGATGAAAAAAAATCGGCAAAATAATAGTTACCAAAGCTGGATAATGGATACATGGGGTTTCATTTTTCTATTCTCACTACTTTGGATATGTCTGCAAATTTCCATAGTAAAAATAATTTGAGAGTACTGCCCCAGAGAAGCTAACAATATGGTAAAAATCGAAAACATCTGGTTCTAAGGGTTTCAGATAAGGGACTAGGAAGCTGTAGTTACTGCTAAGGATTAGAAAAGGTTTCAAGCTTCTGTGTGTTTCAAGAACTTTGTATTTCCACCAAGCCTACAGCATTAGCCCACAGCTTCACCAGTTATCAACTGATAACTGAATCAGTTATCAACTGTAATTGATAAATTAACAATTATATTAGCTAATCCAAGATTACTTTTTTTTTTAAAGACCTGGTGTCACTATGTTACCCAGGCTGGGATTTTTTTTAAAACCAAGACAGCGTTGAAAAGAAACCTGAGTCTAACTTTTACCACATCACAAATGTTTACTACTGGTCACAAATATTGATCAGCAAGAGTTTGTGCAAGGCTGATACAAATCTCTTCTCTGAAACTAAAAATAAATGAAAGTACTATAAAAGCAGGACAATGTTTTCAGATCCTAAGACTACTTAAGCTTGATTCTTTAATGCTTTTTATTTAAATAGGTGTTATCAGCAATCAGTTCTGAGACCAGTTCCTTTTATTGTCTCTACAGTAATATTATAAGAAATAACTGGCAATACATCCTGTGCTCCAAAATTTGGCAGGCCCAAAGCAAATGTTTCCACTTCAATCCACATGAACAGAATCACTGCTGGGAATATAAAACAAGTTATATATATATCACTAGGTTCTATAAATTTTATAACCTGTAAACACTCAAAACAATTAGATTTTTTTCTTATCAGTTTTTCTAAGAATACAACTGCACAATTTATAACAAGGATGAATTTGTTTTCCTAAACCTGGAGTATGAATCTTTCTAAAATCATGACCTCTAATGCCAGAGATTAAAATTGCTTGACTGCCCTCCTTTGAATTCATTAAGCATATTTAGTATTTACCCCTATAATGGCTTCTCTCAAATGAGAAAACACTTTTGTGAGTTGTTTTTAATTATTCAGATAAAGGCCTCAGTATTACCTTAAGCTGTGTAGGTTCTAGTCATACACCTCAGTATATGAGTATATATGTGTGACTGTTACATATATTCATGTAAATATATGAATATATGCACACAGACCCTTAATATATTTCATGTATATCCCATAATATTGTTCTATTATATAATAGCTGCATACTGTACCATATAAATAAGCTGCTTTTTTCAGAACAAAAAATATAGTATAGTAACTGTTCACATAGCACTTACATTGTATTAGGTATCATAAGTAATACGTAGAGGTGATTTAAAGAAAAGGGCAGGATGTTTATAGGTCATATACAAATACTATGCCATTTTATACAAGGCACTTGAGCATTGAGCATCAGAGGATTTTGGTATCTGAGGGGGAGTTCTAGAACCAATCCTCTGAGGAGTCTGAGGAACAAATGCATTAAATTATTTTTGCCTTTATTATTATTATATTAAATAATTTTTTAGAGACCAGGTATTGCTATGTTGTTCAGGCTGGACTTCAACTTCATCCCACAAATTGTGACAATTAAAATTGTCTCTAGACATTGCAAAATGTCCCCTGGGGGGCAAAATCTTCCCCAGTTAAGAACTACTGAACCCTGGGTGCAGTGGCTCACGCCTGTAATCCCAGCACTTTGGGAAGCGGAGGTGGGTGGATCACCTGAGGTCAGAGTTTGAGACCAGCCTGACCAACATGGTGAAATCCTGCCTCTAGTAAAAATACAAAATTAACCGGGCGTGGTGGTGCATGCCTGTAATCCCAGCTACACAGGAGGCTGAGGTAGAGGTTGTAGTGAGCCGAGATTGCTCCATTGCACTGGGCAACAAGAACAAAACTCCATCTCAAAAAAAAAAAAAAACAAAACAAAAAATACCAAAACAACTACTGACCTAATATAGACTGATTCAGAATACTTACGGATTTTTAAGCCATTAAAATTTGGCTTACCGGTGGGCCTCAAGCCCCTGTAATGCCAAAGCCTTTGGGAGGCCCGAGACGGCGGATCACCGAAAGTCAGGAGAATCAGAACCATCCCTGCTAACATGGTGAAACCCCCCCGTTCTACTAAATACAAAAAATAGCCGGCGCCGACCTTGGGCGGGCCGCCCTGTTAGTCCCCAGCTAAACTCGGCGAGGCCTTGAGGCCAGGAGGAATGGCCGTGACACCCGGGGAGGCCGGAGGTTGCAGTCGAGCTGAGATCCGGACCACTGGCACTCCAGCCCCTGGGGGCACTGGACAAGCGAGAACTCCGTCTCAAAAAAAAAAAAAAATTTGCTAGCTAAGTGAGATAGAAATAAAATTGTGGGGCCAGGTTGTGGTGGCTCAATGCCTTGCCAATCCCAGAAGATCAAGAAACAAGGACTCTGTTTTGATCCCAGGAGGTTCAAGACGAGGCTTGGGCCAACATAGAAGAAGAACCCTCGTCTGTACCTGCCCCAAATAGTATATGTTGAGATCAGGCTTTATTTAAAAAGATACATTGTCATCAGCCCTTTATAAACTGCCCCTAGCATGTATAGCTATAGCTGATCTCTCTGTCCATTTGTTGGGGAGTTTCTTTCCTAGTTTGATTGTAAATGCCATATACATTTATTTCATTATATTAGCTTGCCTAGAAAAATTTGAATAGAAGTTGCCTTGAAAGAGTTAATTGTGAGCTAATATTTAGTTAAAAACTGAGGCTTACTTACCACTAGATGGACCCATTCTCATGATGAAGAAAACTGAAAATTGCTTTAAAAAAATACTGAAGACATATCTAAGCTTGTAGTATACCTAATTAATGGTTTTTTTATATCAAATATGTAATCTCCCACATTTTTCTATAGAGGTTTGTTATGATGGTTTTGTAACTTTATAACCCTATCTGTAAATGTTTTAATGTATAACTGAACCATTAGACTAAGACTCTGTGTATTTGCATATAAAGAATATTAAAAGGAAAATGGTACTTTCCTAAATTACATATCTTCACATGGCGTATTAGCTAATTGACAATTATTCTTACATTTCCTATTCATAAAATATTTAATCTTGCAAGAGTAAAATTGGATACAGAAACAGTAGCTTAGGTGAGAAACATCAAAAGTTGAAATATTTGTTGCTTGAATTGGTCTGAAATAGAAGATAGTAAGGAAATTTACATGTTGGATTAAGACACATGAATACAAAAATGCGTTTGCAGCGCACATCTTTGTGTGGCTTTTTTGAAGCACTTTTTCTTACAAAGTAATGGAGATAATGGAATTTATAGATTTTCTTGGTCATAGCTATTTATTTCTAAGTAATGTCTTTCAGTTCAAGACTGATCTCTTTATTTTTTATCTTCTTCCTTCAGAAACTTCATTTCACTTACATTGTTTCTATTATTGTCAAGCTTTGTGGTTTAACTAGGTTCTTGTCCTGAGCCTGTAAACATACCTAAACTTGTTAAATAATCCCCTCCCGCTAAAAAAAAAACCCCATACACTTCTTTCTGTTTTGCATTCCCTCTTCCTTTCTCAGCCGACTTTTTAAAAGAATCTATACTTAAATCCATTTATTCCTATCCACTTTGTTGCAGTCTGGTGTCCTCCCTCAGCACTGTTTTTTGTTTGTTTGCTTTTTAAGACTGTGTCTCACTCAGTCATCCGGACTAGAGTGCAGTGGTGTAATCATAGCTCACTGTATCCTCAACCTCCTGGTCTCAAGCAATCCTCCCACCTCAACTTCCTGAGTAGCTGGGACTACAGGCACTTGCCACCATGCCCGGCTATTTTTTAAATTTTATTTTTGTAGAGATAGGGTCATACTCTATTGTCCAGGCTGGTCTTGAACTCCTGGCCTCAAGTGATATTCCCGCCTCGGCCTCCTAAAGTGGCAGGGATTACAGGCGTGAGCTGCTGCACCTGGCTAGCACTCTTAATCAAATAGTGATTTTCCATTCTAATCATTATGTGACATTTAAACACTCATATCTTAGAAAAGGTCCCTTACTTGGTGTACATGACCCTGTGTTTTTGTTCTTTGAAGCCCATCATGGTTCATTCTCAGTCTTTTTTTGAGATGATGTCTCACTCTGTCGCCCAGGCTAGAGTGCAGTGGCATGATCTCAGCTCACTGCAGCCTCTGCCTCCTGGGCTCACGCGATTTTCCTGCCTCAGCTTCCTGAGTAGCTGGGATTACAGGCCACCTCCACTAACTTCAGTTAATTTTTATATTTTTAGTGGAGATGGGGTTTCTCCGTTTTGGCCAGGCTGGTTTTGAACTCCTGGCCTCAAGTGATCCACCAGCCTCAGCCTCCCAAAGTGCTGGAATTATAGGCCAGAGCTGTAATACAGCTGTAATCAGCTGCAATCAGGAGTGGTTTTTCTAAACTCTGGTAATTTTATTGCCATGCTTGAAATTCTTCACTATATCTCCATTGCCTTTATACTCTTTAGTATGTTTCACAAGTTTTTTCAGGATTTTGACCCTTTCATTCTCTCCAACTGCATTTGGCATTTCTTACCACACCTCATATTCCAGCCATTCTGATTTATTTATAATTTGCCATATGTGCTTTTTTGATGAATATATTTACATTTGCACAGATTGTTCCTACTGTCTGCAGTTCCATTGTATAAATATCCTTGTTTATTGAGGGTTGGTCAATGACTAAGGTTTTTATTCTAAATATTAATGGTTATCTTATTATACCAGGAATGTAGAAATTGGTGATTTGGCTCAATTGATAGTTTTCAAAAAATTTTTAAGAGTAACATGTTTTGTGGTGGGCAGGCCTATGCAAACCTATCCCCAAAGTCCAAGGAAGCAAAGAAACCAAAGAAAGAGGCTGACAAATCCGGTTTCTTAGAAAGAGATATTTAATAGGGACTTAAAAAGAAACCAAGCCTGCATCTCAGGTGGCAGTGAGATAAGATGGTGGATCCCCAACATTACTCCCAAGAGCCAGGGCTTATATACCTTAGGAAACAGGTGATTGAGAAGGGATAAGTAGAACAAGTAAGTACAATCACATCAAGGTTGTTTTTACCCATGGACAAGATTTATAGTTGGGACATGCTCTTACACAAAGAACAGAAGATAAACTAGAAATCTTAGAGGCCTTCCCAGAACTGGGGTTAATCAGAAGTCAACATGGGCAGATTAGCATCCAAGATGGAGTTGCTTTGGCCTCCACATAGCAAAAGCTTTTTTTGGAAAGAACTCCTACCATAATAAACAAATGAGATTAAAGTGATTTTTTTGGCATATATTTTAAATGTATCAAATGTATAATCTGGATTTTGATAAAGTTCATTGCTGAAAACAAGGCCATATTGATGAACACAAACATTTGGATTATGTTATTAATACAAACTGCAGACTTATACCAGCATCTCACTTTAGCATCTAGCTAAAAAAATCAACATCTTGAGGTATAATTTTATATAAAACAGCATTCATTTACATTGTACAATCTGATGATTTATTTTAATTTTTGAGACAGTGGCTCACTCTCACCCAGGTGGGATTGTAGTGATGCCATCGTGGCTCACTGCACCCTCCACCTCCTGGACTCAAGCCATCCTCCCCTCTCAGCCTCCTGAGTAGCTGGGACTACAGGCACTGGGACTACAGGCACACACCACCATGCATGGCGAATTTTTGTATTTTTTCTAGAGACAGGGTTTCACTGTGTTGCCCAGGCTGGTCCTGAACTTCTGGGCTCAAGTTATTTACCCAGCTTGGCTTCCCAAAGTGCTGGTATCACAGGTGTGAGCCACCAGCCTGGAAGAGTCTGAGGTTTGATAGATGTAGATACTGGTAAAACCACAGTATGAGGGTTCCAGTTCCTCTGCATCCTCAGGAACACTTGATAGGGGGTCACTCTTTTCAATTTTAGCTATTTGAATGAATGTATACTAGGATCTCATTGTGGTTTTAACTTGCATTTTCCTGACAATTGATGATGTTAAGCAACTTATGTGCTTTGTGGTCTTACATATTTTATAAAGTTCAGATCTTTTGCCCAGGTTAAAAAAAAATTGAGTTATCTTATTGAACTGTAACGGTTCTTTAAAAAAAATTTTTTTTTTTGTATCAGCAAATATTGCCTGACAAAATAGTTCTTTATATATTCCAGATGTAAGTCCTTTGCCAGATGTATGTGTTGCAATTATTTTCTGTGGCTGGCCTTTTGGTTTCTTTATTTAAATTTAAATTTTAGATTCAGTGGGTAACATAAGCAGGTTAAGACCCCACCCATCGGATCATCTGGAACTTCTCTCTGGCGACGAGAGACAAGAAACGAGAGACTGACTGGAAATTCTCTCGGTCAAGGTCCAAAACTAAAAGACTCACTGGCACAGACATGTTATAAGGGTATATTGTGAGAGGCAGCAGTTTGGGCGTCTGTTGGTTTTATTACCCAGATAGTGAACATAGTACCCAATAGGGAGTTTTTCAGCCCTTGCCCTTATTCCTGTCTTCCTCCTGTTGGAGGCCCCCGTGTCTGTTGTTCTGTCTTTATGTCTGTGTGTACCCAAAGTTTAGCTCCAGCTTATAAGTGAGAACATGTGATATGTGGTTTTCTGTTTCTGCATTAATTCACTTGGGATAATGGCCTCCAGCTGCATCCATGTTACTGTGAGGGATGTGATTTCATTCTTTTTTATGGCTGCATAGTATTCCATGGTATATATGTACTACATTTTGTTTACCCAGTCCACCATTGATGGACACCTAGGTTAATTCCATGTCTTTGCTATTGTAGATAGTGCTGTGGTAAGCATAGAAGTGCAGGTATCTTTTTGGTAGAATTTTCCTTTGGGTATATTTCCAATAACGGGATTGTGGGTCAAATGGTAGTTCTGTTTTTAGTTCTTTGCAAAATCTCCAAATTGCTTTCCACAGTGACTAAACTAACTTACATTCACCCCAACAGTGTATAAGCATTCCCTTTTCTCTGCAGCCTCTCCAGCATCTGTTATTCTTTGACTTTTTAGTAATAGTCATTCTGACTGGTGTGAGATGGTATCTCACTGTGGTTTTTATTTGCATGTCCATGGTAAGTGATGGTGAGCATTTTTTCATTTTGTTGGCCACTTGTATGTCTTCTTTTGATAACTGTCTGTTTATGTCCTTTTCCCACTTTTAATGGGGTTATTTGCTTTTTGCTTGTTGAATTATATAGATTCTGGATATTAGTCCTTTTTCAGATACACAGTCTGTGAATATTTTCTCCCATTCTTAGGTTGTCTGTTTACTCTGTTGATAGTTTATTTTGCTGTGCAGAAGCTCTTTAACTTAATTATGTCCCACTTGTCAATTTCTGTTTTTGAGGACTTAGACATAAATTCTTTGCCTCGGCTGCTGTCCACAAGGATATTTCCTAGGTTTTCTTCCAGGCTTTTTATGGTTTGCAGTCTTACATTTAAGTCTTTAACCCATCTTGAGCTTTTTTTTTTTTTTTGCATGCGGTGATAAGTAGGGGTCCAGTTTAATTCTTCTGCATATGGTTAGCCAGTTTTCCTAGCCCAGTTTATTGAATGGGGTGCCCTTTTCCCACTGCTTATTTTTGTTGACTTTGTTGAAGATTGGTTAGTTGTAGGTATGTGGCTTTATTTCTGGGTTCTCTATTCCATTTGTCTATGTGTCTATTTTGTAGGAGTACCATGCTCTTTTTGGTTACTGTAGCCTTATTAGTACAGTTTGCGATTGGTTGTAATGTGATGCCTTCATCTTTGTCCTTTTTGGTTAGGATTGCTGTGGCTATTTGGGTTTTTTTTTTTTTTGGTTCCATATTTTATAATAGTTTTTTTCTTCTGTGAAAGAAAAATGCTGTTGGTAATTTGACAGGAATGGGGTTGGATCTGTAGATTGCTTTGGACAATATGGACATTTTAACAATATTGATTCTTTCAATCCATGAACATGGAATTTTTTTTATTTGTGTTGTCTGTGATTTCTTTCAGCAATGTTTTGTAGTTCTCCTTATACAGATCTTTCACCTCCTTGGTTGGGTATATTCTTAGGTATTTTATTTTTTTGTGTGGCTATTGTAAATGGAATCGTGTTCTTCATTTGGCTCTCAGCTTGAACATCATTGGTTTATAGAAATGCTATTGACTTTTGTATGTTGATTTTGTATTCTGAAAATTTACTGAAATAGAGAACATTTGATGTCGTATCTTCCTATTTGGATGCCTTTTATTTCTTTCTTTTGCCTGATTGCTCTTGCTAGGACTTCTAGTACTATGCTGGATAGGAGTGGTGAAAGTGGGCATCCTTGTCAGGTTCGTTTTCTTAAGGGGATTGGTTCCAGCTTTTGTATGTTCAGTATTATGTTGGCTGTGGGTTTAGCATAGATGGCTCTTATTATTTTGAGGTATGTTCTTAAGTGTGTAGTTTGTTTAGGATTTTTATCATGCAGGAATGTTGGATTTTGTCAAATGCTTGTTTTGCATCTATTGAGATGATCATGTGGTTTTAGTTTTGAATTCTGTTTATGTGTTGAATCATACTTACTGATTTGCATATGTTGAACCAACACTGCAACCCAGGAACAAAGTTTGCTTGAAGCAGTGAATTAACTTTTTGATGTGGTGCTGGATTTGGTTTGCTAGTATTGTTTTGAGGATTTTTGTGTCTGTGTTTATCTGGGATATTGACCTATAGCATTATTTTTTTGTTGTGTTTTTGCCAGATTTTGTTATCACAATATGCTAGTTTTGTAGAATGAATTAGGAAGGGGTCCCTTCTCTTCAATTTTTGGGGATCGTTTCAGCAGGATTGGTACCAGCTCTTTGTATGTCTGGTAGAATTGGGCTGGGAATCCATCTGGTCTAGGGCCTTTTTTTTTTTGAAACAGTTTCACTCTATTGGCCAGGCTGGAGTGCAGTGCTGCAATCTTAGCTCACTGCAACCTCTGTCTTCTGTGTTCCAGCAATTCTCATGCTTCAGCCTCCTGATTAGCTGGGATTACAGGTGTGTGCCACCATGCCTGGCTAATTTTTGTATTTTTAGTAGAGACAGGGTTTCGTCGTGTTGGCCTGGCTGGTCTTGAATTCCTGGCCTCAGTGATCTGCCTGCCTCAGCCTCCCAAAGTGTTGGGATTATAGGTTTGAGCCACTGTGCCTGACCAGGGCTTTTTTGGGGTTGGTAGGTTTTTTATAACTGGCTCAATTTTGGAGTTCATTATTAGCTTGTTCAGGGTTTCAGTTTCTTCCTTCTTCAGTTGTGAAGTTGTATGTTTCCAGGAATTTATTCATTTTCTCTAGATTTTCTAGTTTGTGTGCATAGACGTATTCAGAACAGTCTCTGAGAATCTTTCGTATTTCGGTGGGGTTGGTTATAATGTCACTGTTGTCATTTTAGATTCTGCTTATTTGGATCTTCTCTCTGTTTTTTTTCTTTGTTAATCCAGCTAATGGCCTGTTGATCTTGTTTATCTTTTCTAAGAAACAACTTTTCATTTCACTATATAGTTTTCTTTGTATGGCTTTTTGGGTCTCAATTTCTTTTTGCTCTGCTCTGATTTTAGTTATTTCTTTTCTCCTGCTAATTTTGGGATTTGTTTGTTTTTGTTTTTCTAGTTCCTTTAGATGTGATATTAGATAGTTTGAGATCTACTTTTCTTTTCTTTTTCTTTTTGGTGACAGGATCTCACTCTGTCAGCCAGGCTAGAGGTCAGTAGCATGATCATAGCTCACAGCAGCCTCAAGCTCCGGGGCTCAAACAGTCTTCCTGCCCTAGCCTGAGTAGCTAGGATTACAGGTGCATGCCATCACGCGTGGCTGATTTTCAAAAAAAATTTTTTTTTTTGTAGAGATGGGGTCTTGCTTTATTGCCCACGCTGGTCTTGAACTCCGTGGCTCAGGTGATCCTCCTGCCTTGGCCTCCCAAAATGCTGGGATTACAAGTATGAGCCACCATGCCCAGGCATTTCTATCTTCTTCTTTTTATTTTATTTTTTGAGATAGGGTCTTACTTTATCCCCAGGATGGAGTTCAGAGGCACAATCTCGGCTCACTGCAGCCTTGACCTCCCGGGTTCAAGCAATCCTCCCACCTCAGCACTCCCCCAGTAGCTGGGACTACAGGCACGTGCCACTATACCTGGCTTATTACTTTCTTTCTTTTTTTTGCATTTTTTTAGAGATGGGGGGTCTTGCTATGTTGCCCAGGCTGGTTTCGAACTCCAGACCTCAAGCCATCTGCTTGGCCTCCCAGAGGGCAAGAATTACAGACATGAGCCACTGCCTCCAGCCATTTCTATCTTCTTGATGTAGGCATTTAGTACTGTGAATTTTCCTCTTAACACTAATTTTGCTGCATATCAGAGATTTTGGTATGTTTTACCTCTGCTTTCATTTGTTTTCAAATAATTTTTTGTTTTCTTTCTTAATTTCATTGTTTGCCCAAAAGTCATTCAGGAGGAAGTTGTTTCGTTTCCATGTAATTGTGTGGTTTTGAGAGTTTATCTTGGTATTATTTTCAATTTTTATTTCACTGTGGTTCAAGCACATACTTGGCATGATTTAGATTTTTTTAAATAAATTTATTGAGACTTGCTTTATTATCCATCTGGAAGTTCTTGTTTTATGAATCTGCATGCTACAATATTGGGTGTATATACATTTAGGATAGTTAAGTCTTCTTGTTGAATTGAACTTTTTATTATTATATAATGATCTTTGTCCTTTTTTATTGCTGTTGGTTTAATGTTTATTTATCTGAAATAAGACTAGCAACCCCTGCTCTTTTTTGTTTTTCATTTGCATGACAGATCTTTCTCCATTCCTTTACTTTGAAGCTGGGCGTATGAGTTGGTTTCTTGAAGACAGCAGAAAGTTGGTTCTTCTTTTTTTTTTTTTTAATTCAATTTGCCACCCTGTGTCTTTTAAGTGGAGTGTTTAGACTGCTTACATTCAAGGTTAATGATATGTGAGTTTTTTTCCAGTGGTGGTGCTGTTGGCTGGTTGCTTTGTAGCCTTGATTGTGTAATTGTTTTACAGGGTCTGTGGGCTGTGTACTTACATGTATTTTTGTGGTAGCAGATACTGTTTTTGTTTCCATGTTTAGAACTCCCATAAGTATCTCTTGTAAGGCCAGTCTAGTGGTGACAAATTCCCTTAGCAATTGCTTGTCCCACAAAGATTTTATTTCTCCTTTGCTTATGAAGCTTAATTTGGTGGGATATGGAATTCTTGGCTTGAATTTCTCCTAGGATGCTAAATATAGGTCCCTAGTCTCTTCTGGCTTGTAAGATTTCTACTGAGAAGTCTGCTATTAGCCTGATGAGGTTCCCTTTGTAAACTCTTTTTCTAGTTGCCTTTAAGAGTTTTTCTTTTACATTGACCTTGGAAAATCTGATGACTGTGCCTTGATGATGGTTGTTTTGTATAGTACCTCACAGGGGTTTTCTGAATTTCTTATATTAGCATGTTGACCTGTCTAGCAACTTTGGAGACATTTTTGTGGATTATTTCCTCAAATATGTTTTTCATGGTGCTTATTCTCTCTTCTCAGGAATACCAGTGGGTTGTAGGTTTGGTCACTTTATATAATCCCATTATTTCTCAGAGGCTTTGTTCATTTGTTGAAGATTCTTTTTCTTTATTTTTGTCTGACTCAGTTGCTTCAAAGGATTGGTCTTCAAGCTCTGAGATTCTTTCCTCTGCTTGGTTTAGTCTGTTGTTAATCATCTCTTATAAGGCCAGTTGTTAAGGTTTTTAATTGTATTTTGAAATTCCTGTGGTGAATTGAATTTCAGATTGGTTCTTCCTTAGTATACCTATGTTCTATTTCAAATCTTGGATTGTTTTTCTGGTTTCCTTGGATTGGGTTTCAACCTTCTCTTGGGTCTTGTTGAGCTTCCATGCCATCCATATTCTGAATTCTGTGTCTGTAATTTCAGACATTTTCTTCTGGTTGGGATCCATTGCTAGGGAGTATATGCAATCCTTTGGAAATAACAAAACACTCTCACTTTTTGAATTGCCAGAGTTCTTGCACTGATTTTCTCATCTGAGGGAACTGGTGCTTCTTTTCTTTTGTATTTGCTGTTGATTGAATGGGGGGTTTTGTTTTTATATTCTTTTGTCCCTTGAGAGTTTGATGGTGGTGTATATTGTGTATAGTCAGTTGGCTTCATTTCTGGGTACTTTCAGAGGGCCAAGGGTCTGTATGGGTTCCTGGGTTGTAGATAGGTTTCTGTGAGGGTTTCACAGGCTTTGCATGTTAAAGCAGTGTATTTTTGTTTGGTGGTGTAATTCAAGCTGCAGTTGGTGCTTAAATGTTAGGGCAGGTAGGCTCTTACACAGCTGCGCACGCCCTCTTTGTATTTCACTGTATCCGCAACAGTGCTCTGGAGAGATACGACTTTCTCTCCACGTCTGTTCTTAAGCCTTGGTGGTATCCCCCTCAATACTGGCACTGTCTCACGTTTCCTTTGCTCTGTGTGGGGCTTTGGTGGGCTTCTCTTCCTGCTCCCTTAGGTATGATTCAAGCCAAGGGTTAGGCCACCAGGAGACCTGAAACTCCTTAGGGACCTACCAGTCCCCTGTGCTTCTCAGTCAGAGTGGGTTGTGGGTACGTCTGCAGGTGGTCTGATAATGCAGTGGGTCAAGCAACGGTGGTGGATCCTCAGGCAGGGAAGTGGCACTGTGTGTGTGTAGCCAGTATAATGACCATGGCCTGGGGTTTGCAGCCCAGCAGATGGCTGTGTGGCCCTCACAACTTGCACTCCCCCGACCTGGCTGGTCTCTCTCTGATGTCTGTCCCAGGAGCAGGCACAACTGGACGGGCCTGCGTGCCCAGTTTTTTGAGCCATTTCAGATGTTCCAGGCCATGAGGCTTCCTGGGGAAGAAACCTTGGCTGGCTGTCAGGCCACACCTGTCCTGGACTGGTCTTCTGAAGAGAGGGATGCCTAGTTTCCAGGCCACGCTCTTCTCTGTGTTCTGAGAGTGAGGGCTCCTTTCCTGCCCAAGCTCAGGCTGCAGATCTCAGCTTAATACTCCTGGGCAGTGTGCCTGAGTCCTGGGGAGTTGGGACCAGGCCTGCACATTTGTCCTCCGGCCCCTTGGGATCAGGGACTGTCTGTGCTGGGAGTGATAAATTGCTCCCAGGCTGCCAGCAGAACACTCAGGCAGGGAAGTGGAGGCTGTTCTATCAGCACTCTCTTGCGGGCAGCCAGGCAGGCAGTCTTGGAAGAGCTGGCAGGCAAAGGGGCATGTGGATCAGATACACTCCGGTCATATGGCAGTGTCAGTCTTACTCTCTTTGCCCAGCAGATAGCAGGACCTACAGCCACTCAGTACAAGCTGGAGAGCCTTGGAGGATGGGTGGTGGTGTTTTGCTGCAGCTGCACTGTGGTCTATGGGGTTCATGGCTACAATCTTGTAGCTAGGATCCCAGAGGACCACGGTGGGAGTGTGGTGCCCCAGGGTTCCTTCTCTCAGCCCTCCCTTAGGTCCAGACCGGAACTGGGAGCCAGTCCTGGTGCCTAGTTACTCCAAGCAGTCTGCCTCGCTTCCTCCCTCTTCAAACACTGTGTCTGCATTGCTTCTCTATTGGCTTTCAGTGTTTTCTCTCAAAATACCTGTTCAAAGTTGCAGGATTTTTATTGTCAAGTTTTTGGTGGTTCAGAGTTTGGTGGCCTACTTGATACTTTGATTCCTTTTCATGGAAGAGGCGTTTTTCAGCTGTAGGTAGTTGGCCATTTGCCCAGAACTCCTTTTTTTTTCTTAATGATGTCTTTCAAAGAGCAAACTCTTACTATTTTGAAGTAGTCTGATTTATCAATGTTTTTCTTCATTTCATGCTTTTTTTGTGTTTTATCTAAGAAGTCTTTTCTACTCTAAGCTTGCAAAGATTTACTTCTATATTTTCTTCTATAAGTTTTGTAAATCTATCTACTTTATTTCTGTAGTTGATCTTAGTTGTACTCCATCAGTATGATCTATATATACAGAGAAGAATAATTTGTAGACGGTAATGTTAGAAAGATACAGGCTGGGCATTGTGGCTCACGCCTGTAATCCCAGCACTTTGGGAGGCTGAGGTGAGAGGATTGCTTGATCCCGAGTTTGAGAGCCGCCTGGGCAACATAATGAGACCCTGTCTTTACCATAAAAGAAAAATTAGCTGGGGACAGTGATGTGAGCCTATAGTTCCAGCCACTCTGGAGGTTGAGGCGGGAGGATCACTTGAGCCCAGGAGGTCAAGGCTGTGGAAACCGATCATGCCACTGAACTCCAGCCTGGTTGACAGTGAGATCCTGTCTCTAAAAACAAAAAAGATACAGCTTAAATATCAGGATATCCTTTAATTAAATAGAAATAACAGGAAAAGCTTCATTTTGAGGACTGTAGGAGGGTCAGCAATATTGTCATGTTTTAATTACTGTTTTCAAACTAGTTATATTAGCCTGTTCTCACCCTGCTAAAAAGATACTGCTCGAGACTGGGTAATTTATAAAGGAAAGAAATTTAATGGTCTCACAGTTCTGCATGCCTGGGGAGGCCTCAGAAAACTTACAATCATGATGGAAGGGGAAGCAGGCACATCTTACATGGTGAGAAGAGAGAGCAAGCATGTGAAGGAGGAACTGTCAAACACTTACAAAACCATCCGATTTCATGAGAACTCACTCACTGTCACAAGAACAGCATGGGGGAAACCACATTCATGATTCACTCACCTCCCACCAGATCCCTGCCTCGTGGGGATGGTGGGGATTACAAATTGAGATGAGATTTGGGTGGGGACACAGAACCGAACCATATCAGTAGTTAAAATGATCTTGAATATGTTCTGAAAAAGAGTATAAGAAAATAAATTTCCTTTCTCAGCTGGTTTCTTTTTTCTAAAATTTATTTCCAAAGGTTATAACCTAACTTGAAAATACAGTTAGTTTCTAGAGGGCTTCAAGGTAACTTTATTTTTATTGTACTATGTATCTATCAATTAATTATTTTCTGTAGCTAGTCACTTTTGTTGATTATAGTTAATTAGTATCAGGCCCCATATGAATTTATATTTCTATTAGTTTATTTGCTCTGGTCTGGTTTCTGGATTTTAGAAAATAGGGTTTGACTGTTTTGCAAATATATGCCATTGATCATGAAGAGGACCGTTTTTTTTTTCTACTAGAGAAATTTAAAGCTTGAGGGTCAGAAGGGTCTTGCGTGTATGTGTTTTATGTGTCCTTTTGAGTTGTGTTTGATGAAAATACCTCCTTATTTAAAATGCTTGGAAACTTCTAGTTTTAGTAGAACTTGTTAAACAGTAGAGACAGTTTTAAATCAATACACCTATATATTGCACTTAAACTTCTAGCTAGCTATAAATTAGATTCTAAGCAATTTAAACTGACAAGTTATCAAGTTATAAGAGGTGTTTCAAGTTAAAAAATTAAAAAATGTAATTGTTTTATAAACTAGCTGAAATGTTTTGGTTGCAGGTTGGAGTTTAAAGTAAATGTGACCTCTTAAGTGACTTCTTAATTTTAACCAAAGCTACTTTATTTTCTAGGTGTTCATTGTACTCATGGCTTCAATCGCACTGGTTTCCTCATATGTGCCTTTTTGGTGGAGAAAATGGATTGGAGGTATCTGTATCTTGTTATAATGGAAGATGTATTTGTAATTAAAATTTTTATTGATATTTTAGTTGCAGAATTTGTATTATCAAGTTTTTGGTGAACTCATGATTAATGTAATTTGAACTGCTTTTCATTTATATATGGTTAATCTTTATACTACCATTACTTGGTGGGGGTGTGTGTGTGTGTGTGTATGTTTTGTTTTGTTTTTTTGAGACAGGGTTTCCTCTGTCATCCAGGCTGGAGCGTAGTGGTGTGATCATGGCTCGTTATAGCCTTCACCTCTTGGGGTCAAGCAGTCCTCCCACCTCAGCCTCTCAAGTAGCTGGGACTACAAGTGTATGCCACCTATGCCTGGCTAATTTTTTCCTTTTTTAAATTTTTTTGTCTAGTGAGGAGGTCTCCATATGTTACCCAGGCTGGTCTTGAATTCCTGGGCTCAAGTGATCCTCTACCCTTGGCCTCCCAAAATGTTGGGATTACAGGCATGAGCCACCACATCCAGCCAGCTGTTTTGTATTAACCAGCAAAACACTTTGAGTGCTTATTAATTTCATAAACTGTGTATTTACTTTTTCAGATTTTTTCACCTCTTATAGAATTATCACAGATTCTTCTAATATTTTGTATTTGTATCCAGCTTTGGAAATGACTAGTGTTGTTTTTTACCTTTTAAATACAGGTTGTGTATCCCTTATCTGAAATGCTTGTGAGTAGATGTGTTTCGGATTTTTTTCACATTTTGGAATATTAGCATTATATTTACCAGTTGAACATTCTTAATCTGAATATCCAAAATCAGAAATGCTCCAATAAGCATCTCCTTTGAGCTTCCCATCAATGCTCAAAAGGTTTTGGGTTTAGGAACATTTAGGATTTAAGAGTTTTGGATTAGGGATACTCAACTGATAGCTTTTTTATAGCTGTTGAGTACTAGGAAAAGTTTATAATGATATACAAAAGGAATTATTTTGGGAGAGTGTTACTCCATTTAAGTCAACCAGCATGTGTTTGTTGAGCATCTGTTATTTTTGAAGTATGTTTTTAGATCCTGAGAGATTATGACTTTAGTACCTAATATTCTTAGGAGAATATATTACTAACTGAATTTTCTTGTTGACTGATGGAGCGTCATTATTTATGTTTACAAAGGTTTTCACATAGTAGGTCCTTTTTTGAATATAATCAGATGAAGTACACATATGGTTTTTGCATTTTGCAGTATGCATTGTTGGTGGTTCTGTACTGCATGTACTTTCTAGCTCTGACCATTCAGATGCTCTCCACAGTTATCTCCGTTTCCTGTGTCAGATTCAGCCTATGCTTACCCTCTCTTTGATGATCTAGACTCAGTGCCTGGATCTGTTGAAAGTTCCTGTAAAATCACTATGCTTTCATTTTGCTCACATTGTTGTTTTTTTGACTGATATTTCCCTGCAGAGTCAGACCTCAACCTTCAAGACTTTATTTAAATTCTTCACAGACCCGATCTAGGTCTCTACTATATACTCACAGCAATTTACTTTTAGAATTTCAGAATTTTCAGAATACCTTATGTTAAAACGTTTTCAGAACGAATTTGTCCCTGAATAGATTGAATGACTTGAGGGTGAGGATTGTGATTCGTCCATTTTATAAACTTCTATTATACTTTATATGGAGCCTTGAATATAATAAGTGAGATTTTGATAAGCCTGCATAAATGGAGGATAGCGAGGAAATTGCATGGTGTTTGTTTCCCATAGTATCGAAGCAGCAGTTGCTACTTTTGCCCAAGCCAGACCACCAGGAATCTACAAGGGTGATTATTTGAAGGAACTTTTTCGTCGGTATGGTGACATAGAGGAAGCACCACCCCCACCTCTATTGCCAGACTGGTGTTTTGAGGATGATGAAGACGAAGATGAGGATGAGGATGGAAAGAAGGAATCAGAACCCGGGTCAAGTGCTTCTTTTGGCAAAAGGAGAAAAGAACGGTTAAAACTGGTAATGTTTAAAAATATTATAATAGGTTTTATTTCTTCTGCAAGCTTATTGATATTTATAAAAATTGAATATTGGCCATGTTTCTTTAGCTAGGTTTGTCAGATGATTCATCCTAGCCCTTTCTAAAAACAAAAAAATTTTTTTTTTTTTCTTTTTGGAGACAAGGTTTTGCTCTGTTGCCCAGGCTGGAGTGCAGTGGTAGCCTTGACCTCCTGGGCTCAAGTGATCCTCCCACCTCACCCTCCTGAGTAGCTGGGACCGTAGACACTTGGCAACATGACTAGCTAATTTTTAGTTTTTACATTTTCTGTAGAGAAGGGTCTCACTTTGTTGCCCAGTCTGGTTTTGAACTCCTGGGCTCAAGTGATCCTCCTACCTTGGCCTCCCAAAGTGTTGGCATTACTGGCATGAGCCACTGTGCTTGACCTTTAATAGCCACGAGTCTTTTTCAAAGAGAAAAATTGCAGTTATGTAAATTTCTCCTGCTTTTTTTTCTTAGGGAAACCAAATAACTTTTAGATATTAGATTGAGAACTTACAATTTCTTTACAAAGAATTGTGAGATTTCAACTAAATACCTAGTGATTATTTTTGCTAATGCTTTACAAAATTGTCACACAGTTAAAATAACTTTGCATATGAATTCTGCATCCCCCTCCGTGGGTGATGCTTTCATGCTTTCCATAAAATTAAATCAAGAAGACTCACTTCTCTAGCCAACCTTTAATAATCTTCTAGAAATAAAAGAGCTAACCATAAATATGAGGAGTTATCTTCTTTTATTGGACGATAGAGGAACTGTTGAGAGGAAAAGTACTGGTTGTACTTGTACACACACAAGTATATGAGATAGGCCAAAGGGAAAAGTTAGGAAAAGTATGGAGGTAATTGTGTTAATGAAATTATTAATTAAGGTTCCTGGTATATTATGGTTGAGTAGTATGCACCATGACTCATTTAGTAGGCATGGTTCACAGGCAAGGAAGTAAATGCTTTGTTAGTTTATGTAAACCATATCAGTTATTTTTGGCTTAAAAATTTTTTTTGTTTGTAAAACAATTTTTTTTTTTTTTGATACGGAGTCTCGCTCTGTCGCCCAGGCTGGAGTGCAGTGGTGTGATCTCGGCTCACTGCAAGCTCCGCCTCCCAGATTCACGCCATTCTCCTGCCTCAGCCTCCCGAGTAGCTGGGACTACAGGTGCCCACTACAATGCCCGGCTAATTTTTTGTATTTTTTTTTTAGTAGAGATGGGGTTTCACCATGTTAGCCAGGATGGTCTCGATCTCCTGACCTCGTGGTCCACCTGCCTTGGCCTCCCAAAGTGCTGGGATTACAGCCATAAGCCACATCGCCCGGCTGTAAAACAATGTTTTAATTACATTTACACATTTTAAATTTCAAGACTATAAGGACACTGAAACATGTAAATTGCTTCGAAACATAGAAATTATTTCAAAAGTAATTTATTCCTTTAGTCTGATTTATTATTTCCTGAATTTAGATATCTGAAATTACTGAGTCACATACCTAGAAAAAAAACAATCACATTCTAAGGAAACTTCAATAAGCAGCATAGCATAAAATACAGGTTTTGTTTATTTGTTTGTTTTTGGAGACAGGGTCTCAACTTTGTTATGCAGGCAGGAGTGTGGTGGCAAGATTATGGCTCACTGGTGGCAGCCCAGCCTTGACCTCCCTGGGTTCAGTGATCCTTCTACCTCAACCTCCCGAGTTGCTAGGACTACTACAGTGAATCTCTTACAAGCACCATGTTGCTGGATTCAGACAACAGTTTTTGCCTTATTATTTAGTCCATGTACATTTCGTGTAAAGATTAGATTCAAATTGTCTTACTGGTTTTTTTGTGCCACTAGTGGTATGTTCCTTTCTCACCTTCTTTATGGTTGCTTTTATTCTTGTATCACCCCAACCCATTGCTTGTTGACCATACATTCCTTTACTGTTCTTTTATTAGTTACTCAAGATTTCATGGCCAGGTGCGGTGGCTCACGCCTGTAATCCCAGCACTTCAGGAGGCCGAGGTGGGCGGATCACGAGGTCAGGAGATCAAGACCATCCTGGCTAACATGGTGAAACCCCTCCTACTAAAATAAAAAAAGTTAGCCAGGCGTGGTGGCGGGTGCCTGTAGTCTCAGCTACTCGGGAGGCTGAGGTAGGAGAATGGCATGAACCTGGGAGATGGAGGTTGCAGTGAGACTCTGTCTCAAAAAAAAAAAAAAAAAGATTTCACTATACATCTTTGACTTTTAAAGGCTGGTATATATTAGTACTTTTGTCACTTTTTAGACAATGCAAAAATCTTATTTATTTCTTGAGACAGGGTCTCACTCTGTCACTCAGGCTGGAGTACAGTGGCTCGTTCATAGCTCATTGCAGCTTTAGATCCCTGGGGTCAAGGGATCCTCCCACCTCAGCCTCCCAAATATCTGGGATTACAGGTCTGTGCCACCATACTGTGCTAATTTTATTATTATTTTTTGTAGAGACAATGTCTTGCTATGTTGGCAGGGATGGTCTTCAACTCCTGGCTTCAAGTAATCTTCCTGCCTTAGCCTCCCAAAGTAGTAGGATTATAGGTGTGAGCTGAGCCACTGCACTTGGCCAATAATTTTACAACCTTTTATTCCATTTCCTTCTTCCTATCTTTTTTGGTATTGTGTATTTTAATTCTATGTATATCTTTAAACCCCATGATGAGACCTTTTATTTTTATTTTTATTTTTTTTAAAGAGAGAGGATCTCACTCTGTCATCCAGGCTGGAGTGCAGTGGTGTGATTGTAGCTCACTGTACTTTGAACTTCTGGGCTCAAGCTGTCCTCTCATCTCAGCCTCCTCAGTAGCTGTGACTACAGGTGTGTGCCACCATGCCTGGCCATGACATTTTTATACAGTTATTATTGGTTAGATATACCCACATATTTACCCTTTCTACTGCTCTTTCTTTCATGTATTTTTGTGGTTCCATTTTGGATAGTTTTCCTTCTAACTGACGAGCTTCCTGTAGTATTTCCTTCCACTTGGGTATGCTGTTGCACATTCTTTTAGTATTTGTGTGAAATTGTCTTTTTTGACATCATTTTGAAGAATGTTTCTTCTGAGTATAAAAATCAGGGTGCTTGGCCAGGCACAGTGGCTCACACCTGAAATCCCAGCACTTTGGGAGGCTGAGGCGGGCAAATCATGAGGTCAGGAGTTCGAGACCAGCCTGGACAACATGATGAAACCCCGTCTCTACTAAAAATACAAAAAATTAGCTGGACAAGGTGGCAGCCGCCTGTAATCCCAGCTACTTGGGAGGCTGAGGCAGGAGAATTGCTTGAACCCGGGAGGCAGAGGTTGCATTGAACTGAGATTGCACCACTGCACTCCAGTCTGGGCGACAGAGTAAGACTCCCATCTCAAAAAAAAAAAAAAAAAAAAAAAAAAAAAGGGGTTTTGAACTTTTTTTTTTCTAGCACTTTGAATATTTCATTCCAGAATTTATTTCTGTTAAGAAGTTAGGTACCTTGTTGCTTCTTTGAAGGTAATTTCTTACTGTTTTTGATCTTCAGCAATTTTACCATGATATTTCTACTTGTGGTTTTCTTTGTATTTATCCTGCATGGTGTATGCAGGGATTCTTAAATATATGGTTGGATTTGTTTTCCTAATTTGTTTTAGACAATTTTTGGCTGTTATCTTTTCAAGTATTATTTCAACATCCATTCTTTCTTTCTTCTGGAGCTCAACCTAATACCAGTAGGCCTTAAAAATTTTTTTTGTTGTTGTTGGATGTGGAGTTTTGCTCTGTCACCCAGGCTGGAGTGCAGTGTTGTGATCTTGGCTCACTGCAACTTCTGCCTCCCGGGTTCAAGCGATTCTCCTGTCTCAACCTCCCAATTAGCTAGGATTATAGGTGTGCACCAGCACACACAGCTAATTTTTGTATTTTTAGTAGAGACAGGGTTTCACCGTGTTGGCCAAGCTGATCTCAAACTCCTGACCTCAGGTGATCCACCTGCCTCTGCCTCCCAGGGTGCTAGGATTATAGGCGTGAACCACAATGCCTGACCTAAAAAAAAAAAAAATTTTTTTAAAACTACCTCCTGTGTTCTTTTTCATATTCTTTATCCTTTTGTTTATTTTTTAGTTTGGATATTTTCATTTTCTTTTTCTTTTTCTTTTTTTTTTGAGACAGAGTCTCCTTCTGTGGCCCAAGTTGGAGTGCAGTGGTGCAATCTCAGCTCATTGCAACCTCTGCCTCCCGGGTTCAAGCGCTTCTTCTACTGCCTCAGCCTCCTGAGTAGCTGGGACTACTGGCGCATGCCACTACGCCTGGCTAATTCTTGTATTTTTAGTAGAGACAGAGTTTCACCATGTTGGCCAGGCTTGTGTGGATCTCTTGACCTCAGGTGATCCACCTGCCTCAGCCTCCCAGAGTGCGGATTATAGGCGTCAGCCTTCTTTGGATATTTTCTTCTGACCTATCTTGGTGTTTACTAATGTCCTTATTAAGCTTTGTCTAAGCTGCTGTTAAACTCATCCATTGCCTACTTAGTTTTAGTGATTTTACTTTCACTCCTGGAATTTCCATTTGATTTTTTAAAAAATGATTTTCGGTTCTCTGCTGGAATTCTTCACCTTGTCATTTCAGTTTTTGAAAATATTAAAACCAGTTTTTTAAAAGTCAAATAAAAAATAAAACATATGTGGGTCTCCTGTGGATCTTTTAAAAGTTTTCTTGTCATGTCCTTTTGATATCTCGTCAATTACAGTTTTTCTTGCATACTTGAGTATGTTTGTTTATGAAACAATTGTTTATGAAAAATTATGGAAATAATTTGAGGCTCTGGTCATGTTATCTTTCTTTAGAGAGGATTTACTTTTGCTCCTACAGAGAATTAGCAGCATATTTTAATTAAGGATTGAGCTGTTAGAAACTAGACTTTAGTTTTGGGGCACTGGTCTATTTTTGCTCTGCTCTCATTCCTATAGCCTTTGAGGATCTTAACTAAAAGTGTGGGGAATTAAACAGGACTACTCCTACTTGATGGCCTGTAACTCCAGCTTTTATTTCCCATTCCTGTGATATTGTTGAAATTTCTCTTCAGCTTCTTACTGTCTTAGCCACCATTTTTGAAACAGTGCCTCTTGAGGAGAGTAGTATAAGGGAAAAGCTGTAGAAGATGTCTAGTTCAGCTCTCTTGGCTCCCCTTCCCTCTTGAGTTTTTGGCCCTTCAAGTCCTTATTGCCTTTCTAATTCTCTGAGGTCTTCAAATGAATTCTTTAACGTTGTCCAGCTTTTTTTTGTGTGTGGCTACAAAATTAGTCTAATTAGGCTGGGTGCAGTGGCTCACACCTGCAATCTGAGCACTTTGGGAGGCTGAGGTGGAAGGATTGTTTGAGCTCAGGAGTTTGAGACTAGCTTGGGCAATGTAGTGAGACCTCGTATCTACAAAAAATTAAAAAAATTAGCCAGGTGTGGTAGTGCGCTTGTAGTCTCAGTTACTTATGAGGCTGAGGTGGGCGGATTGCTTGAGCCTGGGAGGTTGAGGCTGCAGTGAGCCGTGATCATACCACTACATTCACCTGCACTTCAACCTAGGTGACAGAGTGATAGGCTGGCTCAAAAAAACAAACAAACAAACAAAAAAACAACACACAAACCTCCTTTCTCTCCTTTTGGAGAAAGTAGTTAGGCTTGATTTCTGTTATGAGATGGTGATTTTTGAGAATATTTGTGCTTATACCTCCAAAGGCTGAATTAGGGGAAAAAAAAATTCTAAATCCTTATATAGCATTTTGGTAGTTTTTTCTTTTTTCAAACCTTAATTAGTAAATCCTAAAATTATTAAAATGTTTTACTCATAAGTAACGTATATTAAAGATTAAAGAGACATTTAATCTTTTAGTTTATTAAAGAAAGCTTTGAAAATGAAAGAAACAACTTATCCTTCAACTTTCGCAAACTACCACGATGGTATGTTTGTCTTCTTAGAATAATTTTTCCCTATTTACTTTTAAAACATACACAGATGTCTTAAAGATTAGTTTTTTTTTTTTTTTTTTAAAATATAAATGCAAACGTCTAGGAGTATATAGAGTTAAAAGGCAAAATATTTCTTCATTCCCAAGCCAGTTGCTCTCTACTTTTTGGTTATTTCTGTGCATATGCACAGAAAACTTAGTATAGAAGAATAACTTAGTGTAGAAGAATATATACTGGGAATATATATATATATATATTTATACACAAACAGTATATATACTAAAAATTATATATTGTAAAATTAAATACTATATAAAATAATACTATATATACCAAGAAAGGAAAATTTAGTTTTCTATTTGAGAAAACAAATGGAACCTTTCTTTAGAAGACAAGAGAGGCTGTCAATCCATAAAATAATAGCAGGCTATTAAGAAGAGGAACAAATTAGAGATCTTGGAAATGAGAAGATTAAAAAAACACTTAATATGTGGGATGAGTAGCAGAATGAAATTATCAAGCTAGAGGATCTAGCTAAGAAATCCAGCATGCAGCATGAAAAGACAAAAGAAGTGTAAAATATGAGAAATAGCTGAGAATTAACATAAAGGGAGCAATTTAATAGTATGATTTAACAGAGAGGACAAAATTCAATAAGGACAGAAAGTATTTATCTGAGGATTATTTTCTGTGGTACAGTAGGGCTGGGTCAGACTGGTAATTTTAAGAAGCTAATGGAAGGCGAGAAAGTGGAGACAGAGTTGTGTTAGGGGTTCCCTGTACCACCCTCACTTTTGGAGATTTACTAGAATAACTCAGGACTCAGCATATGGTTGTACTCATAACTGAGATTTATACAGCAATGTACTAAGGATATACAGCTGGATCATAAGAGACAAAGACAAGTAGAGTCTGGGGGGAGTTAATGTGCCGGCTTTCCTATGCTCTCTCTTTCTCATGAGGGGTCATCCTGAGCTCACTCTTCCTGCAGCAATGTGTTTGTGATGTTTCTGCCTGCGGAAGCTCATTAAACTCTTACTGCTCAAGATTTTTATTGATGGCCAGTCACGTGGGCACTCTCTGCTTAGCATGTACCAAAATTCCAGGATCCCAGGAGGAAAAAAAATTTATTCAGCATTAACTGTATTGTTGGCACAAATAATCTAGGTTTGGTGAGTCATCCTTATCAGCTAACTGAGAACACTCTGAAAGTCAAGTTCTCAGGTGCCATTCAGGAGCCAACTTTGCAAGTACTAGTGTTAGGTTAACCCTTTTCTGCACACTACTATAAACTATTCATTCAAGTGGCTTGGTTATGATAAAAAAAGGAGAAGAGTAATTGATGCAGACATAGCCAGAAAAGACTTTCTAATATGGGATAAATTCAAGTGTGTTTATGAGTGTGGATAAGGAGCTAGTGAAGTCAATGAAGCTGAAAGTAAAGATTTAGGAAATAATGATAAGAGAAATCTCTGAGGAGATGTAAGGGAATGGAGGTCACGTGTAGTTTTTGGAGTAATAGGTCTTCAGCAATAGGAGGGAAATATCTTTCTTAGTACTGGAGATGTAATTGAGATTGTGATTTTTTCCTCAATAAGTTTCAGCTGCCTATGTGTGGGAGTGGAAAAGACTAACAGTAGGTTGACTCAAGGCTGGAGAAATTTAGTTTGGGTGTGATGAAGAACAAGAGGTAAGGGGCACTGAGGTTATCGGGGGAAAAATAATTGAAGTAATCAGCCATAGGTTCTCGGCTGAATAGGAAGTAAGGTCAGGATGAGGTGCCGTTAGAATGTGTGAAGGAGAAATGAAGGGACTGTTAGTCTTGGTGAAATTGAAAAGTGGGCATAGTGACAGTAAAAGAGTTTATAAAAGTTAGAGCAACATGTTGGTTTTAGAATGCTGTCAGCACTCAGTCAATGTGACTTGAATTGAATCAAAAGGTAGAGTGGTTTGAAATGATTGTGGTATGGCCATGGAGCAGGATGTTCCAGTTGGACAAAGATGAGGGTCACTGAAAATGAGATGACTGAACTGTAAAGGTTGTACGATAGGTCAAGTTATTTCAGTGGATGTTGATGTTACCAATATGATAGAAGTTAGAACAGTGAGAAGGACCAACCTTTTTTTGATGAATGTAGGGCAATATCTTTCAATACACAAAGGATAGAGGGTTTTACTACTTTAGACTCTCTGACTGTAAGTAGCAGAAAATAACTTTAGCTTAAATATTAAGGGTACTTATTCATGAGTAAATTGGTGGAACTCAGGCACTGGAATATGCCAGATTTTAGGACAACATTGGAACCTGGACCTGGAAAGTTACTTAGAACCTAGTTTCTGCTATTTCTTCTTAATATCTCACCTCTGCTTTTGTACCTTTATTTGTATCAGTCTTCTCATTGGCTCTGTCTTTCAAGACAGGCTCTTCCTGATTTCTCATTTTCCTGGGAGATTGTTAACTGTCTCAAAGCTTCTAAGGTAGCCTGTAATAATTTTAGCCACATGCAGAGACTAACTGCTTGTCTCTGAATCCCAATTCCAAATTACCAGGAGAGAGAATCTGATGGCTTCAGATTGAGTTAGGGTTATTTGTGCTCCCATCAACTTTGGCTGGAGTAGTATGTTATCTTGTAATGTCATATAAAATGGCCATTAGGCCCCATCTTTGTGGGTGGGGAGGGCAGCTCTTAAAGAGAGTTATTATGCCAGCACCCACAGTGGATTTCTGCTTTACTACAGCTGAGTGGTATAGCTGAAAGGAATTAGTGTAAACAGAAGAGGGGCTTTTGAAAGACATTAGAAAAGCAACGAGGAGGTAGAATAGTAGTTTAAATTACTGCCATGGATCTTGGACAGTAGGAGAATAAGTAGCTTTAAGATGAAGTGGTCTCTCTGGGGAGAGCTAGCTTTTAGTTGAGACACAGGGTATGGGTGTTCAAGAAAATGGTTGAGATGATAGGGGAAGGTTATTTATGGAAAAGGAATTCCAGGGTTTACATTGGAACCCTTTGGGAAGGTGATTATTGATAAGATGAACCAAGGAAAAGGGGCTTTAAAGCAGTGAGTACAAAATCATCAGAGAAGAAAGGGGACTGGAGAGTTGAATTGTGGATGGTGTCACCAGTAGTTGACCTATGGTTGACAGGGATGAGAAACGTAGATATAATTACTTATTACATTTATGGTTGGAAAAGCTTTCATTTTTCTTTTATTTTCATCTGAGGTTGAAGATAGTTGACAGAGGCAATCTAAGAATGACTAATTATTTTGTAGATCACATCTCTTGACATAATGAAGGTATTTTTGGTTTGAGACTTTATTTTTGTTAAGCACAGTCTTTTCTGATTCTTATATTGATGTAACTATATCTTCAAGTAATGGACTCCTTGTAGTTACTTTTTGATAGTTCTCTTTGGGTTTGTAACTGTGATACATGTCCTATTCTGTGCTTGGCCCCCTACATTCCTAAGACACCTTCTTTATTCATCTTTTGAGTACATGCATTACTGAGTTGCAAGAGTATGACTTACATGTGTGTTGCTTGCTCCTTGAACTGATGTCTGAAATCATTTCTTTGAATACAACAATGAATGTATTTTCCTCATTATGAAAATATGCTGCTTGTACATATATACTTATATACATTTTCTCTGTACACACACACACACACACACACACACACACAGCTCTCTGTCACATAAATTGCCCCCATCTTCTGTAATTACTAAATTTCTGTCTAAAGGATCACTCATTTCTGTTGTGATAGCCATGCAGATTTTAATTTTAAGGCTAGTTGACTCTGTTTATGAAATATATTTCTATAAACATACTTTTTAAACTTTTGATTTTTTTATTTTCACAAATAGAAATAATAATTTGTTGAAAAGTGAAAATAAATGTCAGTGACTTTAATACTTAATTATAGTATGTACGTAATAATTCCAGACCTAAGACATTGCTATTTATAATTTTTTTAAAAATAATTGTTTATTTTTTATTTTTATAAATAGAGATGGGTCTCACTATGTTGCCTAGGCTGGTCTTGAACTCCGGGGCTCAAGCAGTCCTTCTGACTCAGCCTGGGATTACTGGAATGAGTCACCACATCTGGCCACTGTTTAGAATTAGTGATCTTTCCATTATAAAGATTTAACTATTTAATGCTAAAGTGGCCATGTTTTCAAGGAGGCCATGTTTTCATGTTTTCAAACCATCTCATACATAACAATGAAGTTTGTCAGCCATAGACTTGGAATGAGATCACATAATGGGGATGAGATCCTGCTAGTTAGCCTAGTACTGCTATACTGGCCTGTGTGTACATGGGGTCCTTCAACTCAGGCCTTGCAAGGCATGCCGGCTGTGCCATGTTTGTAAATGGGGCAGAGGAAGCTACAGCAATGGAAAACTAAGCTATGTATGTTAGGTACAGCTATTAAAACAAGGTAGGAATGAGGCTAGGCCCTTAACTTCCCTAAGGTATACTTTTCTAGCTACTTTCTGTCCTGTGTCTGGCACCTACATCCTGGATGATTGTTCTCTTTTATCCATTCTGGATTTTTTAAATAAAATACATATGAAAAGCATCTTGATCTCTTGTTTGTGAGAGGTGATGCCCTTAGATTTAGCTTCAGGAATATGTCATGGCTAATGCTTACCATATTTCCCAAGGAGGGAAATACAAGATTTTCTAACACTAGTTAGAAATGCAAATTCAAGATTTGGAAGGACTGGTATAATGAAATAATGAGCAGTATCAGCATGTGCAAATCTTGTTTGAAGAATTTTATTTTCTCCCCTCTTAGATCTTTTGTACATTTAGAATGTTGGAACAGTTTCTAGATCTCTAACATGAAAACCAAGATAGCTATTTTCAGGTTGCTTTCAGCTCTAAGTAGAAATAACCAGAATTGGCTTACATTAAACAAACTACATCTAGAAATAAATAAAAAAAAAATTAGTGATCTTTCTTGGAGTTATTACATAATTTTGAATAATATAAAAATGGTATTTTGTCAGAGAACTATTGTGGTAACATTAAATAGCAAATTATGTTAACCTAAAGTTACCAAGGATGATTTGTGTATGAAGTGTATCATACTGTTTTTCATTGGACTTAACTTCTACCTTTCTTTTTACTTACTTGTTGTGGAAGAAAATAGAGGAAGTTAAAAAAGAAGTTGATGCATGGTAGGAAAGATTAAGGAAGAAGAACAATAAATGCATGACAGCCATTTACTGGATGATTGGGGTTAACTTTTATAACCAAACTCAGTAGTTGTTAGATATGTACTGATGCTCAGTATTTATTGGCTCTGTTAAATTAAAAATATTCAGCTTATTCAACCCTATAGAAATGTTATTAATATATTTATATGGTAATATTGTGGGAAAGTGCTTGGTTGAATGTTGATCATATTTTCTATGCATTAGTCCCTTTTATTGTTTGTTAAAAAAAGAAATAGTGTTTGTGTTTTTAGTAGTAACTTAGGTTAATTTGGCCTTTGCTTTTATTTTGCCCATTTCAGAAGTTAGTGTAAATTTCTTAACTTTGCATAGGAAATCCATGTTGATAAAGGAAGCTAGATACTTTCTTCGTGTAAAACTTAAAAAGAACATTTCATACTGTTAATACCATCAGAATTAATATGCTTAATATTGAACTCTCTAAAAGAAGTGTTCTCTTTTAGTTAGCATAAGATATAATTTTATAAGGATATTGAAATTAGCAGTCAGTAAGTAAATATGTTACAAACCTCATCTATCTGATTGAGCTTTCTTTTCAAAATACTCTTTTTTTTGTCTAGCTGTCGTACTTAATGATAGAAATGGTTTTAAACAGAAAAGCCATTGACTAGTACAGAGAAGTAATGGTATAATAGGAGAGGGATGGTACTCCTTGGTCCTTTGGCTTATGAAGTTCCTAAATTATGATTATTTAAGGAAAGCAAAGTAGAAGACAGATAAGTACAAAAAGTGATTCAAAATTAGGGACAAACAGTAGGACTAGTGTTTGCTGGAAGGATTCAGGATTCTTCTAGATTTGACAGGAATGTATGTGGGTGAAATATTAAGTGTTCTTTTTTTCTTCTCTCAAGTGGCTCAGGTTGCCAAGTCTTTGCCAGAAGGCTGAACGTTGTAGCTTGTAGACTAAATTTTTATTCCCTAATTACATTAACAACTAGAATTGTTTTATAGATTCTTCTTAAGACTGATGGCAGCCCTTTTCTGGACCTGAAAAGAACTGTAACATACATCTAGACTATTTTTTTTAGGTTTTAAGGTTTCCAGAAGTGTTCCTTATTTATTTGATATTCTCCATCTGCTTTACTTCGCTGTGATATTTCAAAATATGTAGTTCTGAGTTAAAAAATTTAGATTAAAAGTTCCATGATGAGTAATATTTTATTCTATTAATATGTTAATATATCCAATGACTGTGGCTTAGCCACTTTGCCTTATAATCTTACTCTGGTTTACAAAGTTAGAGGTTTTGGTGTTTATCCCCTTAAAGTCCATACTTCACTCATAATAACACAACTCCTTCTCCCTTCTCTCCATTGGTGACTGGTATAGTGTAGGCCTGTTCAAATTCTGTCTTACCAGTTGATTTATGTAAAATCTTTATGCCTTATTTACTCATCTCTGAAATAAATATAATACAATCTATTTTTTCAGTGTTGTAAGGATTAGAGAGAATATTTGCAAGATGCCAGACATTCTGCTTGGCTCTCAGTAAATGGTAGATAAATTATTATTACTGTTACGATTTGAGAAGTGCCTGTAGAGTACATATGTATATTGAAGAAAACTATATGCTGAAGAAAACTATATGCTAAAGAAAACTATATGCTGGATTTAGGAAAACTAGTGTACAATCCTAGAGGAGTTTATACAGCAGACCATTTCTGTTAGATATATTGACTTGCTAAGATTTGTGAAAACAAACTAATTTATCTCTCAGTCACTTCTTTGTAAATGAAGTTGAACTCTAATAAAATATTTTCTTTTCTTGTTTTCCTTTTTTTTTTTAAAGGGCGCTATTTTCTTGGAAGGTGTTACTGTTAAAGGTGTAACTCAAGTAACAACACAACCAAAGTTAGGAGAGGTACAGCAGAAGTGTCATCAATTCTGTGGCTGGGAAGGGTAATAAATATTTTAAAATTTTAAATAAAATTTACTCTTACTTTGCAACACTTAAAATTAATAGAAGCATTGGCATATCTTTTTGGCTCCTTGAAGTTAGTATGTTTGCAATAGAATACTTTAAAGGTGTCAGATTTCTTTCAAGAGAATCAATGCAATAACCAGACAGTTGAGTCAAAATTAGATGACTCACATATTTTCCTAAAGTAATAGAAAATTGTTTTCACTGACTAGTATTTGTTTCATGTCTTTGACTCTACTGCTACTGATTAATGTTTGAGCTAGTCTCTCAGTTTGTTAAGAGGGAAGAGGTGAAATTTTGATCTGCCTCATTTTCCAGTTTTTCTGTAATCAGAAGTCTAGGAAAATCAGCTTTAAATATATTCAAGTCGTGGCATTCCCTGCCACGACTTGAAAATATCTTTCAGACGTGTCATAGTGGATTCAGGAGAGCATACATTGCTCTTACCTGTTGCTCTCAGGTCTTGGTCTGTGGTTATTTCTGCTGGTCATTGGTATCTGTGGCAGAGAATTGTAATACGGTTGAATGTAATGAAAAAGGATTATTGCTAAAAATTCCTAATATAAATTCCTAATGGAAATAACTTTTATTACTGTTGGATGGATACCAGATAAATCATTTAGTAGTGGTTTTAACTAAAATATGAAAATAATGAAGAAATCAGATCAGTTTTAAAGTTGTGTTAAACCTTAATCTTGACCTATACCCTTGGTTTTAATGTTGTGTTGAACCTTAATCTTGACCTGCATTTCCCCTGCTTTGTCACTTTTGGGTATCTTTTGAGGAGAAAGTTGCCAACCTTGCCGTTATGTCAAGTTGGCAGTGTCATGTTGGAGAAATATGGGGTCTAGAATATTATGTAAGGTAATAAAGCCAAGATTTAAACTTCTTCCTGAAGTACAAGACTTGTAAACATACCTGCTTTACTATTTAGATAATGTATACTAATATTTTAAAATTAGCTCAGTGATTATACTATAGCAGTGGTAATTTAGAACTCTGTTAACTTGTATTCTAAAATGTCAAGAAAATGATAATCTTTTATTAGTATTTTTGTGAAAGCAGATGTTATTCCAGTTGACATTAATCTCATAATAGAGAGAACCTTGTGATAAATGTGTGATTCATTTGAGATTGGTTTAAGACATGTATTGCTTTGTATGAATACCAGCCACAATAGTAATACCATGTTCTTCTTTAAGGTCTGGATTCCCTGGAGCACAGCCTGTTTCCATGGACAAGCAAAATATTAAACTTTTAGACCTGAAACCATATAAAGTAAGCTGGAAAGCAGATGGTACTCGGTAAGTTAGACTTCTAAAAAAATCATACAAATAAACTTAATGCTTGAAGAATATTGCTTTGTTGTTAGGAAAGTTTACACTCTTCAGAGTGTGGATTTCTGATGTGAACAGAACAATAAATGTTTCAAAAAATTATGTATTTTTTGTTTTGCTAGTATTCTAAGCTGTATAGTACAGTTATCTCTCATTCTGCTAAATTTTTGATTTCCGAGCGTAGCTAGTTTAATATAAATCTGTAATCAGATGTTAAGTTTGAAAGTGTTTTCTCTTAATGATACAGTTTTGGTATGTCTGCTGCCCACTACCTTGTTTTTTAATGATATTGGACATGTTAAAGTTAATAGAAAATTGCCAGTTTATAATCTAAAAATGATGAACTCTCTCTGATTCATTCTGTATTTTACTTCTTTGAATAATTTGCCTTATTCTCTTTATATACTCGTAAGGTTATTGCATTATTATAACAAAGCTTAATTTCAAATTTTATATTTCTAAGTTTTAAGATTTTTAAAATTTGAGACAAGGTCTTGCTCTGTCACCCAGGCTGGAGTACAGTGGCACGATCAAGGCTCATTGCAGCCCTGAACTCCTGGGCTCAAGCAATCCTCCCACCTCAGTCTCCTGAGTAGTAGTTCAGCATCCTGAGTAGCTGGGATTATGGGAATGTGCCACCCTGCCTGGTTAATTTTTAAATTTTTTGTAAGGATGAGGTCTCCTTGTGTTGCCTAGGCTGGTCAAGATATTAGTAGAGATTTTATTCTTCCTCAGCAACATTTTACTTTTGTAATCCATATTTTTTGGATCCATTACAGTTTTGCTATATGTATGTATTCATTCAGCAAATGTTATAAATAGTTGAAACAATTATTTTAACATATTAATATAGAAGTCATTATTTCATATTAAAATGTTTTAGAATAACTAGAAGTACATATATGTTAGCTTTTAAATGTTATTTTGAAGATGACAGATTCTATTTAATTTTTATGAGTTTTGGAAAGTCTTAAGTGGCAGTCATACTTTTTGTATCACGCCATCTCCATCTCCATCTAACATGTAGTTACCTTAAAAGATATATATGGAGACAAGAAGTGGAGCAGATATAACTCGTTTTCTTTTATTTTTTATTTTTTATTTTTATTTTTATTTTTTTTGAGATGGAGTCTCGCTCTGTCGCCCAGGCTGGAGTGCAGTGGCCGGATCTCAGCTCACTGCAAACTCTGCCCCCTGGGTTTACGCCATTCTCCTGCCTCAGCCTCCCGAGTAGCTGGGACTACAGGCGCCCACCACCTCGCCCGGCTAGTTTTTTGTATGTTTTTTAGTAGAGAAGGGGTTTCACTGTGTTCACCAGGATGGTCTCGATCTCCTGACCTCATGATCCGCCCGTCTCGGCCTCCCAAAGTGCTGGGATTACAGGCTTGAGCCACCGCGCTCGGCCATAACTCGTTTTCAATATCAGGTGACTGTAATGATATTTTAACCTGATATGCTTTCTAGAATGTTTAAGTATTTTATTATATTTGATTTTATTGGGAATATGTAAAAATATTTTCATTCATTTTAATTGTCTGCCTCTGTTGGAAGTAACTTTCCCCTTAGTTTAGCATTTTTTAGCTTTTTAAGGGTATTTTATAGGCAAGAGGTTCATTTGACAAAATTCAGAAAATAACATTAAAAAAAGAAGAAAATAAAAAGAAATTTTACCACCTAGAGATTATCACTACCATCATTATGGTATTGACCTTTTTCTCTGGGTTATATGGCAGTTATGGTTTTTATTGTTATCATTTTTTGAGATGGGGTTTCACTCTTGTTGCCCAGGCTGAAGTGCAATGGCGCAATCTCGGCTCATTGCAACCTCCACCTCCCAGGTTCAAGCGATTCTCCTGCCTCAGGCTCCCAAGTAGCTGGGTTTACAGGCATGTGCCACCACGCCCAGCTTATTTTGTATTTTTAGTAGGGACAGGATTTCTCCATGTTGGTCAGGCTGGTCTCGAACTCCGCACTTCAGGTGATCCGCCTGCCTTGGTCTCCCAAAGTGCTGGGATTACAGGTGTGAGCCACCATGCCTGGCCTATGGTTTTTATTAATGCTTTGTGTACTAATTCAAGTAGTTAAATAACAAGTATTTGATATGTATATGTTTATTTGTACATATTATTTTGAATTTTCTTAATGAACTAGCCTTAAAAATTAATAATAATGCATAATGCAAAATTGAAACAGCGTAGAAATGAGAAAATGTGCCTTGTGTGCTTGCAGTAGTTATACAAAGACAGATATAGATCAGTATACAGATAATTTGGATCTTTTACCCATTCTGCACCCTTCCCTGTGGGTATGTGTTTTTGACGGATAAATGAAAATTAGCCTCTCTGCTTATTTTCAGAATATTAAAACTATATTTAATATGTTGGGTTAGATTATGTTCAGAATCTATTAAATTGGTAGTAAGGATGTTAAGGATACTGTTGAGACATATATTTTAATAGATACCTAAAAACGTCTTAACAAATGGGTTTATTACCTACTTCTTTGGGTGGAGAACGAGTGGAAAATGTGAGGTCAGGGTGTCTATCTCTAGGCTTTACACTACAAAATAAACTGGGTATTTGGGATTGAGGCGTAAATCTAACCTCTTAGGAGTTTCATATTTTAGGTACTCTTTTTTTCTTTTTTTTTATTATTATTATACTTTAAGTTCTAGGGTACATGTGCATAACGTGCAGGTTTGTTACATATGTATACTTGTGCCATGTTGGTGTGCTGCACCCATCAACTCGTCAGCACCCATCAACTCGTCATTTACATCAGGTATAACTCCCAATGCAATCCCTCCCTTTTTTTTCTGTTAAAATTTATTTTATTTTATTATTTTGAGATACAGTCCTCACTCTGTTGCCTAGGCTAGAGTGCAGTGGCACAATGATTGCTCACTGCCACCTTGACCTCCTGGGCTCAAGTCATCCTCCCACCTCAGTCTCCAAAGTAGCTGGGATTACAGACATGCGCCACTATGCCCAGCTAATTTTTAAAATTTTCTGTAGAGATGCGATCTTGCCATGTTGTCCAGGCTGGTCTTGAGCTTCTGGGCTATAGTGATCCTCCCGCCTTGGCTTCCCAAAGTGTTGGGAAGCCACCACTCCTGGCCTTAGATACTCTTTACTTTCTGCATTGCTTTCTTCACAGTATCAGGGTAAGCTTTGAGCAAAATAATAAAGCCTGCAAAATTTGTCTCTAGCTTCTGTCATCAAACTTTTATGGATTTTGTTTCTCTTCTGTAGTTGTATACCCCTTTCTCTGTGTCTCGGTATTGTTAGACCCTTAGATGATTGGCTAAAGTAATTTTTTATGAAATAATTGGTTAAGGTGTTTTTGATTGGTAATGGAAATACCTAATTTCTCCTAGAACCAGGCTCCACCAAACACAAAAGGAAAACCCCTGAGTATTTATTGAATACCTACTCTGTTTTAGGATACTTTATTCTGGGAGAGAAAAAATTTTGCAAGGTATTTCTGGACCAGTGTAAAATCTGTCTTTTGCACAGTAGGATTTAAGTCCAATTAGCATGGAAGAGGGACTTTCTGTGAATAAGGTGAAAAGAGCCTGAGGAGGCTGTAGAATGGTCTTGGAGGCTATGAAATCAGAATAGCTGATTAATAGCTATGAACCCTGGACTCCATTGTCATTAAAACTATGTCAGGATAGAGTGTAGGATTTCTTTTTATTATCCTTATTTCATAATTTAATGACAAATTGTTATATCTATTAACAGTATTTAAACCAAGGATCTCTGAAATTGAGTGTAATAGGAAACCTGGATATAGTTAACAGTAAAAGGTACTGTATAAGAATTTTGCATTAGCCTGACCAAGGCCTGAAGGCCTGCAGATAACAGTAAGTAGAGTGACTTTAAAAAAAAAAAAAAAAAAAAAAAAAAGAAATTGTGTTTTGCTATGTCGCCCAAGATGGTCTCAAACTCCTAGCCTCAAGTGATTCTCCCCTGTTGGCCTCCTGAAGTACTGGGATTATAGGTGTGAGCCATTGAACCCTGCCTAGAGTGCTTTTGACAGGAAACTCTAATGGATTCTAAAACATTGTGGAATAGGGAATATTTCTGAAGTGTAAAGCTGGGTAATAAAACAGAAATACAAAAATTATTGAAAATTAAACAGTGAGAAATTTATATTAGTTGTAATAGGTGAATTGATGGAGACTAAGCTACTGTAGTCTCAGAAACAAATGAAATGAAAGTTTGTTTGATGGAAGAATTAATTGTGTTTTATGTATTTCAATAAACTCATACTTTTAAAATGAGGTGTCTTTAGTTTTATAGTTCTGCAACTTTTGGTTGCAGTTTTGATCTCTTAATAATTAAACATTTAAAAAAATCTTCTAATTTGGAATTATGTCAGACTTAGAAAGTCTTCCAAAATAGTACAAAGAATTTCCATGTGCCCTTAACCAGATTCCCCAAATGTTGACATCTTACACTATTACAGCACAATGGCCAAAATCAAGACATTAACACTGATGTATTGATTATTGATGTTATTCAGATTTCTCTAAAAGTGTCAATATTATGTCCTGTTTCTGGTCCAGGACCCAATCTAGGATCAGTAGGTTGGTGCTCAACCCAATCATTAGGTTGCCATGTGTCTTCTTCTTTTTTCTGCAATAATTCTTTAGGCTTTCTTTCATGACTTTGACACTTTTGAATAGCATTGGCCAGTTATCTTGTAGCTTGTCTCTCAGATTGAGTTTGTTTGATATTTCCTCATGATTCAAGTTGGGCATGCTTGCAAGAACATCACAGTAGTAATATTTGCATGTCATTTCAGGAGGCACATAATGTTGAATTGTCCTATTAGTGATGATGTTAACTTTGATCTCTTGATTTAGTTGGTGTGTGCCAGATTGATAAAGTTATTTTTGCTTATTTCATTTTTGTTTTGTATTTATTACTTTATTATTTATTTATTGATAAAGGCATATCTGCCATGATAAAGTTATTATTTTTCCTTTACTTAAGAATCTGTGAGGGCGATACTCTGAGATCATGTAAATATCCTGTTTCCTTTACTTTTCCCCATTATTTTTAACATTCTTTAATGATTCTTACCTGAAACAGTTACCACTGTTATGTTTGCTAAGTAGAATAGTGGAATTCAGCTGTTGGGAAGAACTTTCCCTTCTTTCTCATTTCTTTATTTTCTTTCTTTTTTTATTCCTATCAGTGTGGACTCATAGACACATATTATATTCTGTGGGTTATAATCTATCTTAGTAATTATTTTATTGCTCCAAATGTCTCATTTGACCATTGAGAGACCCATCAAGTGAGTCCTGTCTTTTGACATCTCCCCCTCATTTTTTGAGTACTTTCTTGTTTCTGGCACCCCTAGATGTTGCAGACTTATCTTGTACTTTTCCTACCCCAGCCCTGGAATCAACTGTTTCTCTAAGGAGTGGTATTTAGAAACCAATTTCTGCACACAAGTTGGGCTTATTAGTACCGGGATACCATTGCTTCTAGGCCCTCTCAGAAGATAGAGTTAGGAAATGTGTGTGTGTGTGTGTGTGTGTATACATAAATACACACCGATATCTATTTCAGTATCTGTCTCCGTCTGTATGTGCATGCATACATTTTTTTTTTTTTTCCAAAATCATGAGTTTATACTGATACTTCCAGTTCTAATGTACTACCATAGGATTTATTGAATTTTTTTCTCATTTTCTATTTGTAACTCCTCTCTCTCTGATAGGGAGACACTAGGTTTTCATTATCCATAATATTTACTATAATACACATAAAGTAATTTTGGAATTGCTATCCCAAACCACTGTGAGAAATCCATTTGAATAGAGTGTAATATTTGTGAACAGTTGGTCTGACTTTAGAGCCTTAGGGTATATAAAGTATACTGTGTTCCAAAGTTACTTAATTATTTTCTATCTTGCCAACCAACTCCTTTAGTGTAGATAGTTTTCATTTGTAATACAATTAGTTTCATTTGTTTCTGCTTATATTCTGAGTTTGCCCTCATCCTTTGTTCATGTTAATTTTTCATTTTTCTGAGTGTGTGAAACACTACTGTGATTCTAAAAGTCTACACTCAGTGTAGTTCTGAGTATACTCCGAGAAATGTTACTTTCTCCTATCCTTTTTAACCCTTTCCTGAGTATACTCCAAGAAATATTACTTTCTCCTATCCCTTTTAACCCTTTCCCTTTCTCTTATCTTTTCATTCCATTCCTACCCACCCCCTTAAGTAACCAGCCTCATCATTTTCTGCTTTACCCTTCTTGCATTTCTTTTTGTACAGATGAGCAGATGTACTTTTCTTTTTCCCCTTTCTTACAGGAAAGATACCATACACTTTAGAATTAGTCTTTTCACCTTGCTTTTTCCATTTAACAGTATGTTCTAGAAACCACTGCATTTCACTTCACAGATATCCTCGTTCTTTTTTTACAGCTGCATTGTACTCATTGTGTGAATGTATAGTTTATTCAACTACTCTCCTATATGGAGATATTTAGATCGTTTCCAGTATTTTGTAATTACAAATGATGCTGTGGTCAATAACTTTCAGCTGACTTTCCCCCCCTATTGTTGAAAGCCAAACCTCAAGGTCAATTTCTAGAAAGAAGGATTGCTAAGAAGGCTAGGTGTATATTAAGTTTAATTAGATACCACGAGTTTCTGCTTCAAGGGGTAGTGCCAGATTGTCTTCCCACAGGCAGTTTGTGAGAATGCCTGTACCACCGCAGCCTTGCTAACAGAATGTGTTGGCGAATTTTTAAATTTTCACCAATCTGGTTAGTGAGAAATGGTATTTCATTCTCATTTTAATTATGAATGAAGTGGAACATCCTCTCATATGTTTAAGGGCTATACTTATCTTTTTTGTGAATTATCTGTCCTTGTTTCTTTTCTGTTGTCTTTTGACTTTGTTCATGTTGTTTTTTTGCCATACAAAATTTTATTATTTTTATGAAGTCAAGTTTATTAATTTGTATTGCCTCTTGATTTTGATTTATAGTTAGAAACCTTTCCTTATACTAAGATTAAAGAAGAATTAATTTTCTCATATTTCTTCTAATATTTGTATGGTTTGCTTTTTTTAATCTGGAAGACTTTTAAATTATAGGCAATCTAGCATTTCTACATATTTAAAAACTCCTTTTATTGTCATTGTTATTATTATTACTTTGCTGTGAAGAATTAATACCGTAAATTCATTTTGAGTGAAGACTGTCTTCTAAGGTTGGAACTGAGTCATGATGATCCACTTGAAAGTATGTCATCCTGATAGTGACCACCTTGCTTGTGTACTGGGTGTTAATATACAGAAGGCTTATTTTAAATTTACGATTCAGCAGTGTTTTGTTATTTCTTTGCAGTATCTTTTACAGTAACGGAAGTCTTTTGTGATGAGAAATGTATGGTTTTGGTAGGAGTTGAGGAGTTGAGGTCAAAAGGAAGGCCTAGTATCTCTAATTCCGATCCACAGGCTTCTAACTTAACTTTGCAAAGAAGGACATGGATTTACAAATGTTTTATATAGTGTGTGCTGTGCACCTACTTCCCAAATGCACTTCAATTTTTTTTTTTCTTCCCATAAAGAATCTGGACTCCTTCCTGTTCTTCTCTCTACAACTCAGCCTGTACCTGAGTGGTATTATCTATTCTTATATTGCTTTTCTATGGAGGAAAACACAGTCTTCTAGAGCTGAAATCTTAAGAATGTTTTGGGAAGATCAGAGAGCTTCTTTAGAAAAAGTTTCCAGGCATTTAATCATACTTAGTATCTTATCTTAGTTCATTTGTGCTGCTATAGCAGAATACCTCAGATTGGATAATTTATAAAGAACAGAAATTTATTTTTCACAATTCTGGAGGCTGGGAAGTTCAGAGTCAAGGTGCTAGCAGGTTCAGTGTCTGGTGAAGGTTGCTCTTTGCTTCCAAAATGATGCCTTGTTGCCGCGTCCTCCCATGGCTGAAGGGGTGAATGCTATGTGCTCAAATAGTGGAAGAGCAAAAGGGCCTAGCTAGTTACCACCAGCCCTTTTGTCAGATCCCTAATCCCATGCACGAGGGCAGCGCCCTCATGGCCTAATTACCTCCTAAAGGTTCCATCTCTCAGTACTGTTGCACTGGAGATTAAGTTTCACCATGAATTTTCAAACCGTAGCACTTGTTTATATTTTAACTTGTTGAATTTTTGAATTTTTAAATTTTATTTAACTTTTTCCTGAGCTTTGAAAATTATTTCTTGTTACATTCCCCACCCCTAAGACTTTAGTAATTCACTAAATTATAGTTTCTGTTTCTTGGATTCCTCTGTGTGTCAGGTACTGTGCTAGGTTCTGGGGAAACAGCAGTGAGCAGTGTGGACACTGTCCCTATCTCATAGAATTTGCAGGTAATTATTTAACTAATAATAAATTATTTGGGGATAATTGATTAACAGCTTGACACAAATTCAATTTAGACCTTCAGCACGTATCTCATAGCCAGATAAATTCCCAATTGATTAAATAAGTGTAAATAAAATTTATTTTCTGAGAAAACAAGATAGCAGAATAAATTAGGTTAGATATACCCCTGGCACATGTTTCCTTAGCATTCTTTGGATATTTAGGTAGTTGGATCTTGGGTTTAGGAGAAGAATGTGGATTGAAAGTACAGATTTAGGAGACAATAGCATGTGATAGTAAGACAGGGATATGGACAGGCTGCTGAGTAGAGGAAGCAATGGTGACTGAGAGTAAGGGAGGTGGGTTAAAATCAGGAGAAATATCTGCCATTCAGGCTGAGGGTTGTCTCCAAAGAAAGGTTAAATCTTATAGAGAATTAGTAAGCTAAGGAGTGAAAAGTGTCTGTTGAATTTAGCAACAAGATATTTTGGATTGGGTTGGGATGTTCTCAGTTTTTGTATAGTATAGAGTAGGGCAGTGGGAGTAAGTTGAAAGTGATGACACTTTTCCTTTAAACATTTCCTCTCTTTTTTTCCTTTGGCTTTTGTTAACAAATGTCTCTTCTGAGGCAGATTCCAAGAGAGCAAAGAAAACGTTATTAAGAGTTAGTGAAAGTACCTTATTTCATCCAAGAGACAGTTATGGCAGGGCATTTTATCTGTCAGTGTCTGCCTGCCTGCCTGCCTGTCTCACATTGAAATTGAAATGTGAGATAATTGGCAATAAATGTTTATTAATTTGTTTATTTGGAATAAAAATGAAGTTGGACTCTTCCTGTCAGATAGTGGGACTTTCGATTTGGCTGAGGTTTTGATAGTGAGAGTTGGTCAAATGAGTATTACATAGCAAGCATTTTTGTGTAGATTAGATCAGCCAAAACTGCAGTTTTGGGATTTTGATGAAAATAGACTTCAAGCATTTGATAAAATAAAATCATTCTATTTAACCATAATATTGGTGAAGGTGTATTGAAATATAACACTCCCCCTGCCCCTCCCCCCACTTTCAGAGTTAAACAGAATGATTCTCAATGAAAGATTCGCAATTACATTTGATAGTTGCTTCATATGTCTTTATGCCTCCTTGATTAGATTGTCCTTCAATTTTGTTGAAAGCTGCCGAAGAATCAAAGTTTATTTATTTATTTATTTATTTTTTTTGAGACGGAGTCTTGCTGTGTCGCCCAGGCTGGAGTGCAGTGGCTGGATCTCAGCTCACTGCAAGCTCCGCCTCCCGGGTTCACCCATTCTCCTGCCTCAGCCTCCCGAGTAGCTGGGACTACAGGCGTCCGCCACCTCGCCCGGCTAGTTTTTTGTATTTTAGTAGAGACGGGGTTTCACTGTGTTAGCCAGGATGGTCTCGATCTCCTGACCTCGTGATCCGCCCGTCTCGGCCTCCCAAAGTGCCAGGATTACAGGCTTGAGCCACCGCGCCCGGCCCCAAAGTTTATTTTAAACGAGCTCGTTGAACTTCTGACAGTTCCTAAAATACATTAAACTTTTTTCTTAATATTTCTTTTGTCTTGAGCACTCTTATTTCATTATTTTCATGGCTCTCCCCAGGAGGGGGGAGTCAGTTCTACTTGAGTGTAAATGCAACACCAGGAGAAGTGATACAATGTTACTACAGTTACAGTTGGAATTGAACTGTCTTGTAATTGTGAAATACTGCTTTTTCACAGATATTTTGGGAAAAGATAGAATTTTATAATAAGGATTTATCTGTGTACTTAGTTATTAGTAGACTTTGTAATGCAGTTAAATAAATTAAGTCTTCAAAATAAATTAATTTAACATTGATTGAAAGTTGTGAAGACTTAGAACTATATAAAATTTTAGAATTAATTTTCATGCATTTTATTCTGCTGAGAGTTTGAGTACTATAAATTTAATTTCAACTGTTATTGAATCAGTAGGTAAAACCAAATGTTTTAACAACTACTGTTGTAAAACAAATAGTAAAGTAAAAGTTAATAACTCAGATTATGCTTGACGTAGGAAAAATGTAAGGCTATGGGAATAATGTAATAGACCAACAAAAGGGTTGGTGCTGTGGTTGCAATTTTTACATATGTATCTATATCTGTATTTATATCTGTATCCTTTGACTTACATATTTATATAATACATACACATATACAAGCAGTCCTGCTTCAAGAAAAACTGAATATAAAAGGTAAATTTGGGACTTGCTTTATAAGGAAAATTATTGCAGGGAATAAAAAAAGTCACTTAGGCATTTATGGAAATGTAATTTATATTCAGCTTTTTATAACACATTTGTTAAGTAGGTGAGATATATTTGCAGAATATTTCTTGAAGGAAATTATAGACAGGTTTATTTTCCTGGATCCTGGTCTGGGGATTTCCTCCCTCCCTCCCTCCTTCCCTCCCTCCCTTCATTCATTCAGAAATTATACTGAAAACTTATTTACCTCTAGGGCTCTGTGTTAGGTGCTGCATGGATTGGGACTGCTTAAGACAGAATCCTCCGCTTTAACTTTTTCCTGTAATTCAGCTTTAATTTTTCGTTCTAAACATTCTCTGTAAAGGACCTAATAGTAAATATTTTATTTGTGGGTTTTGTGGTCTCTGTCTCAAATACTCTGCCATTATAGCACAAAAGCAGCCATATCCCACTGATCTTACATAAACCAAATGATGTATTTCAATAAAATTTTGTGGGTGTATTTCAATAAAATTTTATTTACAAATTAGCAGGTCACATTTGGCTTTTGGACCATAGTTTGACAACCCATCATTGAATACATTCTCCTTAAAAGACGGTCTTTACATCTTAAGTGTTCTTTCTTTATAAGACAGTATAAAAAGTGAGCTTAAGGTAGGGAAGCATATTTAATATAAAGATTTTTTAAAATTTGCTTTTTTTACATTTTGAAGTAAGATTTCTTCCCATTAATTGTAAGTTCATGCTAAGCCATTGGTACTTTGACAAGATTTTTTATGTAATTTACTAAATGTATACATTTGAAAGACAAGATTTTTTTTCTCATGAAAATCATTCTTATGCCTTTGTTAGAGCAGGGTGCTCAATGTATGGTCATACTATATGTGCCCTGACAAATACACTTTGTGACTTGTGAATAGCATGTAGAAATAGCTGTTGTGTGGATAAACTGTAATATGTTCAGGCAGCTTCTGTATTTGCTGCTGTAACAGTATTTATTTATTTATTTAGAGACGGAGTCTCACTCTGACACCCAGGCTGGAGTGCAATGGCATGGTCTTGGCTCACTGCAACCTCTGCCTTCTGGGTTCAAGTGATTCTCCTGCCTCCGCCTCCTGAGTAGCTGGGACTACAGACGCGTGCCTCCACACCTGTCCGTTTTTTGTATTTTTAATGGAGACGGGGGTTTCACTATTTGCCAGGCTGGTCTTGAACTCCTGACCTCATGATCTGCCCACCTCAGCCTCCCAAAGTGCTAGGATTATAGGCATGAGCCACCGCACCTGGCCTGTGAAGGTTTTTATACAGAACCATGCAATTACCCCAGGTGGTTAGTAGCTTGCTTGGGTCCCTTGATATGTATCTCATTAATAATGTTTGTAGCATATGTTTATTCTAATGACTGGAGCTGAATGTTCAGACAGGTATAGTGTGGATAAGGTAATGCGATGCTAGACTAGAAAAGTTTTACATACTGAGAAGAATATTAAAGAGGTTTCAGATGTCTCTGGAATAATTTTCAGTGAACTACAAACAAAAAAGTGTATCTTACCATTTAGGAACAGAATGAGTCAAATTATGATCAATTAGGTATTGTGTCTACTGCTTTCATTTAGATTTGTTCACTTAGCTCTTTATGAATTTCTTTTTGGTTCTAGTTTTCTTTTGAAAGCAAAGCAAATAGCTCCTGATATGTAACATAAGAACTGGAGACGAAATGAATATTGGAATTAAATAAGAATTTATCTCCTATCTTATTATTTACAAATAAATATCAGTTATAGCCATTATATCATATCTAGTATTTAGGAATTCAGCAGTAAATAAAGTTATGTCTGGGAAGGACTTTTACTTTTTTAATTGTTCTGGGGAAACTTAGAGTTTTTGTGGAGGTGTCTGAGGGACCAGACTCTGGAAAAGTAAAATATTTGTTTCAAATCATATAAGTAGGTAGTGGCAAAATCAGCATCATTCTGTATTCTAGTAGTTGGGCTTTTACAGTTAGGTTTAAGCTGGGTATGGTGGCTCATGCCTATAATCCCAGCACTTTGGGAGGCCGAGGTGGGTGGATCACTTCAGGTCAGGAGTTTAAGACCAGCCTGGCCAACATGGCAAAACTCTGTGTCTACTAAAAATAGAAAAATTAGCCGGACATGTTGGCTTGCACCTGTAATCCTAGCTACTTGGGAGGCTGAGACACGAGAAACGTTTGGACCCCGGGAGGCGGAGGTTGCAGTGAGCTGAGATTGTACCACTACACTTCACCCTGGGCTACAGAGCAAGACCCTGTCTCAAAAAATAAATAAATAAATACATAAATAAATAAGTAAGTAAATAAAATTAGGTTTAAGGTAGTTTTCCCTCATAATAATGGGAATTATACTAACTATACTAATTTTAGGACTCAATCAATGTTTAGTATCATACCTCTGGTGATAACCAAAACTCTTAGAGAGAATGTAGGCCAGATCTCGTCATTTAAAGACTCCAGCCCTGTTTTTAATAGTAGTTTCATCAGAACTATAGTTAGGGATCCAGGCCAGTTTCCTTGCAACTGGGTGGAACACAATAAAGCTCCTGTGTTTCTTTTTTATCACGGGGAAGTGAGACTACCAGAGAATATTTAAAGGTCAACTCAGAAACACTGTTTATTGATCTGAAGCTACGTTTAATGATATCTTGTGGTAAATTGGTTCAAAAAGAAGGACTCTTTGACTCCCTCCCCAAGCCTAAATCTTTCTTTGAGTCCCCCTATATGGAATAGATAAAAGCAGTAATGCTTTGGTTGCTGCAAATTGAGGAAAGCATATGGGGTTGCATTCTGGCGTGGCGTCTGAGGTTACCGTGAACCTTTTTAGGGCAGCATTTCCAGTTGCGGTACCATCATAGGAACCTTTTATTAAAAAAAAAAATTCAGAGATTCAAATTCATTAAGCCTGGATTGGTTCTGAGAAAATGCATTTTTGAAAAGCACCCCAATTATTTGTGATTTTTAACCTGATTTGGGAGCTGCTATATGTAGTGCCTCATGGAACAAAATTTAAAAATCAGTGACCTAATGCAAAGTAATATTTAGCCAGCTATTGAGTTAAGAATATACCTGAGAATTTCTCCATTAGTTGGTGGAGACCTACATAAAATGCTTATTAGTACATTATTCAATTCATATTAGTTATTGTTGTTATAACTGAAGACTGTTTTGAAAACCATTATTACATGGGAACCAACATTGGTTTCCCAGAGTTCACTCAGAATTCTTTTAGGGTGTGTTACAGTTATTGTACAAGAAGAAAATTAAGTAAAGGCAAAACAATCTAACATTTTAAAACCAAATCTTCGAAATACCTGTTGGCTACTAGTCACATCTTTAGGATTTACTAAAGGATAAAAAGGTCCCTTAAATAGTAGCTTAATCAAATCCTAAGCATGAGAGTTTCTACTGGTTAATAGGGATACTATCTTTGAAATGGTATTTAAAAATAAAAATTAACCAAATTTATTACCTATTACCAAAATCTGGCTAGAGAACTCTTAGAGCTAAGCAGATACAGATAAAACTTTGGTTGCAAACATAGGTGCAACCCTAAGTCAGAATTTTCAGTTGCCCAGGTTCTGGGGGCAGCAAACATATGAAGCTTTGAAAGATTAAAACAAATTTTTCATTAATATTTTCAAACATTTTTTCCCACTATATAGAGCTGGACTACTGGACCCAAACAAATGAGAAACAAGGAATATACGATAAAGAGATTGAATTTGTCTTTGTTCATTCATGTAGTTGACAAATATTTATTGAACATTTACCATATGCCAGAGATTATGCTAGCTGTGGTAGGCTTAGCAGGTAATTAAAACTAAACTATATGATGATTATGATTATTGTTTTTTGAGACAGGGTCTCACTCTGTTGCCTAGGCTGGAGTGGAGTGGAGTGGCACACTTAAGGCTCACTGCAGCCTCGACCTCCCACCTCAGCCTCCAGAGTAGCTGGGACTATAGGCTTGTGCTGCCACATCCAACTAATTTTTGTATTTTTTTCTTGTTGAGATAGGGTTTCCCCGTGTTGCCCAGGCTGGTCTTGAACTCCTGGTCTAAAGTGATCTGTCTGCCTTGGCCTCCCAAAGTGTTGGGATTACAGGCCTGAGACCCCATGCCCAGCCATGATTGTTTTTGTATGCTGCTTTTTATTTTAACACGAGTATATTTCATTGTTATAACATGTATTTTTAAAGTGACTTAATTGCCGCCAAGAAAAAAATAGTTTACCCTCAATTATAGGGACATTGAGACTCCAGTTTTTTCATTGCTGTAAATAACTGTACTGATCTTCTTATACCCATCTTTGCATAAATTTTGACAAAAATAGTATTACTTAGATATAGTATGGAAACCTTTGAAGTCCTTGATATACCTTGCTAGAGGTTGTAGTGATACACCCCAACAGCAGTGCTCCAGTGTACACCCTTGGCAATTTGGGGTAGTTTCACTTAATATAAGTAATGTAGCCGAGTTGACAATTGGAAAATAAATTTTTTTCTTAAAAGATTTTATTGATGTAAAAATTAAGGGAAAATGAATTTTAAAATTGCTTTGATTAGCCTTCTCTTGAATACTAGTGTGGTTACACAAGTTCATTCTGTATTTTGGCTATAGCAGCAGTTATAACAGGTAGTACTTGTTGAATACCTAATGTGTATTAGGCATTGTTCTGAGTACTTTTCACAGAACATTTATCCCATTTAATCTTCACAATGCTATAAGATAGCGTTGTGAATAAGTAGCTTTTTCAAGGCCACACACACAGTTATTGTAAGTAGCAGGACTGGGATTTGAATGCAAGTGATCTGGCCCCAGAGCCCAGAATCTTTTTTGCCAGGTCATGTCCCCATTATTTTTTCAGTATTTTGATAGTTATTTTACTGCTTTATTCTAATAGATGAATTTTCTGTCTTAAAATATATTTATTCTGATAATGTCTCCCTTATAAAACATTAAAAGACATTAAAAGTTCTTCCTGTGAGAGCTTTTATCCCACCCCTTGTGATAATCAATATTAAGAGTTGGGTGTTTGGTTTCTCGAGACATTATGCCTTCATCTCCTTATCTGCTGTTTTCTTTCTTTACTTTCTGATCCTCCACATTATGGGAATGATATATGCTGTTCTCTTATAAATAAATAATAGAAAAAACTCTATCAATTGTTTTCAAATTACTTTGTGATGGTAATTCAAATTGCATTGTTCCATTCACTTAATGGGATAATAAATATATTTGCAGAAAGAATATTTACTGCTTTAATAGATAACTATTAAGCTACTGTAAGCTTTAAAAGGTCTCAAAGACAATACAAGATACTAGAGGAAAATAAAACGATAATTCCTACTCTCAGCAGGAAAATGAAGTACAATTTAAGATGTAGTAAGAGATATAACAAAACTATGTGTGGTACCAGACAACTAAGTAAGTGACACCAAAGAGCTAATAAAGAGCGTTACTTGATACTCTATATGAAATATGACTGCTCGTTTTGATTTTTAGAGTGTAATATTGGGTGTTCATAGATGGATTTTTAAATTTTATATAGGAAATAAGTAAGGCATATTTAGTATTGAATATTGATATTTATTATTGAGTAGTGCTGCTGACCAGATGGAAGAACATTTGCTCCAACCCATCTCAGCAGTAGAGCTTAACTGTTAGATGAGATGTTAACTGGATTTTCATATTTTTTTACGATTCTGTGATACTTTCTTAACTCATTATTTGCTCACATACTCTTATTCATTATGTGTGATTATGGAAGTGGCAAATACTGGCTTGGATAAAAAAGGGGAAAAAACTTGATCCTCTTTGTGAATCAGTGAAAATTGTTTGAAATAATTATAGTTGATTTTCTAGAATGCATGCTTTATACAAAAGAAATTTGAAAGTAATCAGCCAGTCAGGGACAAATGTGAAACAAAACAAAACTTGTGGGAAAATTCTTTTGATGTTTTCTTTTCATGAAGATGGATTACTTTATAAAAATTAAAATGTTTTTTACATGCCTCTGTGATATGTAGTGCTGCCCAGAACATGTTAAGTGGCTTTTAAATTTTATTCCATATCAAGGTAAATCTTTAGAGCAATAGATGTGGCATAACCTGATGGAAGATCACTTAAAAGAATGCTATATTTTGCATATTTAACTTGTATGGCTACAGAGTTCTGAAAAGCATAACTTGTTACATAGATGGTAATTAAAGCAAATGAGTATATCATTTGATTTTACGCTTTGAAGTCTAGTGTAGACACTGTACATTCTCATTATGAGAGCTACCTAATTGGAAAGTAACTAATTAAGATAACCAAGAGAGGCTTCTTATATACAGAACTGGTGGATTCATGAGATTTATTTACTAGTGTTGGAACTAATTACCTGATCTGTGCTACGAATAATAAGTTTCCAGTGTCATGTTAGTTTGCAAGCTTTTCAAATTCTATTAATTAGATCAAGATCAATGAGTATGTCTATATCTTACTAAACCTATTTTATTTTATTTTATTTTTTTTTTTGAGGCGGAGTCTCGCTCTGTCGCCCGGACTGGAGTGCAGTGGCCAGATCTCAGCTCACTGCAAGCTCCGCTTCCCGGGTTTACGCCATTCTCCTGCCTCAGCCTCCCGAGTAGCTGGGACTACAGACGCCCGCCACCTCGCCCGGCTAGTTTTGTATTTTAGTAGAGACAGGGTTTCACCGTGTTAGCCAGGATGGTCTCGATCTCCTGACCTCGTGATCCGCCTGTTTCGGCCTCCCAAAGTGCTGGGATTACAGGCTTGAGCCACCGCGCCCGGCCACCTATTTTATTATTAATAGTAGTAGTTGAAACTTTTTCTAACTTGGACTTGAGCATTTTAGTAAAAATTTCTTTTTGCCTTGTGATTCTGGTCTTATAATGAAAAAATGATAATGTCTTAAAAATATGTTTCCCCATTATAAAAGTAATTTGTATTCATTGTAGAAAAGTTAGAAAATGAAGATAAGGAACAGGACAAACATGAAAAACATCCGTAATTTCACCAGTTAGAGATGGTTGCTGCTTACATTTTGGTGTGTATGCTTTTAGACTTTTCCCTCTGTCTATATATATTTTTTGTTTCGTTGACTAAATGAAAAACATATTCATTCCACAATTTTTTAAGTGTCTATTATGTGCCAAGTACCATTCTAGATGTTGCAAATTATAGTGACCCTGCTATAATGGAACTTCCATTAGGTGAAATATGTTTTCTATACAAAATGTTTAGTATATTTTACTTATAGTTTAGTAACATACTATTTTGCTTAATATATCCTAAATATTTTCTACTTCATTAAGTATTTTCTATTAGCGGATTAAACATAAAATTATTACCTGGTTAAGATAATACACATGTATACATATATAACAAACCTGCACGTTGTGCACATGTACCCTACAACTTAAAGTATAATAATAATAATAAATATATATATATGTAAGAAAAGAAAAAAGAACTGACTTTACTCACAGAAAATCAGTCATGCAAAATGTTAGCTTATGAGAAAAACAGATACATTGTGTCAATTTTAATGTAATTACCAGCTTGTACTGACGTGGTCTCTCACAGTCTTTTCTGGTTCTTTAGATTTTGTGTTCACTTTCTGTCTTCTGATCACCTTGTCTTTTAGCTCAGTCTTGTGTTTATCACCTTTTATTATAAAGCAATTTAAAAAATGTTAAATCAAATAATACTGGAAAGCTTACAATGGAGGAAAGCTAGAACCCATTCTCATCCCTTCCTCCTCTCAGTCTTGCTCCCTCAAGGCAACCACTTTTAATTATTTTTATTTTCAACTCTTGTAAGTACCCCCAAATCTGTAAATAATGTGTTTATATCATGGTCTATTAATCACCTTTATGTGAGTTCCTGCAGATGTAGCTTATCAAAGTCTCTGTGCCCACCTTTCCTTCCTCTTAGTACAAGAACCAAGAAATAAGTTTCTCTCTCCTTTTTTCCTGTCTGTTGCCAGTGAGCTGGCAAGGGAGTCTGGGAAGTGTAGTTTGCTTGCTTCTCAAACCAGGTTACACCAGAGAGCACACAAGTACAGGAATGGGAATGACCACCAAAGGACAGCTAACTTGCCCAAGGTTCAATGTCATGACCCCTCTACTACTGCAGGTAAAGTGTTCCTAGTGTTGAATTTAAATACTTTTATATGTCTTTACAAATACCCTATTATCAAGTGTTTTCAGGGTTTTAGTAATTTTATTTATTTCAGTTATCTTTTTGTTATCCCAAAGACTTTTCTTTCTTAGAGCCTTCTGTGATTTCCTGCCTCTATAAGACTGTACTTCCAACTGTTTTCCTGGTTGGATCTAGCATTCTAGATTCCATCTAACTTTTCTTTCTTTCCTTCTCCTTTATTTCTTTTGGTTTATTTTTTCACTTTGTAAGGATGTCTCTCTAAGTCAGTTCCTAAGAATATGCAGGAAGTAACCCATATACACGCCTGGTTTATGAAAACACTATTGCTCTGGCCCTGTATCGAATAGTTTGGCTGTATATAAAATTTTAGACGGAAATGATTTTCCCTCAGAATATTAAAAATCTTGTTTCTTTATCTTCTAGTAACCTCTGTTACTGATAAAAAGTCTGTTTTTTTTTTTTTTTTTTTTTTTCCAGATTCTAGTTTTGATAAGTGGTCTACTCTCACTACTGGAAACTTTTAGAATTATTTTTTATTTTGTCCTAAAATTTCCCAGTGGATGTGTGTAATTATTTGTTGTTATTCCTTCCCCTTACCTGGCTCCCTCAGTTGATTGTGATGGTCCGTTGTGATGATGATCTCTTTGGATCTGAAAACCTGGGTTCTTCCATTAAGGGAAATTTGATCTCATCTCTGATACTTTATTTCCTCTGTTTTGTTTTTTAAATTTTCCCTTTCTTCTTAGAACTATTGGTTATTAGACTTCCTAGATTCTTTTCCATGTCTAATCTTTTGTCTCATAATTTTACCTTGTCTGTTTTCAACTTTCTAAGAAGTTCTCTTATTTTCTTCCTTTCTTTTTGTTGAATTACTTATTCTGGTAATTATGCTTTTAATTGTCAGTAGTACATACATTCTTGTTCTCTGCCTGTACCTTTTCATGACAACTTGTTCTTGATTTATGGATAACTTCTTGAATCTCTATGAGAATACTAGTTAAAAGCGTATTTAAAGTTATTTTTCTCTTCCTTGAATCATCTTTCTTATGTTTCTAGTTTCTTCAGATGTGTGGTGATCATTGGTTGGCAGTGCATTTGAAATGAGGCAGAGAAGCTGCTTGGAAGCTCTGTGAATGTGGGCTGGGTTTGTCAACTTCTGACCTTTGCTTTATGATAAGCAATTGTGCTTGGTTGCTCTCCCCTCACTACCCATTTGGTTCAGTTTCTCTCTCTCTCTCTCTCTCTCTCTCTCTTTCTCTCTCTTTCTTTTTTTTTTTCCTGTTCACCCTCCCACCCTGTTTCAGTTTCTTTAGAGAAAAGCTCTCTGATTTTTCTTTTTTCTTTTTTTTTTTTTGCTTGAGGAATAACCTGTGTATTGTGTGTATGAGTTGTGAGAATTTAATTGTTGTATGTAGCTAAAAATAACAAATCCCTCCTTTTCAGTCCATATGTCACTATAGTCATCCTGTGCACTTGATGTTTCTGGGTGTGGATCTTCTTTGGGATTTTGTAAAATAGGCACCTCCATCTGTGAATCCTGCTACCTCTGTGCATGCTTTTCAGCACTTTTCAGTACTTCTCCATCTATTTCTTGTCAACCAGAAATTTATTGAAATAGTGCATCTGCTGATGCTCTTTTCTCCTTCCCTTCGTTATCTTCATTGTTATAACCATTTCTAATAAATTACCCTAAAATTACCCCAAAATATAACAGTTTAAAATTCAAATATTTACTATCTCATAGTTTCTTGGGAGCAATGTAGTTGGGTGAGTCTTTTTTGTTTTTCTTAAATCCATTGCCTCAAGCATTTATCCCTTGTTACAAGCTATCCAATTACACTCTAAGTTATTTTGAAATGTACAATTAAGTTATTGTTGATGATAGTCACCCTATTGTGCTATCAAATAGTAGGTCTTATTCATTTATTCTTTTTTTTTTTGTACCTATTAAGCTGGGTGATTCTGGTTCAGTGTTGTCTAGCAGATTGCAGCCAAGCTGTTGGCCAGGGCTATTGTCATTTCAAGGGTCCACTTCCAAGCTCACTCATGTGGTTGATGGCAGGCCTCAGTTCCTCAGCTGGCTGTTGGCATGAGACCTCCATTTCTTGCCAGTGGGGAGGAAAAACTTTCCTGTACCCACTTAGGTTCAATAGTTAGGGGCCTACAAATTAAACTGACAAAACATAGATTAGCAAGAGAAAAAACAAAGTTAGTTTATATGTGTATGGAAGTACACAAAAGAAGTGGCTTACAAGATGGTTGAAGTTAGTATTCCTAACTTAATGGGACTAGGCCTAAAGTTTGTATTCCTAACTTAATGCCTCAAATTTGTATGTCTAATTTAATGGGGGAAAGGGATGGTGGACAATAGGCTTCAGTGTAAGAAAAAAATGGAATTCTTTAGGAAGGATAAGTGGATTTTTACAGGAACAAATAGGAGTTAAGAAATGTTTGTTTTTATAGGGAGAATAGTCTTTTCCATCTTCTTCATGGCTATAAATTCCTGGAGAGGGGATTATATGATAGTTTTACTCTCAGTCTTCTTTCTGGGAGTGAAGCCGCCTAGAAGAAACGATTTATGGCAGCTTCATTCCCGGAAGTTTCTGCTTTTAGTCAGATAAGGAAAGCTCTGAGAAGCAACCTTTCTGCATTTGTTGACTCTCAAATGTCTTCTGGTTAAAATAATCTTCATACCAGCTCTGGGGTTCTGAGTGGGTTCTCACAGCTGCCCGAGTGTCCTCACCATATGGCAACCAACTTTACTTATAGCAAATGATCCAAGAGAACACCCAAGATAAAAGTGGTAGTCTGTTAATCTAGCCCAAGAAGTGACATACAATCCACTTCTGCCATATTGTATTTGTTGTAACGTATAAGTCTAGCCCAAACTTAAAGGGAGGGGAATTAAACTCCGTCTCTTGAGGTTAAGAGTGTCAAATAATTTTGTGGACTTTCAGGACATATTTTTAAAGCCGTCATATAGCTTTATACTTAAAAAAAAAAAAACTCTGCTATTATTTTAATAGTGTCTTGGGAAGAATCATTCTGTTGTATGGAACATTCCATTGTATAAGTGCATCATACTTTGACAATTTCTCTGTGGTTGTGAATTTAGCTTGTTTTGAAATTTTGCTTTTATAAGGATACTATGATAATATTCTAAATAACTTTTAAAATGAGTAATTATTCACCTGATAGCTTATTATG